>NC_139653.1:35837652-36407652 GCF_951799395.1 Argentina silus
ATAGTTGCTTTTTTTTCTGGTGTGATCATATGGTCTCCCTAATCATAACACTGTGTTACATTTTAGTAGCGAATGCTCAGAATTCTGCAGTCCATGCTCAATGTTCTGTATTTCTCTGGTTGGGTGTTCTATGCATGCCCTTTCTACACTCTGTCCCCTGTGTTGACTTCAGCTCTCCATCTCACTAGGCAGGGTTTGTACAGTGATAAATAGGGCCTACTAGCATTGTGTGGAGGGAGGAGGTAGGATTACACAGAGGTAATAAGAGAGTCCTTTTCACTGTTAAAACAGCAGAGCTCTCGTCCTCCCCTTTGGCATTGTGCGGCCAGGTTTCCTGGGCTAGTAAGTGATTTACCACTCCTCTCTCTCTCTCTCTCTCTCTCTCTCTCTCTCTCTCGGTTACTGTGACATTAGATGTGGTAGGTATCCCAAAGGGTTTTAGAGAGGTATGGTTGTCTTGTATTGTGAAGTGTGTTGACTTATAGCCTATACTATGTGTTAACTATAGCCTATTTGTGTGTGCAGTACATTTGTACTTTCGAGCTGTGTGTGTGTGTGTGTGTGTGTGTGTGTGTGGTAATTAAGGACAAAACACACCAAAATGGAAGAAGGAAGAGATGTGAACATAGGGAGAGGGAAGAAAAGATAGTATGCAAATACAAAGGGATGTTTTAAAGACTGTATTTCTCATCTCCTTTCGCGTCCAAGTGTGCTAGAGTCCGCCCATATGACAACAGATGAAATATGGAGGTCATTACCAGTGGCTAAAGTCCCAATTAAACAGAGCCCCTGCTTTCTCCCTCTCTTCTCCTCTCCTGGCAATTTCCCTCTTTTCCCTAATTGAAACCCTGTCTCCCAGTGAGTGAGAGTGGCCTTCCCTAGCGCCTGTAAATCTCCCGGAATGGGAAAACCAGTCCTCTTCCAGAAGAAACACAAGCGCCTAGGCAGGTTTCCTGAATGTTTGGAATTCTTAATGACAGCTAATACGTTAGCCCAGCGTTTATATTAGAATTCCTAGCGGTAGCGCACCAACCTGTAATAGGCCTGATGTTATTCATCCATTTGTTATCTGCCGTCTTTGTCTCTGACAGGGGCTAGCTTTTCTTCATCTCTCTCTCTCACTCTCTCTCTGTCTCTCTCTCTCATTCTCTCTCTCTCTCGCACACACGCACGCACACACTAGAGCTTAACTGACACCAACATTTTAGGCCTTATACCGAAGTAATTTGGTTTATCACGATAATTTCTGTCATTAGGCACAGCGCAATCATTCGAAACATCTCATCCTCCAAACCACACTCTCTCGACTGTCTGAGGCTGACCCTCCCATCTGATTGGTGTCTACAAAATACATTTTACAATGGCAACTCTTAAAGAGAGGATAATTTCAGTATTTTAGCAATAACAATATTATGTTCCAACACCCACAATTAGTAGTAGTATACAGGGATATTGAGAATAACATCTTTCTGCATCTGCCCTGAACCGCAGTTAAAAGTTTGTCTTGTGAATGTGTTTTTAATTAGAATGCAAGTGAAATCTAGCTCATTTTGATGTTAGAGTAATGGAAGCCAACCTACATGTTTGTCTGATTTTTTGCACTTTGCACTCATTCTTCCTTGCACTCAACACACAACAACACAGCAAGAAAAACATACATTTTGGGATTTTCACAATTTTCAGTACCTTTTTTGCCCATGGTATTAACAGACCATTTTTAATTGTGACTTCAGCTTTTAGACAAGTAAAACATTTGTTCTACTGAATTTTCAGTCCTACTGTACTGTATTCAAATTAAATCAAATTTTATTTGTCATGTACATCGCATACAGCCATAATTTATAGTGAAATGCTTTGGAATCTTGCTGTTCGATCAACAAATCAAACAATACAATATAGTATAATAAAACAGTGACAGTAGTAGTGCATAAGGGTGTAGTGTAAGTAGCAGCAGTAATTACTATAATAATAACAATAGTAATACAATGTCAAGTGTATGTAGCAGCAATAACTTAGAGTAATAGTGCAAGGTGCCATGTATATAGTAGCAATAATTGTTAGATGTGCAAAGAGTGTCAGATGTGCAGTGTCCACTAATCAAAGGGGGGGGTAGGTAATGTTATTGAGAACATACATGCTGAATCTTGTCAATACAGTTGTGTTCCAAAAAGTTGATAATGACTCAATTTGATTTATCATTGCTGTTAATCGAGATAAATGGGACATTTATGGGACACATATCGTGCTAAGTGTTTTTGTCCATGTCACCCAGCTCTAACACGCACACATACATACATACATACACACACACACACACACACACACACACAGACACACACAGACAGATGTTCAACTGGACAGAGGAGACTGATGTGATCTGTGTCAAAGTCATCATTAGTGTACTTGCGAAGCAACACACTACTGTTATTTGTCACACTTAAATAGTGTGGTTGCGAAGCAACTCAATACTGTTATTCGTCATACTTAATTTTATTATAATTATATTTTCTTCTCGCTGCTACTCCTCCTACAGCATTTATGCAAAACATATCATTTCAACTTAATAATGTGCAGAGAGGTCTAACCTGAATTGCTTACTTTTTGAATACAAGCAAAAAGACCATTTTACTTTTTAAAATATTACAATTTAAAAGTGTACATTTTAACATAGAGGTCTATGGTGACCAAAAGATGAATTTTTTGGAACACTGCTGTTCCTGCACTTCTTCAACGATACACTACAAACCGAAAAACTAATTATAAAAAGCTTTCTGATACCTATTATACTTTTTAAACTATTCAACTTTTACATGGAGTTAAAAATGAAACTTAACTGAGATTGGACTTTAGCAATTCACAGGGAGTTCATGGCTGTCATTAAATCACGTAGCAACCTAACTTGTAGATAACAATACATTTGTTTTATCAGCTGAATTATGCAAAAGTTGTACAAATAACACTTGTAAATTCAATACCTCATGTTGCCTATAGTCCTACATGCCTTTTCACTGATAAAAACAACCATATGGACTAGTTGGACTATAATACACTAGTGCTAGCGAAAGATTTGCTAGCTAGCTAACTGTCTTGCTGGATAGCAAGTTTCTTATGTCAATAAACTAGCTAGCTCTGTCTTTTACAAATAGACTAATGATAGGATGCCACCATTAAATCTAATCAATAAATATAGCTATCTATGTAACTAGCAAGACAGGAATACCAGCTAGGTTTTTGCTGTGGGACACTAAAATCATGGAATTTTGGCCGATGCTGTCTGTATTTGCCATTTTTCGACGGCTGATAGTCAAGAACTCTCCGTGGCTTAATGGTCATGATAATGCCTTCCAGCCCTACAGACCAGGGTTCAAGTCCTGCCTTTGGCAAAATAATTTCTGTTTTGCCTTATCTCTCACTATCTCTTTGTTTAACAACTTAAGTCTATTAATATGCGTTTAATGTTGGGTTAGTAACATCACTCAGTGGCCAGAAGTGGCCACTGCAGTCAGTGTCCCCCATAATGTCACTCCTCTGCGCCATCCATCCCCAGAGGCTCATCTGTGGCAAAATCCCTAACCCTAACCCTTTTTCTGTTTTTCTCTCACTTTCTCTTTCTTCAACAACTTAAGTATAGAAATTATATATACTGTTTGTTTAGTTAGGTATAACTTAGGGTTACTTAGTAGTAGAGCCCGACCGATACTGGATTTTTGTGTTTTTTTTAGCACAGTTTTCATAAGTAAACAATGGCAAAAATATGCTCTTAATGCTGATTAGGCAAAACAACATATCTCAATAATGACCTGAAGTGATTGATAAATAGTGCAACATTTAGTTATTTTATTTGCAGTTACTTATGCCAAATGAGAATTTCACATGTTCAGTGTACTGCATATTGATATCAGTGATTTGCTGTTCAGTCTAACTTTAGCCAGTTTGATCATCCACTGACTTATTTTTGTTATATTCATTATATTTAATTTACAAAAACAGAAAAAATGCACTGTGAAAAGCATTCTTAAAACAAGAGTTCCAAGACCACTGTTATGTCCAGTAATGGTTTATTCAAGCCCTCCCACTCCCCAAGAGGAAGTTTATGAAAGTGCTATAATCTGCTCTCTTCATCAGAGTAAACAAACCTGCGTCGTGTAGTCCTTGTTGATACGGTTAAATGGAACTACGGACCCAAGTTGCTTGTGACGAAGTTAGATGAATCTGGAAATTCATGGAACTATCCCCAGAACTATCCCCAGGATTCTTGCAACCCTGCAATTCTTAGAACCCCACTGCTCTTACACTGTTAGAGCTAGGAACACCAAATCAACTTCAAGATGTTCACAAAAGTCTTAATTAGGAAAGCCAAATAAATAATTTCAATACTGTTCATATTGTACAACTCAACATGGGTTTCAATGGTCACCAAATCTTATTTATCTTACTTGTAAGATATTTCAAAGATATAACTGTCACTAAACTTCTTCCACTACCAATAATTAGAATACTTTTAGCCAGCTAAGCAAGCACACAAAGTTTCTTCTGAAACTTAATTTTCTAGTTAATGTTTATAAATGGTTCTTTTCTGGCTTGAAACAGCACAAAAGCAATTGGAACATTCTTCCTTTTTGTGTTAGTAGGTTAGTGTCATCCAAGTGCCATCCCTTGCATGTCTGCGTATGTGGTTTGTTTGTGGGTCTGTGTGCAGTCTGGCCTATTAGAGAGGCCTTGTAGACATTTTAAATCTAATAATGGCAGTTAGTGTGTGTGTCTGTGTTTTGAGTCAGTGCATGGAGAATGGTATGTAGGCTTTGTCTACAATCAGGAATAATAGGCATCTACAGCAGTGTCTCCAGTGGGGTCTCTTGTGCATGTTTGTGATTGAATTTGACTCTGCAGGGCTGAAATTACAACTGCCATGCTCACAAAGGAAGGAGGGAAGGAGGAAAAGAAGGTGAAATACAAGCCAGGGGAGGTCTGATGATAGACTGGGGGTGGACAACAGGAGGGATGACAGGACAGTAGCACCCCCCCCCACACACACACACACACACACACACACACACACACACACACACACACACACACGCACACACACACACAGGGTCATGGGGTTAGGTGGAGGGTTAAAGGCGTATGTATGGCCTCAAAGCTCTAACAGGTGCTTGGAGCCCTTTTGTAGAGAAAGAGAAAGCGATTTAGTGACTGAGTATGTGAAAGTGTGTCTGTCTCTGACCTTGAAAATGTATGTGTGTGTGTGAATGAGATTCAGGACTAACTGAGTTACTGGACTTGTGACTACTATACCACATGCCTCAGTCCTCCCCTCCTTTCTCTTTCCTTCTTTCTCTCTCTCTCCCTTGCTTTTCTCTACAGTATCATCTCTGTGTGACTTCACTGTGATTCATTCATCCTGCAGTATTGATTATCCCCCATCTCTCCCTCCCTCTCTCTCTCTCCGTTCACATCCCTTTTTCTTCTCTATCAAACCCCCCAGGACTCGCCCACTCCGCCAGCTCATTATCGCAGCTTTTGGCCAGCCTGTGGAATCAGGGATGTGGGGATGAGGGAAGAAGGAGGGGATGGATGACTCTGGATGACTTTCTCTCTCTATGTCTCTCTCCATTTTCACTCCTGTCCTCCCTGTATTTTTCCCCTCTCCTCTGGGGTCTAGCCTCTAGTTAAGTCATATTACACCAGAGAGCAGTGGCACACACACACACACACATGATCATGTTGTTTTTTTAAAATATATTTTTTAGGCCATTTCTGCTTTATTGGGATAGCGATAGTAGAGATTGACAGGAATGATGGGTGAGAGAGAGGAGGGATGACATGCAGGATATGTCGATGGCCGGAATCGAACCAGGGACCTTGCGATGATATGGTATGCGCCTTAGTGTGCTACGCCACTGAGCGCCCCCAGGATTATGGGTAATGAATGATATCGCACAATGCACGGTGTGTTCTGGGCTGCTTATTGTTACGGTCATATTCCACACAGAGAGCAGATTCTACTGCAAACCTGGACTATCAGTCATTATCTTAATGGGCATTTTCCAACAAATGCGGCCTCTCTCTCTGTCTCACACACACATACATACATACACACACACACACACTTTTTACACACTCTGTCTCCCTCCCTCACTGTCACATTCTCAAGGCCCCTTTTAATCATGATGCGATCTTTACGTTTGCGGTCTAATCTGTACAATCGGCGTGTAATCTATCCCTGAGAAATGGATGAGCAATTAAAAGGCAGGCCAACCTCTGCTGAGTGGACCATGGTAATCGCTCACCATAACTCTCTTCCCTGACACTAACGGAGGCCAGTTTATGAAAATACTAAATTTTCCCTTTCACATTTACAGAGTTTGTCTACTCTGGTGGATGGTTCTCTCTCTCCCTTTTCCCTCTTCCTCTCCCTCTGGATCCTCCTAGAATAACAAGTAAGCCTTTTGTATATGATCCGTTATCTAAATTAGAGTGCCAGACCTGATAAGAAAAACAGAGAAGCAGCCTATATTGAAACATTGACTAGAACCAGTGTTGATCTTCTGCCCTAATTGGCTAGGATGGCACAGGAAACATGCTGTGTGAATACATATGCAATATGTCATACATATAACAATGTGTCTATATATTGAATGTTAAGATTGAAGGTAAAGCTGAAACTATAGACAGGTGTGTTCAGTGGCATTTTTAATCCCAAAATTATGGTGGGGCCACTGTCAAAAATGCTCAGATGCATGCCATTGGAACCACAGTCAAACAAAACACATCACCAGTCTTGAACGCAGTTGGATATAGGCTACATCAACACAGCTAACTGCCTATTAGAATATATTTAAAGATTAAGATTAAGAAATATGTTGAACTCTTTTTCGTGGGCGCAATCATGCAGCTTCCATTTCCAACATGTTAGCTTTCTGTTTACCTATGACCACTTGCTATGTAGCTACTTTTGCTAGTCCAAATTGCACACAGTAGACCCCGCGGGACAGCAATACTATGAGATGTGGCAGACATCTAAACAATAAACAAACCAACTCGGGCAACAGTGTAGCTCATCAGCTCATCAACTAGCTGGCTTGCAGGACCACATATTAGGCCTGTACAGTACACAGCAATGCAAAGCTCATCAGCAAAGTACACACACAAGTAAAACCTTTTCTCAACGAAACTGCTCACTTGATCAGGAAAGTGGCGCGGTGATTCTTCTTTTGGGCAAATTTCTCGTTGGCCTTGTCATTAAAATCTGCTTGTCCATGGATGAAGCCATTCTCAATAGAAAGCATTCACAGTGCATTCAACCTGTCCTGGGCCATCTATGTAAATGTCTTAATTCTTTTCAACGTGGAAAAGTTTCTCTCAGACTTTGAGCTTGTCATCAGAGTGGTGATGATTTTGTCCGTTGTCTCAATGGCCGGCATGCCACAAAGGCAGCCTTAGACACCCCCCTAGCGACCTCCTCCCTGTACATACATTCTAACAGTTAGTTTTGTATAATTGTGGATGTACCCTTAAGTACAGGCTGCTCATCATAATGTCTTTGGAGTGTAGAATCTCCCTCACACATTGTCTCAAAGATGCACCTGAATATGCCAGGGTTCAGAGAGTCGACAGTCTCATCGTGTCCACATAGGGCCGATTTGGTTTTACCACACAATTTAATGCAAGCAATTATTCTACTGAGCACTTACCTATTCTCCTCAGTTTCTTGGTTATGGTGCTCAATGTTGCATCGGTATGCGCTGTCAAGCTGAGCAACAACTTTGGTGTTCCCCATTAAACCCAATTTAATTGCACAGTCCACATGAGATCCACAACCCTCATGTTTGGAAAGCCTTTCAGACAAATGCTTTAAGTCCTTGAATCCAGATTTGGACCAAATGCCTCTCTCCACCAAAAAAAAGGCACGGATAGCAAAAAAGGGCTTTCTTGGATACAGCTGTTCGCCATTCCTCTGAAACCACTCAGGGTTGAAACTGTGATTTTGGTCTTTTCCAGCCTGAATTATAATTAAATCCATAGGCCTGTGTGCCCCTGGAAGCTTACTATTTTTTTTTCTACCAAAGTCAAACTGCTATAGTGAATGGTGATAAATAGTCCACCTCATTCACAATGACCGGTGATATTTGTGGTTGTGATGTTGTCAGATATAATTTTATCGATTTACCTTACAAGGTCAAACGAACGGATATAGAGGACAGGTTGATACCAGTTTTTACCTGCTAGCCAGCTAGCTAGTCCAGGCATTTTGTCTTTCTCTGTCTGCAGCACGTTTTTGAACCACTAGGGACCGTGGGGCCGGTGTAGCTCGGCCCCTTGAGCTTACCTTTGACTCTATGGAGAGGCATACTTTGAGCATACCCACAGCCATTTTCCCCGCTTGTTTCATTGACAGAGAGGGGCAGAACAGGACTGGCCCCACTCCCATAGAAAACAGAAAACACTGAGCTAGCCAGCCAGCTGCAAAAACAGCAAGTTTCATGCATTTCAGAGCTTCTACACTCAAGGAAAATAAACTAAAGCATAGCCGTGAATGTTTCATTAACCAAAGATAAAAATGAAAAAAAGTTTTACGGTAGGATATGAAGATACAATTATATAACAACCATAATACTTAATATGCACAACAGCGCCATCTGCTGATTGGGCCGGGCCTGATTGACAACTTCACTAGGTGTGTTAGATATGCTGATGTTTGTTGCTCTGTGGTTGACAGCCTAAGGTATTCTGCATATTAATGAGATTCTAACGGAAAGTGGGAAGGGCCGGGTTTGGATCTGAGGGACCAATCAAATTGTGCCTTCTTGTTCTTTCAGCCAAGAGGCAGTTGTGTGATTTCAGCCAATGAGCTGCTTGGCATTTCCACAATTAAAAGCACAAAAGGAGAATTCCTTCAGTTGGGGAGCCGCATGCTCTCACACTCAACAAAGCACTGCCCCTCTCCCTCCCTCCCCCTTGCCCCCGTCCCTCTTTGAGTTGCACTCTTTTCCCTCTCTCCTGTTCTTCCTCTCCTCCACCTTCCTCTCTCTCAGAGATGAACTGTTCCCTCTCTGTCTCTTGTATGCTCTCTCTCTTTCTCTGCCGCTGTCCCTCTCTCTGCCTTTTCTTTCCCTCTTCCTGTCTCTGACCCTTCTCTCCTTCTTTCTCCCTCTCTCTCCCTCTCTCTCTACCACCTCTCCCCTCCCCCCTCTCTCTCCCTCTCTCCCTCACTCTCTGCCCCCTCCCTCTCTCTCTATCTCTCTCTGCATCTCGCCCTAGCCTCTGAGTTCCGTTACACTGCCCGTCTTGTCAGCATTGTTCCAGTGTGCTCATTCCATATGTGTGTCACATCTCCCCTGCTCTCTGCCTATTCCTCCCCCCTCCCTCTCTCTCCCTTGCTCCCTCTCCTGCTACTGCACATACTCCCCTCCCCCTCTTCCTCCCTGGCTCCCTCGTTCCTCTCCTCCGCTCTCTTATCTGAGCGATAGATTGGCTGTGTTTCTCTCCAGACAGCGTCACTGCAGGACCAAATTAAAAAGACTTGAAACAAACCCAGTGAAGTGCTGCTGCTACCTACTACTGCAAGCCGTCTCTCTCTCTCTCTCTCCCTCTCATCATCCCCCTCTCTCTCTGCAAGCCAACTCTTTCTCTCTCTCTCTCTCTCTCTCTTTTCCTGCAAGCCAGCAAACACACTCTCTCGCCCTCTCCTCTCTCAATCTCTTGCTCTTATGCATTTGCTGCCCTGCCGACACCACCCCCCCTCTCTCACCCTCACACTCCCTCTTGCTCTCTCTCCTATCGCTCATGCCTGCATTGCCCTCTGTCCTCCATGACAGCCAACCCTCCTCCTCCCCCTCTTTCTTGCTCGCTCGCTTTCTCTCTCTCTTAGCTGCCCCTCTCTCTTTCTCTCTCTCTACCCCCCTCAACCCCCTCCCTCCATTCTCTCCCTCACTCTCTCATGGTGGCAAAGTGAGAGAGAAACAGTTGGGACTAATCTTGGCAGCTGTTCAGAATTCTTTCTCTCTCCTTTTTTTATTCTTTTACAGTCTCACTCTTTCTTATCTTCTTCTGTTCTCTCCGGCATTGGCAGAGTTTGACACGCTCCCTGGGGTTTCTGCATGTGATCCTGTCGGAGTGTATGTGTGTGTGTGTGTGTGTGTGTGTGTGTAATGAAGTTAAACTGAGGGGGCTGTATGTGTAGAATGGCTTGGATTATCTCACTATTTTGGTCCTTAGAGGATCTCTCAGAGGTAAGAGAAGCTGTTATATTCTCTCTCTCTCTCATTTTCTCTTTTTCTCTCTTTCTGTCTCTGGCATGTCTCTGTCCAACCAGTCGTTGTGGTAATGATTTTAATTGGCTCCTCTCTGAGGGCCAGCCAGGTTGTTTTCTCTGTTGTCTCTGATTCTTTTCACACACAAACACATTGCTGTCCCCCCTCTGCACCTGGCAACTGCTCTCGACAGAGCAATGCTCCAGGAGAGAGGCATGAGAAGTTAAAATCACTTTATAGCGTGTGTATGTTCACATTTTAGCATAGTGCCTACAGGTATGTGTGATTGTCTCTAAATATGTGTGTGTGGGTGTATTTGTGTGTGTCCATGCATGAGTGCTTGTGTTTGGGTTTTGTGTGTAAACAAAACGATTACAGATATCCTGTGTAAGTCTATTCCTAAACTCACTGTCGTTTCTCCCTGTATTGGAAGGGTTGAGGGCTTTAGGATTAATGAATGGGAGGTTTGAATGGGAGGCATCTCAAATTTCCCTTCTGGCTCTGCTCTATACACTTGGCACCAGAGAACAACTGTGTGAACTGGAGTCATGCTAACATGACAACAATGCTACTACGGTTGCCATTACTGTTGCTAACCAACATGTAGCCTTGCTACAATGCTAATGCAATTTCAACATTTTAAGTTATTGCTCCTGTACTGAGGTCTTTATAAGAACAATAGTCCACAGCACTGCAGCCAACAAGCTAGCTAACCTCTCTTAGAGCATGGAGGTAGGAGACAGTTTAGAGTATTTTGAAACAAGTGGAATGGCTTTGCTACGGTTTTGACATGACCAAGAAAAGTGACTGTTAAATATTAACGTGGGTTAGTGCAGGTCGAGGTAGATATAGATACTGGAGGAGATAGGGATGGGGGGAGTTTGGGGAAAGAGAGAATGAGAGATGCCCTGGGCTCGAGAAGCATCATTACCATGATAATGAGGAGCAGGCCAGAGAAAGGACATGGGGGGGCAACAGGGTGGTGGGGGGGTGGGGGGGGGATTAGGGTTGGGCTGCGGGGAGGGGGGGGGTTAGGGCGGGGAAGTTCAAATTTATGGATAGATGAGGAGGTTAGGAGAAATAAAGAAATAAGCGAGGGGACTCGTGAGAGTTGAAGGAGGCATAGAGTGTTTGAGTTGAACAGTACAGAGATTAACAGTACACTGATCTACAGTCGGCCGAAGTTTAGAATTTGGCCACTGGTGTGACATTGTTGCAGAAGTACCGCGACTAGTTCCCGCTGGGACCAGATATACTGAAAAATGTATGCACTCACTGCAATGTAAGTCGCTTTGGATATATGCTAAATGGCATATATTATTAGTGAGTTTTATTTCAGGTCATTCACCTCGGCCAAACAACCACCAGGAGGCATCATTGAGCATGATGGATATATTTACAAACGTTGTTTCAATTTGGAAAAGGACAAATTATTGTCTGGTTGGAGAAATTCTAAATGATGTCCTTGGATAAACCTTGATTTAGAACAAATCATGTCTTCATGGGCTTTTCATAAAATGATGTCAGACATGGAATATGTGTCTGTGAAATTGCTGATTCTTAACTCATAGTGATACGATGTTTCTCAGTTAATTCCACGCATTTCAGCAGGAGGCTACAGTATATGGACAAGCGCGCTCACAAAGCAAAAAGCGCAGTTTGTGTCAATAATTTTCACCAACTGCCATCCTGTCGATTGAATGACACATCTGTGAATCTCTACAGAAACTAAAAAGAGCCAGAAATGATCGCCACACTTTTACATTAGTCTTTTACATTGTGGTCAATTGGATTGCGTAGAGAAAAATGTTTCTTCACGGATGCAACCATAGAAATGTTCTTGAAGACCGCAATCTTATTGTAAATGCATACACAAGTGAAGCTGATGCTGTTACTATGACTTTGATCTTTATATACAAATAATATTTAGGAATAAACAGTATTTGGTGATGGTTTTAGAACATGTTGAATCTAATTGAATAATAGTATTATGTAATGTAATACTACATTTAATATAATTAATTAGTACTGACCTGTAATACTATTATTTAAAATGTTCTTAGAAAATTGAGGACATACAAGACGGAGGGAGGAGGACATGGTCAGCGCTCTGGCAGCCTGCAGGGAGGGCATGAGTGAGAGATGAAGACCTTTGGTGTGCCCAGACTCTCATGTATAGAGTCAAAGCCCATGGCTGCCTTAGTGGAATAGGGCACATATTTACAGATGCTGAAGAGAGATCCCTGGTCCACTACTGCTTTTACAACACTAGCCATAGGTTCCCCCTGACCGAGACCCAGCTCCTGGCCTCTGGCACCGCGATCAGGAAAAGAAGAGACCCCAACAGCAAGTCCCTCTCACACCTGTTGGTGGAACTTCCGTGATTGTCATAGGGGAGAGCTCACTATGAGGAAGCCAGACCACCTGGAGAGGACCAGAGCCATGAAGTGCCCGTGAAGGTCCAGTGAGGGACCTCGCACTTCTGAAGGTGACACTGGACGAGCATGGGTTGGGGGAGAAGCCCCGGCAGATTTATAATTGCGATGAGTCTGGGTTTTGCATGGATAAGAGCAGGAGCAAGATGCTGGTGGCAAAGGGGTGCAGACATCCCTACCTTCAGGCACTCGGCACCAGGGAACACATCACCGTTCTGGTGTGCCTGAACACGGCTGGGGAGGATGTCCCTCCTATGGTGATTTATGCCAAGGCCTATGGGATGTGGCATGTGGTGCAGGCGTTCAGGAAGTGTGGCATCTTCTCTTTCAATCCAGCAGCCATCGACGCGACACATCTCTTGCCGTCGAAGTCACCTCTGTGTCCTGCTGCTGCTGCTCCAGAGGAGAATGCGGTACCTTCTAGGCTAGGATCCTCTGTCATCCTCCTCCGATGAAGATGGGGATGATGATGACTACCACCACCACAACAACTCCACTGGGGTCACCATTCCCACCCCTGCCCCTCCCCCTGTGGTTCATCCTCTGGTGGCAGCAGGGCTCATCTACCCTCGGCTGGCAGATATCTTGGCCTGTTAGACCTACCTCTTCCATTATTAAAGTTATTCATGTCAGACTGCACTCAAACATTTCCCCCTGTTTCTCTGTGCTGTGAGAGAATGCATGATTACGGTATGAGAGTAGACAGGAGTTGGTCCCATTGCTTGGTCCTCGTTATAAGATAACCTGATATTTTAAACCATTTCCACTCTTCATCTCTGCAATTCATGAGCTGCTATAATAAACTTGATTTTGCCAATCTATCTGATAAGGCAAGCTGATGAGGCAAACCATTAGCTTTTCAAACATCCTTCGCAGCACTTCACACCGTGTGTCCGCTGCAGCAGCAACACTGAGGTGTACCCCGTTGCAATGTCGAGGTGCTGGTATTCAACCCTTGCCAACTGTTTGCAGTGATTGAGGACTTATACAGGGCATAGATCACGATGATGAGAATGATAACAATGATGATGGTGATGATGGTAATGCTGATTAAGAAGATTATGGGATGATATCGAAGTTGATGATATCATGATGAAGATGAAGATGATGATGATGATGATACCGGTAATAATTCCAGGTGGTAATTCCATAGAGAAATAGGGCTAGCCATGTGATGTTTGATTAGACTGTGGAATAGTTGACATGACATGGAAGAGGGAGATATGGCTACACTCAGACCCAGCAAATCAGTGGTGGACTGGTGGAGGGGGTCCCTGGAGACTATAGAACCAGACAGCAAGTCTCTGATGAGGAATACAGGTGTAGGAGTGACACTGTGTGTGTGTTTTGTGAGTGTGAGTGAGTGTGAGTGTGTTGGATGAGGGGTAGTCTGAGACTTTCAGTGACTCAATCGAGAAACTGGATATCAGGTGACAGTTTGGCTGCTTTGTGTTTTTGAGAGACTGTTTTTCCAGTCTGCTATGCCTTCCATCTACACACACAGATCTCTCTCTCTCTCTCACACACACACACACCTCAGCAGGCTGTATTGTAACTCAGTGTATCCAGGGGTCAGATAACATTAGCTTCAAGGATACGCCTAGTCAGTGTTATGAGGTATGGGCCTTTCTTCTGTTCCTCCACTATGCAAATGTACAACACCTTGTATTATGTACGCATACTGACATGTTTTATTGATTAGCACTGTATGAAATCTATGCTCTCTCGAGGCAGTTTTTTTTTGGGACAAAACAAAATCTTCAGGGGTGGATTTCTCCAAATCAGTGTTCAGTAATATTTGCACTGTAACCTGTTATTTCTCACATCTTTTTCTCCATTGGAAGCTTTTGTTGATTAATGGGTGAACATGGGATGACAGGCATAATATTGGACAACCTTCTCCTAACTCCATGGTGTTGTTTATAACCAGGTGTCACCTGCCCTTCTGCACTCACAATACAAGGAATCAATAGAAAAATCAGCCTTCCCTTATAGCCTTCCCACAGGTCCTGGATAAAAGGTTGCAGTTATCACAGAAGGTACAGGGAGAACAATCAGAAAGTATTTTATCAGAGCAGGTTTTTGGCAATGCTTTTGCCAAGGACGTATCTGGCCTGCCTCACTCTACTGTGTGTGTGTGTATTCGGTGTGTCTGTGTGTGTGTCTGTAGCCTAAGCATTTTCTGTCTGCCGTGCACTCTCTGAGTTTGTCATTGGTACAGATTTTTTGTGTTGTGCTGTGTGTGTGTGTGTATGGTGTTTTGTGTGTGTACTTTGCTGCCTCTTTATGCGCGTTAGCATGTGTTTTCACTCACTGCTTGCCCAGCTTTGTCAGCATGTCAGCCGTAAAAACGGTAGGATGAAAGGCTCCACCTCGAGGGGCCGTGCTGCACAATGAGGCTGAGAATTCACTTAATCTGGCCACAAAAAGCCAGGCTGCATCACTTCCTGTTAGGTTTACATTGTAGAGACAGATCTGTGTCAATGCTGCAGTAATGTTGCCGGTGGTGTGTGCCGTTTATACCCCCCAACCAATGTGGTGTTCAGGGAGAGGATATGGCTGATGTTTGCCACAGAGAAATAAAGCAAATTAGCCTGTAATGAGTAGCTAATGAGGGGGTATTTAGCACTGACAGTTAGTGGGGCTTCTCTATGGAGAATGACAGTGTTTTCCCTTTCCCTAGTGTGGTGTTTGTGCTCTCTCACATACATAGGATGTAGGATGTAGTCATAGACACACAAACAGGTGCTCCACATAGTTGCAGACACACACACTGCAGATTTGATGCTGAGCAGTGAGCTTATTGCTGAGAGTGGAGGCTGTGTAGTTTCAAGACTAGGACAAACAGTAAAAACACCCCCACTCTTACACAGGCTGGCTTAACCAGGTCAGCCAAACTATTGCATGATGAGTCAGAGTCCCAAATGCCTCATCTTGTCTATGTTCAATTCTACACACACACACACACACACACACACACAATTTTACACACACTTTAACACACACACACACACACACACACACACACACACACACACACACACACAGCACTGATACTACAGGCAATACAGGCCTGCCATATACCCTGACCGTGCTAGGGAAGCAAAGTATTAAGTTCAGGTCTGTTATTCTCCTAGGGCTCAAGACAAACTGAAGACACACACACACACACACACACACACACACACACACACACACACAGACTTACTTACTCGTAGATGCACACTCTCTCTTTTAGAAACACACAGACACTGCTGTGAGGCTCAACTCGACAGCTCTTGTCTGCCTGTGAGTGATTGTCTGTGGTAATTTGTCTTTGGAATCGCTGTCACAGATCTGAGTGCTCTTATCTGATGGTTTCTGTGCCCTCCTAACGTGGATGCGGGCAGGCATGGTTTCCCCGTGCCTATACACTGCCAAAGCCGTGAAGTACGATTAGAGATCTTAACCAACGATGAGGGCTGAACCAAGGATTACAGAGGAAACAAATGCACTTGGGACCAGTAAGAGAAGGGGAGAAGTTTAACCCCCTCTTGGATTGGGGTAGATAGAGTGATACAGGGCTGTGTGTGTGCGTGGGCATGCATGTGTGTGTAAGAGGGTGTCACAGTAGGGTATGTTTGTGTGTTTGCCATGGGGAGTCCCAGCAGGATGCAGTTGTTTGTGTTTGTGCACATGGGGAATCCTTAGGGGGGAGAATGGTGGAACCGACACAAGATAGTTTAATACTCACATTAGTGCTGCTATTGCTGGTTCCCTAGGCCAGTGGAGGTCAGGCTAGGGAACACTCACACACAACCTAAGTGCACACATAGATAGTGCCATTATGACAATGTTCACCAAGACAAATACAGTGAATGCGCATACATGCATAGTGTAGGTTTTCACTTGAGGGTCTGCACTGCAGCCAGAACCCAGAATAGCAGGGTGTTTATGGACCCTGGTGGGCACCCTTAGAAGTCTGGCTGTAGTTTAAACGCTCACACACTGTGCTGTGTGGTTAGTATGTAAACAGTCAAGCATATTGTGGAACACTCTAAACACTTCACTGTCATAGCACCTCACAGTCCCTCTCTCTTTTCCTTTTTCTCTCTCTACTCTTCTCTCTCCTTTCCTTTCTATATGTTTGTCTCCCCCCCTCCCTCCCCCCTCCATCTACCACGACACTCTAAGATACTATACATGTATCTTAGAGTGAGGGAGCTTTTTGAACTGGCAGTCTTTCATGCACCAGTCTTTATCCTTGGGGATATTCCCCGGGCTTCTCTCTGAGCTGTGTGAAAGGCATACCAACCAGCCAACTTCAGCAAACTGCAAGACAAGCAGGAGATAGGCCTCATTAGTCTCTCACGTTGACGCTTCGAGAACTCTGCGAGCACACTGACGGTGTTCTTACAACGCCCTCTTATATGGCAGAGAGTGAGCCGGTCAGAATTGGATACTCTGGAAAAATGATCGCAGTCCCACTTTGGTGATTTGTCGGCTCACAAATTTTGACATGACTTTCTCTTTTAATCCTAGAGGTTTCTGTGAATTTGCTGACCCAATAAACTGCTGATTAAGCACACAGCCTACTTTCAAGGTGGGTCAGTTTGTTTATACCTTAATATCCCCCCCAAGTGAAAGATTGACAGGGTGATGACAGAGTTACACAGGTTATATGAAAAAGGGGCACACTATACAATAAGTTGACCCTATACTTGTGTAGTAATTACTTCACTAATACAATTGTATTAACATGCTGTATAGAAAATTATGAATTGCTTTGTAATAACACAGTAATAGAGTCAAGCGGTTAGGACAGTTTGTTATTCTACTTGTGTAATAACACAAACTGCTCAACCCCATATGCCATGCAATTACCATATTATATGTAAGATATGTATGTAAGATAATTTACAATGTTAATTACAGTCTTACCAGAGATTTTAGAATACAGAGATACCAGAATTGGCCATACTGTTTCTGAGGTTTTGTCACATTTCAGGAAGTAACTGAGAGTTGGGACTTGCAACTGAAGTGCTTCAAAGTGTTACTGAAAACATTGTTGATAGTGTTGATCGTCAAGAGTGGTTCTCATCTTTGTTCCTTAAATGGCCAATATGTGTCTATATTTAAATGCAGGTTTAGATGGTGGTTTTCATTGTTTAAGCGGACGGGTTTGGCTACTGTTAAGCTGATGTTTTTGTAGGTCAGAGGATGGTGGACAGACTTTAATGGCTAAGAAAGAGAGACAGAGACAGAGACAGAGAGAAAATGTATGTTTTGTGGGTGTGTGGCAGTTTTCTTTCTCCAATGTGTTATTAGAAGTACTCTCGGACATGGTCGACTCCTCCCGTCCACCCTGCATCCACTGTGGTGGAAAACGTCGAGTCATCATAACCCCAACCGCGGTGGCGCTCCTATCTCCACAACATGGCATTTACCGGATCAGGGTTTCTCTCGATGCCGGGATTGGTGCATATTTGTGGCCACTTATTTCAGAATAGCTCTCTCTTTTTCTAACATGGAGAACACAATCTGAACAAAACAGCAATTTGACTCCTAGTTTAAACCATATCTGGCTTGTTTATTAAGATATACAACATGTTTTTGTGACACTGTTTAATTTATCTTGTAGTTCAGGAATCATATAATGGTTGAGTGATCTTTCTGTAGCAATCTCTCTTTTTTGCAATATGCTATGATAATGCTATTTTTTCTTTGGTGTGTGTTTTTATGATGCTCCACTCCTCCCGCTAGCTATGCAATTATTTTGTTCCTTCCCGAACCACCCCCTGGTTTTTCAGAAACGTGCAATTGACTGTTAGTGTCCATAGAGTCCACACTTGGGTGATGTCACCCCTCCTTCGGTTGCCTGGTTACTATGCATTCCGTCATCTCCGATGCCCCTCCCCCATCCAATCAATCTTTGCAATCAAATGGATAATTAGTAGCCTGTCAGGCCCACAGGTGAAAGGTCAAGTTGTGGATACATGGCATGTCTTTTGTGGCTGTAAATCTCCCCCCCCCCCTTGCCCTGTTGCTCCCCCCCTGTGGCTAATGTCTCTCTCCTCTCTTTTGTTGCAGGATGGAAGAGTGATGATGGGATGGATGTGAATATGGGCCAGTGGGCAGGCATGCGTGCCCCACTCCTCTGCCTGGCCCTGCTGTCGCTGCTCTCCCAGCCGCCCCCTTGCTTCTGCCAGGATCCCCAGGGGGCGACCGACGGCCCCCACTTCCTCTTCACACTGCCCGTCTACCATGCCACAGTCTACGAGAACTCAGCAGCACGTACCTACACCAACAGTAAAGTTAAAATGGGCATCCATCTGGCCCAGCGCTCGTGGGACATTCGCTACAGGATCACCTCAGGGGACGAAGAGGGCTTCTTTAAGGCTGAGGAGTATGTGCTGGGGGACTTCTGCTTCCTACGAATAAGGACTAAAGGCGGGAACGCAGCCATCTTGAACCGGGAGATCCAGGATAACTACATATTGACAGTGAAAGCCTCCGTCAAGGGGGAGGTTTTGGAGACCTGGACTAAAGTGAACATACAGGTCCTGGACATGAATGACCTCCGACCTCTATTTTCACCCACCACATACTCCGTCACAATAGCTGAGAGCACACCCCTCAGGACTAGTATAGCACAAGTTACAGCCACTGATGCAGACATAGGCTCCAATGGGGAGTTTTACTACTTCTTCAAGGAGAAAATGGAGCTGTTTGCTGTACACCCAACCAGTGGGGTGGTTTCCCTGAGTGGAAAATTGAACGTTGATGAGCAGAACCGTTATGACCTGGAGATCCAAGCTGTTGACCGTGGGATGAAACTGTATGGCAATAATGGGGTGAGCAGCACAGCCAAGCTCTTTGTACATGTAGAACGTGTGAACGAGCATGTGCCGGTCATGAGTGTGGTCACCCATATCCCCTCATGGCTGGATAAAGATCCTGTATATGCAGTTGTGACGGTGGAAGACCTCGATGACGGGTTAAACGGAGAGATTGAGTCTGTGTCTATAGTGGCAGGAGATCCCATGGAACAGTTCACTTTAGAGCGGTCGGAGGGGGATGAGTTTGCTATAAAGGCTTCTGAGCTAGTGGATTGGGATAATTTCCCTTATGGCTATAACCTTACGCTTCAGGCCAAGGACAGGGGTACCCCTCAAAAGTTTTCTGCTGTTAGGGTTGTGCACCTTATGGTCATGAAACCCCAGGCTGTGGAAGTAAAGTTTGAAAAGGAGCTGTATGAAATGAGTCTCAATGAGATTTCACCCCCTGGCACAATTGTAGAGGCAGTGAAAATCAGCCCTGAGCCAGATGACGCAGAGTACATCCTGACCCCCTCCACAGACTCTGCCCACTTCAGGATGAACACCCTGACTGGTGTAATCTCAACTGCCCGCTGGTTCACAGAGGTCACTCAGGCAGTGTTTGACCTGGAGGTTGTGGAAGTTGACAGTGAACTGAGGGTCAAAGTGCGGGTCACCATCGAGGACGCTAATGATAACACCCCAACGTTTGCCCTGTCATCGTATGAGATCTTTGTCAACGAAAGTGTTCCTGTGGGAACGAACGTGCTGACAGTGTCTGCAGTGGATGAAGATAACGGGGAAAATGGATATATAACCTACAGCATAGCCAGCCTCCAGCCCCTACCCTTAAAAATAAACCAGTTTTCTGGTGTCATTAGCACTACACAGGAACTGGACTTTGAATCCTCATCTGAAAGCTATGTGTTTGTGGTCAGGGCTTCTGACTGGGGCTCTCCCTACAGACGAGAGAGTGAAGTCAATGTAACTATCCACCTGGAGAATGTGAATGACAACCAGCCCTTATTTGAAAAGGTGGCGTGCCAAGGTGTAGTCTCTCGTGATTTCCCTATCGATGAGGTGATCACCACCATGTCTGCCATTGACATAGATGAGCTTGAGCTGGTAAAGTACAAGATCCTCTCAGGGAATGAGAGGGGTTTCTTTGAGCTGAACCCTGATTCAGGGGTCCTGACATTACGGAGGTCCCTTGTCACTGCCAGTCCAAAAAATGGGATGTTCAGTTTGAAAATAACAGCCACAGATGGAGAGAACTTCTCAGACCCTATGTTTGTTAACATCTCTATAGTGCATGGGAAATCTCCTCCCAAGAGCTTTAATTGTAAAGAGACTAGAGTCGCCCAAAAGTTAGCAGAGAAGTTACTGAAGAAATCCAAAGCTAGCAGCAAGCCCAAAATTGAGGAAGGATTTATTGACCTTTTCTCTGTCAACAGACAGACCCCCCAGTTTGACAAAGCTTTCCCCACAGACATTGCGGTGCGCGAGGACCTGAAAGTCGGATCCAGTGTATTCAAGGTCAATGCTTACGATGGGGACACAGGTTTCAATGGTCAAATAGTATATGTTATCTCAGACGGTAACACAGACAGCTGTTTCATCATAGACATGGAGAGTGGGCTCATCACAGTCTTCCTACCCATGGACAGAGAGAAGAGAGACAGATATCTTCTCAATATCACTATCTATGATCTTGGCCTGCCACAGAGAACTGCCTGGCGTCTACTCACTGTCTATGTAGAAGATGCCAATGACAATGTACCCCAGTTCTTACAGGAGGGAGGCTATAAAACAGTTATCCCTGAAAACACAGCCATTGGCACTGATGTTATTCAGGTGGAGGCAACGGACAAAGACCTGGGACCCAATGGAGAGATTGTCTACTCTGTGCTGACCAGCACCACCCAGTTTGGGATCAACAGCACCAATGGGATTGTGTATGTTGCTGGCCAGCTGGACAGGGAGTTTGTTTCCACTTTCAACCTGAAGATTGAGGCTCGGGACCGGGCGGAAAAAGGGAACCAGAAGTTCTATGTCACCACTCTGAAGATCTCTCTGGAGGACGTTAATGACTGCCCACCAGTATTCATACCCAGTGTGTACAATCCCAGGGCCCTGGAAGACCTGCCTCTGGGGACCGTGGTGGCCTGGCTGGATACCCAAGACCCAGATCTGGGTCTGGGGGGCCAGGTCAGATACTCCCTGGCCAATGACTACAATGGAAAGTTTGAAGTAGACAAGGCCAGCGGGGCCATCCGACTGACTAAAGAGCTGGACTATGAAACACAGCAGTTCTACAATCTCACAGTGAGGGCAAAGGATAAAGGAAGGCCTGTCTCTTTGTCATCCGTCACCTTCGTGGAGCTGGAAGTGGTGGATGTTAATGAGAACCTCTATGCTCCATACTTCTCCCACTTTACCCTGACTGGATCAGTGAAGGAGAGTGCCAGGATCGGAACCACTGTCCTCCAGGCCACGGCTCGGGATGATGACGACGGCAGAGACGGAGAAATCCAATACTCTATCCGAGACGGTAGCGGCTTAGGACGATTCAACATCGATGAAGAGACTGGTAGGTGCTGATTGGACATAAACTGCGTCACAATTCATATTAATTATTCCTATTATATTACATCACCTATGTCGTAACAATTAGAATGTCATTATATTATATTAACATGCTGTTTTATAGCAATTACAGTGTTATTACCCAGGTATAGAGGAAACCTAATGTTAAGTGTTACCAAAAATCTATGCTGCATATAATATTGTTTAGATTAGTCTTGGTTTATTCCTTGGATTTATAGGC
Organism: Argentina silus; assembly: GCF_951799395.1. Lineage (NCBI taxonomy): Eukaryota > Metazoa > Chordata > Actinopteri > Argentiniformes > Argentinidae > Argentina > Argentina silus. Next base: position 35,859,968 of record NC_139653.1, read on the forward strand.
ATTTACAATTGGACATAAAACAGATTACATGCCTGCGTTGTGTAGATTGTTAGATTAATGTTATGGGGCAGATCCATCCTCTTAAGATGACTAACGCTGTGTGAGCTCGGTGTGTTTAATTGTGGTGGACCTTATAAGTCGGCTATGAGAGGTACATGCACAAATAATCTTGGAGCGGCTGCTGTGTTTGGGGCTGGGGTGTTCTTTAGAAGGTTTAGAGCTGTGATTTATACGCTTAGCCCCAGTCTGGGAGGGGGCCGGGGTTGCCATATAGAATTACCACACTGCTCTCTTTATTTACATTTAGTGCAGTTGTCATGTCATTTCTGCCTGACCCAGACGTTTGGCTTCTGCCTTCTCTCGTCTGAGCCTGAGCCACCCCTCCCTTACGCCTTGTCTCCCGCTCTGGCTGGAGCACCGGGAAGGTTTTGACAGGGCCTCTGTGACATTCTGCTCTGAGGGTTTCTCAGATTTTTTCTGATTCTATTCGTTTAAATAGCTATGCTTTCCACAAGGAAGACGAGGAGAGGCAGACCAGTTCATTTCCTATCAGAGAGGGAGAGGCAATGCAAGAGTGCTGAGAGGGAGGAGGATTATGGTTGTTATGACCTTGGCCCACTGTGTGTGATCTACCTTGTGTCACCTCCCCCACAAAAAAACATAAATCCTCAATTAATTATGTCGATGCAGAGTTTCCACTTAAAACCGAGAATGGCTTGGAGTAGAGGGAAGGTGGGAAGGATAGCTCTTAAACAGCATCACCTCCATGTCTGACAGGACAGTAAATTATGTTGACGGTTTCAAATTGCCTTTAGATCTCCAGCAAGCCGTGCTATCAGTTGGAGTGATTCCTCATCCCACTCTGGAATCATGTTGTGGAATAAGAATAAGAATCAACTCCCTTTGTTTCTCATACAATTTGGCTAGAGAGAAACTGAGGAAAACCAAAAGTAGCCTAGTCCTTGAGGCTCAGTAGGAATCTATAGCCAAGGTCTTGTTGTCTTTTGGAAATTTCATTTTAGGGCGGAGTAACCTGGCAGTCTAGCCCCTTTTTTCTTCTCCTTTGGGAAATGCTAATAAACATACATCCATTAAACGACTGCAGTTCCAAAACTACTACTGTTTCTGCCTCAACCAAAATGTTAGTCTTAAGATTATGATAATAAATGCCACAGCGTGCAGCTGTCAGCTCTTGTTTTGCAGTTTGGTTGGCCGAATCACACTCTGGGAATCGCCCAAGACTTTAAGATTGATTCTCAGAGGTCATATTTCAAACGAGCCGTAGAACATTTTTACAGGGTGCAGAGAGAGAGAGGAAATTTAACCGCATTGCTTCACTCAACCGTTCAGCAGGGGTCCAGAAACTCAACCTCTTGCCCCAAACCAGGCTAATCACTCATCAGCTCAGAAAACTAGCTCTATACTGTCAACTAAATCAGCGTTTCCCAACCGCTGTGCCGCGGCACACTAGTGTGCCGTGAGAGATCGTTGGGTGTGCCGTGAGAAATTATCCAATTTCACTTTTTTTTAATTAACATTTATTAATTATTATCTGCAAATAATATGCCATTGTCGAGTGTCTGTGCTGTAATATAGTGACTGGCAGAGTAATGTAATATTCGTCCGGGTGGCAGCAGGTAGCTAATTGCCTCGTTCCTTCTTAGAGACAAGAGAATTAGTGACGCATGCGACAGGTCGTGGTGACAGTGATGGAGAAGTTTTTAAAAAGGAAAAATGCAAACTCCGAACTGGGCCCTGGACAAGATTCTGACCCAGGTAAAGGCCCTAGTATGAGTGGTGGTAAAAAGAAAGCAAAGACGGTAAGCTTGAGGCAATACAGCGAAAGCTATCTTTCGTTCGGATTTACTTTCACTCGAACTCGTAGCTAAATCAAAAAAGTCCCACTCTGTGGCAGAGACATTAATACTACCTGCCTGCAAAGCCATTGTCAACGAGATGTTCGGCCCTGACGCGGTTAAAGACATAGCTAAAGTCCCGCTCTCAGATAACACAATTGCCAGGCGTATTGATGACATGTCTACAGACATCGAAAGTCATGTTTTGGGAAAGATACGCATCAGTAGGAAATTTGCGTTGCAACTTGATGAGTCTACGGATATTATTGTATCAGGCTACAGAGTGTCATTTTGTAACATTTTTGGTTGGTGATGTGCCGCAAGATTCTTTCAATGTAAAAAATGTGCCGTGGCTCAAAAAAGGTTGAAAAACACTGAACTAAATAATCAGAGCTGCATAGTGCTAGCAATAGCAATAAAACTGTCACAATGAGGTTCCTCATTGATGCTTGCTAATCGCTTGACTATCAAATGAATATTCGAATTGCACAGTTTCAGTAAAATGCTACCAGAGAATTATGTTACAATATGTGTATATTTGTGAATAGAAGACATATAAGAGGCTACAGGTTGCCGTCAAAGCTCAGTCTATGTTTCATAATTGATGTTCAAGGTGAAAAACAATGCTCGTACCTATTGGAATGGCGTATGCTATATCATTACAGTTTGTGTATCGACTATTTGAAGAGAATTACCAAATCCATAGCAGCTGTTGTGGTTGCGTTTGAAGTTGGGATGCAATAGCTGAGCCAGTACCTAAGCCAGCATCACAGTTAATTAGCTGTTAGATCTCATGTTGTGCTTGGACTAGACAGTGGACAGGTTGAAATAAACCACCTGGAAAATCTGTGGGGAAAATTCTGGTTAGGCTCTCACTTCAAGGGTCAGGAGTCAACATCAGAGTTCATGGAAGGGTTAGGCAGCCTGTCATCACCCAGAGAAGAGTTTATCATCCTCCCCTCATACACTCTTAATGAAGAGCTCTAGATCCTGTGTTATCTAGCTAAACTGATTGTATGTCTGTTACTTAAACACACACTTATACTGTACTCTCAGTATTTCACACAAATGCACACAGACACTTACACACTCAACCCACACTGACCCCGTCACCCTGCTTGCTTGTCCCTTGTTGATGACCAGGAGCAGAGCAGAGGGGTGAATTTATAGCCCTTGTTAGCTGAGCGTTGGCAACACCCATAAATCAGCCAGGGGCTGCAGTGAAACTCCACAAACACAATTACATCTTAAAGAGCATTACTCTGGCCCATACATTCTCTCTGTCCATCTCTCTCTCTCTCTCTCTCTCTCTCTCTCTCTCACACACACACACACCCACACAAACTTCCCTCTTGGGCTAATGCTAGAGGTGATACACTTGCAGTAGATAGCTCCAGCGACCTTAAATGCATGTCTCTCTCAGTATTGTAGACTATGTGTGATTTAAATGTGTTGACATCCTGTGTGTGTGTGTGTGTGTGTGTGTGAAGTCTGGTTTAGAGCAGAGTCAGAGCAGTGTTTTGTGTCAACGCGTTAAGTGTCATTATGTTTTTGTGCCTGAATTAATTATTCAAGACTCAAAATTTGTCCTGCTTTTCTGCGGTAGTCTGGAGCAGGAGTCAGGTGTCCTACGTGAGAGTAAAGTAACACACGCACACCCTCTTTTTCAGAAGGGCATTCCATACTATTCCGTGCTAGGCTTGCCCTTTCTCCCTCATTAGTCTCTCCTCTCTCTCTTAAAGAGGAAGCTCTTAGACTTAAGATGCTTAATCACAATGTCACTTATCCTTGGGAACCCCTGTGTTTGGAGGAGAGAGAAAAAGAAAAGAGGAGGAAAAGAGGGGAATTCAGAGGTCCTGGTTCTATAGCGAATAATTTTAATGGCCGGGACCAATCCCTTCGTTTGTCTAACAAAACCAGCTTTGTGGAGAAGCTTGAATGTTTGCACTGATTTAAAGACACAGTACACACGCACACGCACACGCACACACACATACACACAAGGACAGACTTCAATTCACACTTTGGTTCTGTTATTTAAATCAAGTAACTGAGTCTCTTCAGAGAATTTGAGATGATTTGGGCATGACATTTCAAACATGCTAACTTGGGTCTTTTGACTTTCATTGGGTTTTGGTTCAATACTAACAAGGTGTTAGTTACACTGCCCAGGTAAACAGAACCAAAGTGTGAATTGAAGTTTGTCGTTGTCCATAGACCCATTTCAGAGTAAGGAACCAAATATGTGATTTTGTAATTTTGGTGAATTATCCCTTTAAAATGTATTTGCCTGTTCAGACCTGTGAGGATCTGTCCGCTGCCGTGTTTTATGTGTGCAGGTTGTGTACATTAATTACTCACGTTAATCAGGCAAGCATAATTTATTGACGCTCATTTATGTCAGGACCCCTGAGGACCCATGCTCTGTTTCATGTGAGCAGCATGTGCACCTAGTAGTAGCTACTCATGTTAATCAGGTAAGCAGAGTTTGTTGGTGGTCAATTATTGCCGCTGCTTCTCCCCCCCGAGGGGAAACTATTTGTTTGCATACTCCCTCGGTGCGCCACCAATGGCATGAGCAAAAAAATAAATATAAGGAGGTAGAACAAGAGAAAATAAAATAAAAAAGTATGAATAGAGAGAGAGCACTGCCAAAGCAGAAACCATAGCCTCAAACATTACTTGGCTGAATGTTAAATTCTGGTTTCTCTAATTGTTAGGTGTGTGTGTGCTATTAAAAGAAGGAGTAATGTAATGACCAAAGCCCTTCATTTCTGTAAGGCTAAAGTTAGGGCGTATGCCCAAACAGCTGACAAGGGGTAATGAAGTTACAATGAGCGAGATTACTGAACCATCAAACACATGTAGGCAGTACATAGACAAACACATGTGCACTGTACAGTTGCACACACACCTACAGAGATGTGCATGTTCACACACATTTAAAGAATGACACATACACACACACACATACAGACACACAGACGCACGCACACACACACACACACACACACACACACACACACACACACACACACACATATGTGCACCCTCACACACGCCGACGCACACTCTTGAAGCCTCTTTTAGATTGAGGTTATAAGGGGTACTTCTGGCTTTCTCTGAGTCTTTTTAGGAGAACAGGGTTGGACTGTTGGATCCGGTACGCTGCCCTCAGCTCAGTGCACAAATTGCTGAATGTATTCTTGATTTCCTGCACAGAGAGAAAATAACATTGGTAATGATAGCCTGTGGTTTCCCCAATGTTGGAGTAGCACAGAGTGGAGCCCGAGTGTATAATTCTGTAAGAGAGCACTGCGGCACGGAAAGCAATTAGGATTAAATTTATGAATACACCCAGTACTGAAAACACACATACACACACGCACACACACACACACACACACACAAATATACAGGCATAGACTCTCACAAGCACCCATGCACACACAGAGGTAGGTTGACACGTGCACTTGAACAAAAACACATTCAACAGATGCACAAACCCTCACGCACGCGCACACACACACACACAATGGTATGAACCGTATGTTGTGTTTATGACGTCTATTCAATGGAAGTGAGATGTTGTATTTGTTCTGTCTGGGTTATTTATAGGCTATTATTAGGCGCAGAGACAAATCACCCCACCCCTTGCCCTGTTGCCTCTTGCCACCCACTGTGTGTGAGTGTCTCTGATGGGGAATACAGGTGTAGGAGTGACACTGTGTGTGTGCGTGTGTGTGTCTACACTCTGCCTGTGTGTGTTTCCATGCCTGTATTTGTCTAATCTTACACAAGAACATGGCTGCTGTTTTCTGAGACCCTGAAGTCCACATTATGTATTTAGATGTATTTGTCACTTTTCCTCTGACCCCCAAAGGCACCCATGTGCTATGTAACACCTTCCTCCTGTCCCTGTTGTTCCTTGGCCTTTCACTGGGTGAAACCCAATTAGCTTTACCGACACCACCGAGGCTATAGGTAGGAAATCTGTCTGAGCTCCTGGGCCCTTAGCCCTTCTGCTAATGCTATTATGAGACCCTGTTCACATGGGTTTGGATTACATAGATATGCTATTGAGTTCACATTGAAAGTGGCTTTGCAGGCACAGTGATAGAGGATAGTGTTATGGCTGATCAGGGTTCTCCCCAATGAATGTAAGAGTGGTGCTGGGCCACGCTGTGAACCTGGCGGCGCCACTATATAATCATTTCAAGGCAAATTAACTATCTTTGATTGCCAATGACATTGTTGATAAAAGCGGGGTTTTAATAATGCAATTGATCGCAGCCTTGTTAAAAAATCCTGGGGAGAACCCTGGCTGACGTAGTTTTGTAATTTTAGACCCAGTAGCTAAGCAACCGCATGTTTGTTTTAGTGCTAAAGTGAGCGAAACATGTGAATACTGGAATATGCCTTTCTATGTGAGAGAGAACAGTAGGACTTTACTTGTGTGTCTGCTTTGCTCATGGCACAAGCCCTGCTCTGATAGTCAAATGTGTCAGCACGGGGATCAGAGGTCAAATTGAATGAGCCAACCAGGAGAAACTCTGACCTCCTCTGACATGGCATACAGTCTTAGCCAATCAGCTCTCAGCATGCCAGATATGGAGGTCTCGCCTATAGTAACATGCTTTTTTGTGTATCTATTTTTGGAGTGAAGACAAAGAAGGCAGCTAGTTTTACTGAGGTCAGTAAAGCCTTATATCCTTTCGAAATACTATTTACACATATAATATGCATGACCAGTAGATTTGCCTCATAAGCCAGCAATGGGTTCAACATCTAGGCTAGGCTACATACTATGGTTCAATATATAGGTAAAGTCTAGGCCTACCTGTTATAGATGGTATTATACTATTTCTATCAATTCTATGGTATTTTGCTTGTTGTGCAGCACATTTAGACCCCCATCTCCCTCTGAGCTGAGTCATCTCCTGTAAACCTTGCCTGCTTTAGAGGCCTGAGTGTGGAGCTATGAAGAGGGGAGGTCATAGGTCAGTGGTCAGGGGTAGTAGAGCTCAGATGTCTGTTAAGACAAGATACAAGTGTGTCAGGGGAGTATCACTCTAATAGACGTCTGCCATGGTGACAGGGACACGGGGCCGACCGAAGAGAATGCACTAGAGCCAACACACACACACACACACACACACACACACACACACACACACACACACACACACACACACACACACATGCACACATTGTCCGAACAAATATATCTTAGACTTCTCTTAATGTTACTTACAGTAGTGCTGGTCCTCAATTTAGAGCAAAAACTTCATGAAAGAGCCCATCCAGAATAACTTTTGGTTGATTTGAACATAAAATAAGAAAAACAGAAAGCGAGCAAGTGTTCAATGTTTCGGCAAAAAGAGAACTTTGAGAGTACGAAGGACCCACAATTCTAGATTGTTACACAGTGCCTGTACAGTATATAGATGTTTTTAACTCAAGAGTTTTCATATAGTCATAAGTTAAGCTTGTATCCGTCATTACACTAACGCATGCATACACATGGCTGCCACTCCAAGTGTCGTTTAGTTTCCCACTTCAAGTAACAAGTCTGTCTTCAGTACTCCTCAACACGACACTCCCCGTTCACGCTGTCTAACACTGGGTGATGATGGGAGAGCCCAAAGCACAGAGTTCCACGATGCCTCTGACACCTCGTTAGTGCCTTAATTGGTTTGTTCTAATGCAAAACCATTTTTCATGTCATGAGATGAGGGGATAGAGAATGGACGGAAAAAGAAACAGTGTCAGAAAGCCCTCTTCTGTGTGTGTGCGTGCGTGCGTGCATGCGTGTAAATAAAACCAGAAACATCCAAACAAACAGAAACAAACAAACAGAAACGCTAGAACTTATCTTTGATATGAACTTTTGAAGAACAAAAAATCTCTCTGGAAAATAACATTTCTGATCTTACAAATTTATCTAATCTAATCTAAAAACTTCTAATGGTATCGAAGGAGAAAACAGATATAACATACCTTCCACATCTCTCCTTGTGTTCTATCTTACTTCTGTGATGTGGCAACATCATAATGCTTCTTATTTGTTCTCATATAGAAACATTCAGACTTCCAAGTCTACTCTTACAGGAGATCTTCCAGCCATCTTATGAAGTCATTTATGGGTCCTTTCTTTTATCTCACCTTAGAGAGAAGGATTTTAGTCCTTATAAACTGCTTCATTCCCAGGAAGATGCTCTTAATACCTTCTTCCCTGGCCTGTGGCACTGGCAAAATGGCCACCACCTGAACAGAAAGTAATTATGCATGTTCAGACTTAAAATAGTAGACTAAAAATCTAAAGAGCTTGTGACTTTCAGAGTGTCTGTGGCCTATTCGACTAAGGAGTTTATCAGATGAGGCTTTGGTCTGTGAATGGGCACTTAAGTGGTTGAAATGGATTGATTTTTTTTATTTGTTTTTTTGTTTGTGAGGGTTGTGTCCTTGTGCCCATGTTGGCAGTGTCCTCAGTTGGACCCTTTGGAGTGGCTAAGCTTAAAAGTGCATGTGTAGCTTGTTGAAGTGGGTTGTAAATCTCACTCATGGACAGTTACAGGCAGAGATGGAGGCAACACACACACACACACACACACACACACACACACACACACACACACACACAGCAGGTGGATGAACATTCAGTTTCTCGTCTGAGCTCTTAAGCATGGGGATCAAATGAAGGACAATGCTGCATTTCTCTCCTGTTAGTATCCCTCTTCTTAATTCTCTCTCTCTCTTTTTCTCGCTCTTTCTCTCACTATCTCTTTCTGCTTCTCTTTTTGTCTCTCTCACTATCTCTTTCTCTCTCCTGCTATACTCACTGTTGTGTCTCCCTCTCCCTCCCTCTTTCCCCTGTACACTCTTCACTGTTCCTATCATTGTACCTCTCTCTTGCTGTTGTTCTCAGGCTAACAAATCTACCTGCTCTACTTGTCATTCAGTCCAACACTGTACCGACAAGCTCACAGCCATGAGACTGTAGACATTACAAACATGGTCCTGTATTATGTTTCTTACTCACATGTGTGTGCACTCCCTCACACACTCACACACACACACACACACACACACACACACACACACACACACACACACACACACACACACACACACACTTAAAGTTGTGAAAGCCCTGTTCTGTCTCAGGCAACCGTCAACAGTTGAGAGAGCGCTGTTGAACTCATCATCCTCTGCTCATGTGCTGTAGTCTCAACAGCAGCTCACAGATGGTAGGTTAATTACACTGTGTTGGACACACACAGGGACCTTGTCTTCCCCTCACTTTATTCTCAATTCTCTATGTGCTCTCTCTCTCTGTCTCTTTGTGTGTGTGTGTGTCTCTCTCTCTCACACACACTCTATCTCTTTCTTTCTATCTCTATCTCTGCCATACATTCTCTCGTTCTCTCTCTCTCTTGTCTGTTATGTCTCTCTTTTTCCTAGTGTTAAACGTCAGATAGCTCAAAATAACAGCATTCTTCTTTGGAAATGAGGTTCTTAAAGTCATAGATTGCTGTTCCTGGTTAAACCAAGGTAAGATAAACATGAAGACGTGTGTGTGGTGGGTTCAGGCTGTCCCGTTCAGAACAGGGACTGGAATTTGTGGTGCTGAGCTGGGATGTGGCAGCTCACTCTGGCTGCTCGCTTTGGGCTGTTGTTTTTTACAACAGTAACACACGCACATGCGCTTTCAACTACACTCAGTCAGATACGCATTCCCAATAAAAGACATATTCAGACACACATACACACAAACACACAGTATGCGTGTGTGTTGTTTTTGCTCAACATTCAGGCCAGTGACCTGACCACCACACAATAATAACAGGCTCCCGTCGGTCGCCAAGGGAACACTATCATTTACCCTCCCTCAGACCAACATGATGTCAGGCACTGTCTGACCAGACCGATTCAACACACACACACACACACGAGAGAGAGAGAGAGAGAGAGAGAGAGAGAGAGAGAGAGAGAGAGAGAGAGGGCGCTGCGTACATAGTTAAGCCTATGTTTCTGTTGGAGAAGAGAGAGAGGTGGACTAGAACAGAACAAGAGTTCCGTTGGTCTTACTGGAAACCCCTACCCCATACCCTTTGTTTGGGTTGCTAGGATACCTATGGAGGAATGTTGCCCCACTGAAGCGAGTCTGTGTCGTCCTCTGAACGTCTGTTTGATGTCCCGCTCCTGCTATGTGTGCTCAACACACACACACACACACACACACACACACACACCCTCCCCCTTCCTCATCTTCTCCGTTGGTCAATGTCCCTGCTCTCCTCTCTCTCTCCCTCTCTGTGGCTGGTCTGTTTGCTTTTGGCCTCCTCTGGCTGAGTTAATGTGTGTTCTATTGGCTTTCTGTGAGTCCCATTGTTTGACAGAGCTACTGTCTGCCAGTGGACAGTCTTGGAGAGAATCCTCTTTTTATCTCTCCATCTTCCTTTCTCTCTTTCATTACTTTCTGTCTGGATATTGCTCTCTCTCTCTCTCTCTCTCTCTCTCTCTCTCTCTCTCTCCCTCCCTCCCTCTCTCTCTCTCTCTCGTTTCCTCCAGACTCTGAGTGGTTTGTGTGTCACCACTAATGGCTAAACCACTCTGCTACATAACCCTCCGTCACAGCCTCTCAGTTCCATATCTAGCGGTGGTTGCTGTTCTCTTGGCTCTAGTCCATGCTCCCACTGCCCTCATATTGTGTGTCGGGTTTCTAGAAGTTTCTCTCTCTCTCCTTTCCTTCATTCTATTTCTTTGGTGTGAAATAGAATGGCTTGTTCCCCCCCGGCTCTGTGTGCAATGGAGTAGCCCCCTCCCAGTATCCCCTATATGAAATGAGCCGGTCTGTATTCAGTTTTATGACAGAAATATGAAGGGGGATGCCGATGCCCCCTTCTGAGATGATTGACAGCTGAACAGAGAAGACGGCACGGGGTCCGCTTCCATAACCGGTGGAGAAAGAAAAGGCCTAACAAACCCGCAATGGGATTATGAGAGACGCACAGACGCACACACACACACACACACACACACACACACACACACACACACACACTCCCTCCATCCATCCATCCAGAAGTAGGCCCCCTCCCCCTGTCCTGTCTCTGTCCAATAGCAGTTCATGGGAACCTTGGCAAATCAGGATCCAGCTGTGCATTTATACAAACACAGCCTCACACATAATATCCATTGTTACCATTATTACCATTGTCATACACTGGCATACACTGGCCCCTGCATCCAAATCACCTGTATGCCTCTTGGAACGAGTACAGGAATTTTAGCATTTTCCGGGTTATTTTTCCAAGGAACCCTCAGGTCCCAGAGGTTAATTTGGGCTAACAGGCAAGGTGAAGACACAAAGCTGGGACTGAGCCTGTGGATAATCAGGATCATAAAACAGGTTTTCTGAGATGATTCCTGACTAATTCCTGACTAATTCCATTATCTCCACCCCCCGTCCTGTCTCTGTGGCGATGGGCAATTAACATCAACGCCGAAATGGCAGCGAAAGCCACCACAGCTGAGCACCGATCAGCAATCACCTAGATTAGATTTAGAGCCTGGCACAAACATGAGGGAGGGAGGGAGGGAGGGAGGTAGGGAGTGAGGGATGAGAAAAGAAAGAGAGAGGTAGGTACAGGTGGATGGATGAGGTCGAAGGGGAATTAGAGAGATAGGGAGTGAATGATGGGAGGGGTGGTATGGTGTTAGGGAAGGAGAGGGTTGGTAATTATTTCATTGTCATTGTGTAGCATTCATATGACATGTTATTACCTTGATTATTGTAATACGTGTTAATTGCTTTGGCAACACTGTATTTAACATTGTCATGCTATTAATGAGTGTTGAATTGGAGAGAAAGAGAAGATGCTCTGAGAGGCAGCGAGAGAGATAAGGAGAGGTGTGTTAGAGGACACTTCTATCCACGCTTACCATGAGGGAGTAGAGGGGGAGGGGACAGACAGAGACATAGAGACAGCATCGAGGGAGAGACAAAATGAGAGAGAAGGGCGGGGATAAAAGAGAGATGTACTATTCTGCTGCAGGGTGTGTGTGTGTGTGTGTGCATGCGTGCGCGTGCGTGCGCGCGTGTGTGAGACAGAGAGGGGGAGAGATTATGTTAAGGCACATGGCGAGCGTGCAGAATGAGAGAATCGTAAATCTATGGCCAGACTTGTGCCTGCCAGCCATTTGTCCTCTCTTTCTCCCCTCCTTCTCACTGTTTTCTCTCTCTCTCTCTCACTCCACCGATACTCTGTCAATGGAGGGGAGTTTGAAGATGTCATCCAGAGACAGGGATTTAGCCTTGGGACAGTCTCACATATATTAATACCAGTATGAAACAATCAATGAATGAATACCTCTTTGTGCACAGTATGTCCCACCTAGGACATACCACTTTATGAGTGGTGTCTCTAAATGCTGTGGCGTTTTACTGTGGCCATGTTTTTCTTGTTCTTTATTGGATTTGACAATAAACATGTTATTTGACAAGCTCTTTAAGCCCCCCTCCCTTTAGCCAGTAGCAGAAATACTACATCAACACATCATAAATCATGTGTGTAATGGTGACACACTGGTGTACAGAAGAGGAGAGCCTTCATGGAAATCAATGGCTTGATAGTCAATTGCAATAGTTTGGTGCAGTATAGTATGACACACAGTAACACACACAAAGGCATGCACATGCACACATACATACACACACACATACACACCTTATTATTATTAGAATCTGCAATTTTAACATGTTCTGGCAACTGCAGTCGGTCGGAGGGCCACAACATTTTTATCAATCATTTACTCAAATTAACATCGATGTTTCATTTCAAAACAGTAGCAGTTTTCTCAAGCAACATAAGCAATTGAAGGTGAAATGTAAATGTGTCCAATGTGGAATCACATAAATCTTGAAAATACTAATTATACAATTTACACATTTACAATTTAAAGAATACAAATGAAAATTTAGAGGGAAAAAAGTTCCAGTCATTTGTAAATGTTTTCTTTCTAATTTAGTTATTTTTCAACCCCAAAATAATATTTTCCAGTCTGACATTAATTTAAATTCAAACGCTTGAGATAGACCTCTTTAGTTCAAGGCCTTATAAATCCTCTAGAACCTTAAATGATTGTTCTCCACCTTGCTCTGAGGGCAAAGCTGCACCGGACCCTGCTGAACTCATCCTGCCCCTCCTCTACAGTGTTTTTACCTCTTAATGTTAATGTCTTTTTACTCGCTACAAAGGACCACTGTTGCTCTTATTCAGCTGCACTATGAAAATACCAAGCATTGAAACACATATCCCGGGCTGTAGGCTATATATCATATATATATATAATATGCCAGCTTTTGTAATGCACAGTCACAAAGTCCTTACAAACTAACCAACACAATCACTAAATCCCAACACACACTCCCAGCACTCCAAGGTATTATTAGAAACACGCCAAGTGCTGATTTTTCTGCTCTGGTGGTGAGGTGGGAACTGTAGTCGCTGTCATCTGTGTCCCCTCACGTTAGATTAACCGTTACTCTTCAGAGTACAGCTCGGAAAAAGAGGCCCTAAATGAATTACAGCTACAGTCCAGTGGTTCTGTGCTGCTTCCTCAGCCACGCTCCGGCGCTCCCAGCCCAACCTTCCCCCCTGTCATCTGCAGTAAATGAGTGCCCCTCAGATGAAGAAGAAGAGAAGGATAAGCTTAAAAGAGAGAGAGAGAGAGAGCGAGGAGGGTGTGTGTTTATGTGTGTATGCGTTTGTGTGTGTTTGGGTGTGTTTGGGTGGTGGGTGGGGAAATCTTAATTGTGAAAGCATGCAGTGTACAGTTATCATACCGCATTAAGGTTAGAGTTGTGTGTTGTGTGCATCGTGTCAGGAAAATCCTTTTATCACTGACTGGCTGTCCTGGGGTGACATGAAGGACTGGGTTAGACTAGAGGACTGGTGAGAGGATGGAGGGATTAAGTAGGAAGGGTTTTTAGTGATATGCTTTCCCCCTGACCTCTGTGTTTGAGGACCTGAGTCACATTACACAGTTGCTGACTGTAGTGACAACTTATGTGACAGTTATGGGAATTGCAGTGTAACCTGGCTGTTGATGGTCAGGACTGCCTTGACCATTCCAGGAACACAGCATGACTGGTCATAATGGTTAAAAAATGTCTGGTTCCAACTCACAGCATTCTGTGGCCCAACCTCTCTCTCTCTCTCTCTCCTGTTCTGCTTCTGTCTGTCCTTTATCTGTGCCTCAGGAGCGAACATTGGCGATAAGGAGATTATGAGGTGATGTCACGTCTTGGAAAACAACAGGGTTGTGACATTAGTCACCCCTCCTCCCCTGCTCTCTCCCTCTCTTGTGCTCCCTTGTTCCACAAACTGATGTAGAGATGAAAATGTCTGCACTCTTACATGACCCACAAAGATTTTTCCTCATGAAAACATTTTCCTCACTCATACTGTACACAGTCAAGGCAATGTGATAAATAAATCAAGCAATATTGTATCAGTTTAATGTGCAATAATATCATCATAGTACAGATAATCATAATGTAATTGGCTTTTCTCCATTACATGGGCAGATATAGGCCTACTCATTTTTAGACTATTTTTTTCCTCTCATGCAGTGGGGTAAAAGTCAAAGTGCTCAAATTAAGTTAAGGTTGGGCAATATATGCCTAAATATGGCCTAAATATCATATTATTCATATCAAAGTATTTTCCAATTTTCTACGATATTTTGTTTCTGAATTATAAACGTTCTAATATGTTTTATTAGCATAGCTCACCTTAAAACCACCTCATCACCAAATAAACAGACGATAGCCCTAAGCCTATATACACTAGCCTATATACACTAGCCTATATACACTAGCCTATATACACTAGCCTATATACACTAATCAAATTAAATTAAATTAAATTTGAATGGTCATTTACACAATACAGGATACCATGTAATGAAATGCTTTAGGGTAAGCAACTCCTCAAAAACACAACAATCAAACAATATCAAAATCAATTTGCTATGCAATGATATAATAATAACAAAATGAGGAAATAATAATACTAGCAAAACAATGGCAATGGGGGAGGGAGGGGGGAGAGGTCAGTTGAGGAGTCTTATGTCCTGCGGGTAGAAACTGCTCCGGAACCTGCTGGTGCGGGTCTGGATGCACCGGTACCGCTTCCCGGAAGGAGAAGGAGGATGGAAGGAGAGAGAACAGGGCGTGGCAGCTGTCCCTGATGATCTTCCTGGTCTTCCTCTTGCACCTCTTGATGTAAATGTCCTGAATGGCTGGGAGCTATTGATGCTGCCTAACTTCACCACCTGGGGTCTACCTGTCAGAAAGTCCAGGATCCAGTTACATAGGGAGGTGTTGAGACCTCCCTGAGCTTAGTGACGAGCTTGGAGGGGACTATGGTGTTGAATGCTGAGCTGTAGTCAATGAACAGCATTCTCATGTAGGTGTCCTTCTTGTCCAGGTGGATAGGGCGGTGTGCAGGGCAAAAGCAATGACGTTGTCTCAGAATTAGAATCAGAATTCTTTTATTTGCACATACAGGAAATTGACCTTGTGAGGTTGTGCATGGGACATTAAAAACAATGGATTTATTAGGGGCGATATGCAAACTGAAATGGGTCCAGTCTGGCAGGTAATGAGGAGTTGATGTGGGACTTAACCAGCTTCTCAAAGCACTTCATGATGACTGATGTGAGTGCAACAGGACTGTAGTCATTAAGGCAGGTTACCTTGTGTGCCTCTTTGAGCTGCCATTGCGATTCATTTAGTCATACATTTTATAGGCCTATGCACAATACGCTAAGCCTACCTGTCTCTGTCACACCATAGCCATGAAGTCTACTCAGAGAGGATGGCATGGGAAGGAAATTATTTTCTGTCCTGGTTAGTAGCCTATTTTCCTGTCCTGTCCCAATACCACTCCATCCTTAAACCTGACTCCTGTCTTTATGAAAATTCCTTGCTTTATTCTCTAACCCAAAGGGTGCGTTGTTATTGTTCCTATAACTATAGTGCTATTTTGCAGGTATTGTTGTATGTGCAGCAGGTGAGAGTTTAAAAGGTTCATGGTTGAGTGACGGTAGTGTGGTGCTACTGCCTCATCAATAGTGAGAGAACTTGAATTTTTCACACATTTTATTTGAGGTACAGTGCCCTGCGTAAGTAATGAGACAGTGAAGAATATTTTCTTCTTTTGGCTCTACATTCCAAAAGTTTGTATTTTAAATCAAACAATTACAATGAGTTTAACATAGAGATTCTCAGCTTTTTTTAAATTGTATTTGTGTACATTTCACCATTCAGAAATTACAACACTTTTTATGCATAGTCCAAAAGTAATAGGACAATTGGCTTGACAGGTGTTTCTGGTAAGTCTGGGGAGAATAAAGTTTGTAATTTTCATACGATACAGGAGTAAGGATTTTGTGTTTCAATGGAATTGAGACTGAATAGAAAAGTAGCCTAGGCTCTAGGACTGGCTGTGACAGAGAGTGCAGTGTGCAAAACGTTCTTTTTTTTCTAGACATTTAATTCCCGCTTCACCTCCCCCCACCTATTTGTTAACAGTGTGCCAGGGTGTGATTAGTGAATCTCAATTGTACATAGTTTTGCGTGATGACGACAACAAATGGTATGAGAGTAGATAATGATATTAGTTCCTAACTTTCCTAAAACCTAACTTTATTCTTTAATATACCCATTTAATCTACCCCTTTGTCCCATCCAGTATCCTCTCCCTTCCCTCTCCCTCTCCAGCCCCGCTGACTCCATTCACACCTCTCCTCCATTCCCCTCCTCTCCAGCCCCACCATTTACTCACATCATAACTCTTCAGCGCCCCCCCATTTTTCTGCCCCCCGACACCACTGCCACAGCCAATGACCCCCCCACCAACCCCCACTTCAGTGTCTTCATCAGTACGGCTCAGGTGAAGAGAGTGCTGGGGAAACTCTGCACCATGAAGGCTGCAGGCCCTGATGGTGTGACCCCGAGGGTGCTCAAAGTCTGCGCGGACCAGCTGTGTGGAGTACTCTAGTACCTCTTTAACCTGAGCCTCCTGTGAGTCTGGAAAAAGGTCCCATCAATGTGGAAAACATCTTGCCTGGTACCGGTACCAAAGAAAAGGAACCCCAATGTTCTGAATAACTATAAACTAGTAGCCTTGACATCCCACATCGTGAAGACCATGGAAAGACTGGTGCTAGCACACATGAGGCCCCTGGTGAAGACTTCCTTGGACCCCCTGCAGTTTGCCTACCAGGCAGACATTGGTATGGATGATGCCATCATCTACCTGCTACACAGAGCTCACTCCCATTTAGAGAAGGCTAGCAGCACTGTGAGGGTCATGTTCTTTGACTTCTCCAGTGCATTTAACACCATACAGCCCTTACTGTTTGTGGATAAGCAGCTGAGGATGCAGGTGGACCAACAGGCCACAGTTTGTACAGCTGCAGGAATGTGTGTTGGACTGGGTGGTGTACAGCACTGGCGCCTCCCAGGGAACAGTTCTTCTTCACCCTTTATACCTCCGACTTCAGGCACAACATAGGTACTTGCCATCTGCAGAAGTTCTTAGACATTTCTGCTATTGTGGGAGGTATCAGTGGAGGCCAGGAGACCGAGTACAGAGGACTGGAGGACAGTTTTGTTGAGTGGTGTGAGTGGAACCACCTGCTAATCAATATCAGCAAGACAAAGGAGATGGTGGTGGACTTTAGGAAGACTAGGGTCCCCCTGTCTCCTGTTTCCATCCAGGGAGAGGACATGGAAGTGGGCCAGAGCTATAAGTACCTGGGGGTGCACCTGGACAATAAATTGGACTGGACTGAGGGGCCAGAGCCAGCTTTATTTCCTGAGGAGGCTCAAGTCCTTTGGTGTGTGCAGGACTCTGCTGAACATGTTTTACCAGTCAGTGGTGGCCAGTGCAGTATGCTGCTGTACACGGTGGTATGCTGGGGGGGCAGCATCAAAGAAGGTGACACCAAGAGGCTGAACAAGCTTATTAGGAAAGCTGGTTCTGTCCTCCGTGTCACACTGGACACTGTGGAGGAGGTGGTCAATAGGAGGATGAGGACCAAACTCCTGGCCATTATGGACAATCCATCCCATCCTCTACATGTCACTGTGGCGGAGTAGAGAAGCTCCTTTAGCAACAGATTATTACAACCACGTTGCACTAAGGAGCGCTATAGGAGATATGTTCTGCCTGCCCCAGTAAGGCTCTTCAACTCCTCCTCCAGCTGGCTCGATCGGGGTGATCAGAGTCAGGCTGGGGGATGTTAAATCATACTGGACTGTTCTTCCTGTATATAATGTTTCAGATGTCTATTTTATTTAGATTCTTTTATTCTATTGTCACTTTATTTTGCTGTTGTTGTTTGTGATGTGAGTTGCTGTAACGCCTTAATTTCCCCTTGGGGATCAATAAAGTATCTATCTATCTGTCTGTCTGTCTGTCTGTCTGTCTGTCTGTCTGTCTGTCTGTCTCTAATCCATAGGTGCATTATCAAAGCCGACTCACGATTATTCATGTCAAAATACCGCTAAAACATTTCCCCTGATTCTCCTTGTTGCCCATATGAGCTTAGGTAGATCAATTGTGTGATGACTACAACAAACAGTAAGAGAGTAGATAATTATATTTGAAAAAAACACCAGTTGGTCCCTGTTAAAAAATAATCTGATATTATCTCTTCATCTTCCTGTAATTCATGGGAAATATCTTTTCAAACATCCTTCACAGCTCTTGTCACCACCTTGTGCTGGCATTTGGCAGTACTTCAGCAGCGGCATTGAGTTAGCTCACCATTGCGACGGCAGTAAGAACCTTGTAAGCTCTCACTTACTGTATGAAAACTGGTCATTTTGCAGATGAGAGCTACAATTTAAATAGTCATATCGTGTCTTATATTCATGTCCAATTTATGAATTCAACTGTTGGCCGCACACAATCTTGTTACAATGAGAGAAGTAAAATCAGTGTTTGTATAATCAATACCCATATCAAACCGTAGATCCAATCTTTGTCATGATTGGACAGATTTAATTCAGATGTATCGAGTAATGACGGTGTCAGTGAGTGAAAAATGCATTGCAGTGAAAGTACACATTTTCTATTGAAAATGTAGTGGAAAAAATACAAATAAAAGTTGCCAGATTTATAAATACTGAAGTAAAGTACAGATACCGAACAAACCTACTTAAGTACAGTAACAAAGTATTTATAAGTTGGTACTTTACACCACTGCTCTCATGGTAGTATATAAAACCTTTGTGTGCGTGCGTGCTAAGATCCTAACTGAGTTTGGCTCTCGGCAGTGCTTGTTCCGGTGGTAATTGGATGGATTCACAGCCAACTCTTGTCTCAGTGCACAGTGAGAAAATACTGTGTGAGACAGCACTTCCTCATTTAGCTTAGCTTCACACTTCCCTAGCACACACACGCTAGAATGGGTCTGGCAGAGCTAGCACATCACAAAGTACATATGCCAGCCCCTGTGGTCTTTTAGATTGGCTCCTCACTTTGCAGAATCATTTATAGCTTGTTTGTAGTTTATCTTTTCAAAGCCCCACCCTGCCTGAGCACACTTGCTGGCTGTTAGCTTAATTTAATAGGCATACATGTGTCCCAGTTTTACATTATGCCAGTTTTGCAGTGCCTTATCACTAGCATGCTAGCATGAGAGAGAGCGCTAATGAGAGAGCGGGGTTTAAAGGGTAACTCCTGCTGGGCTTCTACCTGCAGGGTGTCAGGTCTCAGGTGCTGCTAATCCTCCCTGCTCATAGCTCAAGGACTACAGCTGGACCCCGTAATAACCCTTCCACAGGCTGGATTAATAAGAAACTGATAGTGTTTCATTGTCGTTAATAGCCTCTTCAGAACTCAACATTGCTGCCCTAACATCATGACCCCTTATACTTCCACCACTCCCACTCAATGTAATCCCTTAGCCTTTTACTCATTAGTACTAAATCCTGTGGTTAGAAAAAAACACTTAATTTATTGATAAACTTGCATGTATTTACACCAGTGTTACCATTTAGCACCGGCGCTAAAATGTAGCTCCTATGCAGAACATTCACTGATTCATTGAAGTCTGAACTTCAATGCTGCTGCTTCTCCCATCTCTGTCTCTGTCTGTCTTTTTGCCCTCGCTTTCTCTCTATCTCATCCTCCTTTCCTCTCTCTGAATAATGAATGAGGTGGTGGAGATAAAAAGCTGACTGTGGCATAGAGAGAAGGGTTTAATCTGTCACTCTTTCGTCCTGCCTAACAGGGAAAAATAGCCCGGTGGCACCTGAACGCTGTCATTTTTTACTTAACGCTCCTCATAGTCCTCTCATTGGCCCGCTGTCGCAGGCACAAAGTGGCATTACTGAGCACCATCGCTCTCTTTATTATTTGTCTTATTTGTCTCTCTCTTGTAAGTGTGCACATGTACTAACACACACAAACACACACACACGCACACGTGCGCACACACACACACACACACACACACATTTTGCATATTCTGCTGCCTCTTCCAGAGACCCTATAACCAGTAAAAAATAATATCGTTCTCTTTGATGTGCTGAATTACCTTGAAGAGACAAATCATGTCCTCCTCCAATGCTCTGGGGCCTCCTAGCAGGTCCTTTCTTCAACACTGCTCTGCCAGCAGCAGGAAGGATTGTATTTGAGAACATTTCCTGTTTTTACTGCAGGAAAGTATTAGTGTTTAAACTCTACCACCAGGGGGACTTGTGAAAAGACACTACAGCCTTCCCTCTGTCCTTGCCCTCATTTTCATATAATTCAGATGATACATATAAAGGGAGAGTAGAGTAAAAAGTAATCCATGTGACCAGCCTGTACTTAAATAAACTGAAAATAAACTTCACCATGGTTGCTGTTCCTCAACTCCCCCTATTCTCAGGAGGCCTGGTGGTGTGACCTTTCTCTCTCACCATGACCTTTGTCCCTGCTGCATATCATAGGGGGTGCTCGGATGTACAACCCCCCCACCTGCCACACCAGGGTATTTAATATGCAGCCTGGATGCTCCAGAGATGGATAACAGTAGGATACTGACTGAGACAGGGGAGGCTGCGGGTTGTGTGGGAGGGGATCCTGGTACCCTAATCACAGGACCAGATGAGTCTACATGAGGGGGCCAGTTGCACACACCTGTGCCCAATCTTACAACCCTATTCCCTCTGTTGTAGAGTTTTGTGGGGGTGTTTTTGTGTTCTGTGTGAAGATAGAAAGAGAGATTGTTTGAATATAGGATTCTAAATGGTGTTAGGCTAGGTATAGTTAGGCAACTGTTCTTGTTTTTCTGTCACTTCTCTGCTTCTTGTCTGTTTGTCCCAGGGAGGGAGGTTTTTTCTGTTAGTCCGCAGAAAGGGAGGCATAGTATGAATACAAATCAGGTTTCCGAAAGTGTGCCACCAGACAAGGTGACCGGCAACATTTTAATATACCGGACATTTGAGAAATTTACCGGACATCCATATGCATTGGTTGCGTCCACCCATGGTGCTCAGAATGACAAAAATTGCATTTAGATGATGGTAATTCATCTAAACAGAAATTAGCAGCAAAGTTGTAATTGCATAAAGTTGAACAATGTTCTTATACCAACATGACATGTTTGATTGAAAAGCAAACATCGCCACCCGCCTGTTAAATCTTCATGCCTGGACCCAATTAACAGCTCTGATCATGTAAGCGGCGCACACAGTTGTCAGTAGCGTATATTAAATAGCAAGACAGAGAGAGAGAGAGCAATGTAATGTGAGATGGAGATGCAGGAGGGTGAACATCACCACATTTTTCACAATCTTTCAAAGCATTATCAAAATATTTGTTCAAAGCGCCTCTTTCAAAGAGGCCATCTTAGAGGTAGAGGTAGGACTAAGCAGAAAGTTATTCTTAAATGAATATGACTAGCCTACCGGCTGACTACCTCATTGGAGCTCATGTTATAATGAGAGAGAGAAAGTATGTTCCCCAAAATGTTGACTACAGTCAGTCTGTACGTCTATACTTACTAAATCTTTTTTATAATTCGGCTCAGGGCTCCAACCGGACCCGTCAGGTTTTGGGTATGTTTGTTCACTGATCTGTTAGGGTTTGGGTCTGACTGTTCTGTTCAGGTTCGGGTCTCCTTTTTTTATTCTCCCGGACAATTTGGCCAGCAACAATTTTATTTATTGGCTTTTCATTATTTTTTTTATCAGCCAAAAGCCGGCTATTACCGGCTAACGAAACCCTGATACAGATGCACTGTTTCAGTGGTACAATCATCAGACTACCCAAAATAAATGCTCTTTACAACATACAGTATTGGCTATCACACACACATTGTCATACTACAAATGGTATAGAATTGATTTTGTACTCACATGTTATAAGTAGGGAACATTTTCTAGTATTCTCCCTACTTATAAGTAGGGAGAATTTTCCTTATATGATTAAACCTAGACTTGGAACTAGAGCTAACATTTTTGTGTCCTCTATGGAGGTTCCCAGGGTCTGAAGGTTCCCAGACTACCACTGTGCTAGTCTGAGATCATGGCCACAAAGCCAGGCGGAGAACGTGGTGTACAAGAGGGGAGAGTGTGGTGTAACTAGGGGGGTGCTTTGTCAGGGTCTTTGTGAATGGGTCTCTGCCTGGGGAGCAGGTCTTTGAGACCAGCCCTCTCCCACATCAGACCTATAAAGACCAGGAAGTGGGGAGATGATGACTAATGAAACTGCCTTTACATGTCGTTATGTCCCCCTCTCCTTCCTCTGCCTTCCTTCATCTCTCCTTCCCTCCCTTCTCTCTCTCTGTTCTCCCCTTCCTCCCCTCTCTTTGCCCTGTTTTCTATGTGGGGCAGAAAGCCAGTGAACGCACCAAACGCTTTCTGAGTGCTGTTAAAGTGATGTGTTTTTTGGACAGTTGTGCTTGAAGAAGCCAAAGTGGCTCTTGGACTTTGGCATTTTGCCTTTTTACTAGCATTGTACCACCCTCTCTCTGTGATATTTGGTGATCATGCCACTACATGTGCATTTCTCAGCCTTTCACTGCTATTTTCCCAGGCAGTGGAAAAGATTTGTTGAGTAAATCTACTAAACCGATTGGACTGATAAGCCCCATAGTTTTGCAGTTTGACTTCAAAGCACAACACAAGACCTCTTGACGCTGACTCTCCTTCCGCTTCTCTCCAACCTCTCTCTAATCTTGTTTTTGGCTGTCGAGGGAAGTGTTTAGTGGATCTAAAATTCACAGAATATTGTGAAAGCTTTTTTAGATGACGAGGGGGCAGGTGGCCTACCTGAGCAGCAGGTACAGTAGTGTATCTACCCACTGTTTTACCCCCCCACAGTATATAATGTGTGGGCCATATTGCCCAGCCCCAATAGTACCATGATATGCCCATGTCCACATCAACAAAAGATGCATGTTCAATCATGTTGCATAGCTTACAGTGTAGTACAAAATGTACATAAGCAAAAACATATTGTATGCTGTGTTATATTGTTCTGTGCATTTTGTCGTGATACTTAATATCATGATAATAATAATACAGATCAGAGGCAGGAAGCTAGTACAAAATATAATATACATGTACAAAAACATATTTGTAGTCTGTTATAACATTTTCTCTTAGATCATTCTGTGCTTAATCACTTGATATTCATAATGCAGAAAGATCTGCAATATGAAGTGCATATAATAGGTATCATTTGGACTTTAATTAATATGAGATCACTAATGTAATGATGTTCTCTATCCATCTGACAGGTGAGGCTAAGATTCTAGTGTGGAGTATAATAACGTTGCTTGTGCATGCATGCGTATGTGCGTGCGTGCGTGCGTTTTTAAGATGCGGAGGTTGTGGTGAAGCAGAAAGACCATCCACTCTGGATTAACATTCTAATCCCAGATTTAATTGCATGGCACTTTAATTCTCAATTAAAAGCGGAAGCGTAACGTCTCTGTACCGTGAGCTGCAATTTAACAACTAACGTTGATCTATGAATTGTGCTAGACAGCATGCATAAGCAGAACTTCTGCGAAAGAAGCAACATAGTTGTACGCTTCGAGTCTGTTTTCCTCGGCAGCAAGAGCGTTGTAGAGGTGTTGATTCAGAGAAATAAGCACATAATATCAAATATGAATTCACAAATAATCTCAATCATCCTAAAACTAGGAAAATTGCAAAAATCACAGAAATAGTAGTAGCCAAAATTATTTTCAGATAGCTTCCCTTTATGAAATATAGCCTTTTTTGTCATCAAGTCAATGTTTGTGGCAGCGCATCTTGTCTCGCTTTTGGTGCAGCAGCCTGGAAACTGTACGCTCTCGTTTCGGTGTTGGTTTAGTTTTGCCATTAGTTTCTCTCACTGTCTCCCTCTCTCTGCTCTGTTCTCTGTGAATGTCTAAAAATCCAGTGACATTTGTCGTTAATTTCAGGCCCTAATTGAAAAGCAGGCGTCTAAGCGGTGACTTTGGCTATTAACAGCAGGACTCTTTCATGATGCTCAGTTAATTGTACTGCAGAGAGAGGGGGGTGAGGGGGGATTGAGCAAGGGGACCATCAAAACACTGAATTAATTACAACTAACCTTGAGCATTCAGTGGTCCCATGGCAGAATGACATTGTGTGTGTGTGTGTGTGTGTGTGTGTGTGTGTGTGTGTGTGTGTGTGCGTGTGTGTGTGCGTGTGTGTGTGTGTGCGTGTGTGTGTGCGTGTGTGTGTGCGCGTGTGTGTGCGTGTGTGTGTGTGTGTGTGTGTGTGTGTGTGTGTGTGTGTGTGTGTGTGTGTGTGTGTGTGTGTGTGTGTGTGTGTGTGTGTGTGTGTGTGTGTGTGTGTGTGTGTGTGCGTGCGTGCGTGCGTGCGTGCTTGTGTGTGTGTGTGTGTTTGCATGTGTACAGGGGCGTAAATGAGGCCTGCAGCTTGTTAATGGTTGCAACGGGAGATAAAGGTGGAGTTAATGATTTAAGTACTCCCCCATTTTCTCTCTGCTTCACTCTGTGTCCCTATGGACAACGGATAGTGGTATGAAAAATCTCATGATGAAGCATCATATATGTGTGTGTGTGTGTGTGTTTGATTACAGTACATGTGTTTCAGTGTCCCATTAGTGCATTTCCTGTTCTAAAAGCAGTAGACCGGCACCCACTTAGCATACCTCACCACACACCTCAACTCTCCTACGCATTCATGCTAGACATAGTATACACTAATAGCTCCCACCATGTTTGGCTGTGCCTTACAATCTCTATAATCCCTGAAATCTACAGATTTGTTGTTACAGCAAACAACCTTTAGCATAAATATATCATCTGTCTGTGCTAATGCATAGGATGTAATGGAAGACCGCAGGGCTGGTTGCTAAAGTTGTGTAGCAGTGTTGGTGCCATTGATTCTTATGTGAGAGAGGCACTTCTTTGAGTAAGTCTGCATCACTTATGTCTAACCAAAGGCCTGAATATGGATGTTTGTTTATTGATGTGAAAAATCTGTCTCCAAATTAAATACTGACCTATACACGATAGAATGCATTTCCTATTGTGTGTCTTGGTTGATGCATTAGAGAGATTTTGGACGATATGTCAAAAACTGAAAATACGCGAGGCTAAGTGAATTTGAGTGGCTGAAAGTGGTTAACCAGAGCAGTGGCTAAGTTGATATTTTCAGGTTCACTAATAGAACATTGCTGTTTGTTCATTTGACCAAATAACTGTAGGCCCTATTTGCATTGACACGTGACACTATAAGTTAATCAAGTTGTCAGGATGGATATTGAGATTGGACATCGGACATGCTTCGACATTCACTCCTTGGCACAATCCAATATCCTAATAACAGTGTTTTCCCCTTCTCTCCTCTCCCCCTCTTCTCCCTTCCTCTCCCTT
Organism: Argentina silus; assembly: GCF_951799395.1. Lineage (NCBI taxonomy): Eukaryota > Metazoa > Chordata > Actinopteri > Argentiniformes > Argentinidae > Argentina > Argentina silus. Next base: position 35,885,758 of record NC_139653.1, read on the forward strand.
GTTTTTCCTCTGTCAAGGAGTCATATATACCACTGACACGCTGGACCGCGAGACCAAGGACTCCTATTGGCTGACGGTGTACGCCACTGACCATGGCGTGGTACCGCAGTTTGCCACCATCGAGATCTACATCCAGGTGGAGGATGTCAATGACAATGCCCCTCTGACCTCTGACCCTGTCTACCACCCGACAGTGACAGAGAACTCGCCCAAGGATGTGTCTGTCATCCAGATCCAGGCCCAGGACCCTGACGCCACCGGAGGAGCTGACAAGCTCAGCTACCGCATTGCCAGTGGCAACCCACAGAACTTCTTCACCATCAACCCCAGGACTGGTGAGTAGGGGAATGTGTGTGTGTGTGTGTGTGTGTGTGTGTGTGTGTGTGTGTGTGTGTGTGTGTGTGTGTGTGTGTGTGTGTGTGTGTGTGTGTGTGTGTGTGTGTGTGTGTGTGTGTGTGTTAGTGTACTTGGAATGTTTGTGTGACGGTTATAGGTGTTGAGGCCCCCTCTGACAGAGCTGAGTAAGGCTGGCTGTCTCTGTGTCTCCTCTGGTTAAGTGGGACTTGCTGATGTTGGCTGGGCCTGCCTGCCTTGCCCTTGGCTAGGGACTGGTGTATCCTTGAAGTGTGTGTGCGTGCGTATTCGCGTGTTTACATTGTAGTCTTTATTTTTTGTTTGTTCGTAGGGTCCAGTATATGTTTGTGCGTACAGTATGTGCCTGTGAGATTTAGCATAGTCTACATTTAAACATGAACACTTACAATAGTAGTAGGATTTTCCCATGTCCTCCTACAGTATCTGTCCTCGTTTCTGGACTAAATGGGGGTCATGGGTTCATAGAGAGTAAAGGCCAGGGGTGGCGTGTTTGGATTGTGTGATGGGGAGAGTTCATTCTATGTCTCATACATTGTAATTACGGTTCTCTCCACTACCACCACCACATTCACAACGCAGCTCTGAGGATCTGGAACCAGCTAAATAGTGCCTTATTTAAGCCCTCCATGCTGGATTTTGGGTATGATGTGTAAAGAGGTGATTGTGTGTGTGTGTGTGTGTGTGTGTGTGTATATGTGTATATGTGTATATGTGTGTGTGTGTGTGTGTGTGTGTGTGTGTGTGTGTGTGTCAGCATGATGTTCCATAGTAATTGCTGATTTGCTGAGCAGTTTGTCTCTCTGTATCCTCTTCATTTTTAGATGTTCCTGACAGATCTGTCTGTCCCCACACACATTGTCTGATCTGTGTGTGTGTGTGTGTGTGTGTGTGTGTGTGTGTGTGTTTGTGTGTCCTGTCAGAGCGATAGATGATCAGATGTGCATAGCTGAGAGGCAGCTCCAAATATAGTACTGACAGGATGAAAAACACTGCCTGAGAGAGAGAGACAACAGCACATCTTAGAACCAGGAACCTCCACTGAGAATACACACACACACACACACACACACCCACTCAACACACTTTCTATATCTTCACAACACACTTTCACTTTCCACATTAACATACCGTCTTGCACACACACAAACACACGTACAGCTTTTAAAGGCTAAAAAGATACAGAGTGGGGAGTGGAGTGAGATGATGGGGAGACGGGGTGAGGGAGAGAGAGACACACACATTGTGCCTCTCAGCTGTGAGATAATTTGAGCCAGCTATATTTATTTTCAATTTAGGGAAGATTCCTCTGCTTACAGCTCGATAACTTTACACTGATTCTACAGCATCTGTGCTTTTCTCTCTTTGCCATATGATCTCACTCCCTCTCCCCTCTCACTATCTTTATCTCCTTGTTTTCTTCTCATCTGTCTCTCTCCATCTTTATAACCCTCTTTTTATTTCCCATTTTCTGTCTGCCTTTCTCCCTCCCTCTTCCCTGACTATCTCTTACACACTCCCTCGCTACTCTCTCTTTCAATATATCTCATTTGACAATTCTCTCTCTCCAACCCTCCCTCTCTCATCATCTCCAGTCCTCTCACTTCCCCCCTAGGTGATGCATGTTGAATATTAGATTTTCTGTTATGAAACATTGATGACAGAATCTGCAGTTCATCCATACCCTCCCGGAGTCGTTCTCACAGATTTACAGTGTGGAACCAACAAAGATGCTGCACTCACACATTGTCACTAATGTTGTTACCGTAGCTATATGTGTTGTGAAGATCAAATTCTACTGATTTGAACTTTAATCTGGGCACTAATCATTGACCTTTCCCCTACATTGTTAGTTAACACAGTGCTATATGTGGAGCATAATCCATAGCACAGTGTATTGTATCTTGAAACACAATACACAGGGCTAAAATAGCACTTTGCTAATCCCCTTTGTTCATGGTTAAATAATGAAATCCTAGAAGATAATGTGATGCCATACACACAATGACTATGCTAAATTTAGCATTGTCATCCACTTGTCGATGTGACCTTGATATTATCACAATAGTTGTATATGCCGCAATGCATGGGTAGTGTGGGATGCCATAGTATTGAAACAGTAGATCTGATCTAATTCTAATCTGACTGACTGAGATTGAAGCTAGAGGTATACTTCCATATTCCAGAAAGTAAAGGACACACACACGGTCACACCAACACCCACTCACACGCTTATAGGAAGTAATCAGGCGGCAGAATATCCAGCCACACTCCCCCAGCCATTGGCCCATAAAGGAGTGCTGGTGAAATTGATGAGGATTTTTTTTTATTAATTGTACTTGTCTCAGCTCCAGCAACAGGCTCTCCAGCAGTCCTTCACTTCCTTGAGGATGACACTTTACAGCACTAGTCTGATATGTAATGTGTGCCCATTATGCCATGCTGCTCAATGCCTGTGCATAGTGTGCCAGCAATGTCAGTATTTTACATTTTTACATTTACATTTATGGCATTTAGCAGACGGGCGGGGCTGTTCCCTTTGCTGCCCGGTAGGCAAGCACCAGGGTCTTGAATTTGATGCGAGCTGCTACCAGGAGCCAGTGGAGGGTGCGGAGGAGGAGCATGACATGGGAGAATTTGAGGAGATTGAACACCAGACGAGCGGCAGATTTCTGGATGAGCTGCAGAGGCCTGATGGAGGAGGCGGGGAGTCCGGCCATGAGTGCATTGCAGTAGTCAAGGCGGGGAAGTGTTTGGACCAAAAGTTGTGCTGCTTCTCTGGTGAGGAATGGACATATCCTTCTGATGTTGCAGAGGAAGAATCTACAGGAGCGTGCTGTCGCTGTGATGTTCACCACACAGGATAAGTGGTTGTCAAGGATCACCCCAAGTTTCTTGGCTGTATGGGAGGAAGTCTTGGAGAGGGCAGGCTTTCCCTGGGAGGAAGAGCAGCTCAGTCTTGTCAAGGTTGAGATTGAGGTGGTGGGCTGACATCCAAGCAGAAATGTCTGCAAGACATGCCAAGACACGTGTTGCCACCTGTCAGTCAGAAGGGGGGAAAGAGAGAAAAAGTTGAGAGTCATCTGCGTAGGTGTGGTAGGAGAAACCATGTAAAGAAATTACAGAGCTGAGAGATTTGGTATAGAGAGAGAACAGTAATGCCACTGTACAATACAATATTTAACCTGCCAACATTAGCCCATACTTCCTTTGACAGAGGTAATTCTGCTGAGATATAGGCCTTGACAGTTAGTCAATAGGTAACTCAGCACAACTTGGGTTGGAAAAGTACAACTCTGTTTTATCTGGGTTTACTTGAAGTGGTTACACTGTGCCTTTCAACTTGAGACCTGTGGTGTTACAGTGGTTGTCCCTGGTTTCTGAATGACAGAGTAATTTCTACCTTCATGGAATCTCAGGGTCTGTCAAGTGTGTCAGACATCTTTCCCAACCTACTGAGGACGTAAGGGAAACATGTCATGTCAAGCCACTCACCACAGGCCCACTGTCTGTCAGTGAGAGGGGGAAAAGGTGTCCCAATTAAACACCAACAGAAACATCTCATTCAGAGAGAAAGTGAGAGGGAGAGAGATATATAGGTAGACAGAGAAATAAAGGTAGTGGAGGAGAGGGGAGTGGCTGGGGAAGTCAAGGTAGGGAAGGATTTGAAAGAGAGAGTGCAAACACTATTGATGTTTAGTGAGTAGTGCCATGGGGCTTTGATTGCAGGCTTGACATGTTTGATACTGGGAGCTTTATTGTGTTTGAAGCATTATGCTGGGGCCTCCATGTGGCTGTGCACTCATAGGCAGGTGGAATAGCTCAACTTATCCCTGCTTATACGCACACACACATACACACACACGCACACACACACTAAGCCATAAACATTTCATGTTTAGGTACAATACATGCATGAACACACACTCTTAATTATTATTTTACTACTGTATTTGTTTCTAAACCATGCACACTCATGCAGTTTGTTTTTGTTATGAAGACAAATATTAATTCGCTCACTCTCGCACTGTCTTTCTCTGTTTATCTTTATCCACTCCTCCTCTTCCTGGTAAGTCACATGATTTGTGAGTCTTGGTAGTTTGCGTGCGTGTGCGTGTGTGTGCTGGTGTGTGCTGGTGTGCTTGTGTGTGTGTGTGTGTGTGTGTGTGTGTGCGTGTGTGTGGCAGCTTTCATATTGACATGTCTGGTAAATGAACCCTGCATCAGTAGTTCAGAAATGATCATGCTGGTAATTAAGTGTGTAACAGCCGTTTTTCCAGAAGAATCCATAGATTGTGTTCTGAGTGGGACGGAATTGATGCCCTGTTGCTCAGTGGAGATTGAGAGATTGGGAAAGAGCATAGCGTGTACAGCATACAGGCAGTGCCTATAAATACGTGGATGTGTGTTTACTCTATAAATATTTTTGATATTTTTTCTGATATATATGTGCCCTCTCCTTATTGTTTTCTGTCTTTTCTCCCCTTCTTTTTTGTATTTTTCCTCTCTCCCTTTGTGTATCCCTTTTATTACCCCCAATGCTCCATTCCAGCACTGAGCTATCTCCTTGGGGGTCTATCAGAGAATGAGTTTACACAACCTTTACCCCCTAAACCCCCCTTGTCTCTCTTCTCCTTTCCACCCTGCAGTCTAGTGACCTATTTCATCCTCTATGGTCCCTGCGGTCACCACGTGGTCACAGTTTGGTCAAGGTGCAGTCCTAGCCTGAGGGCTAACTGTTAATCAGTTAGTGGGATCCTTAATTCCCCCTTTCATCTCTCTGGGTTCAGTAAAGCTATCTATATGGTAATCAACACACTTTCCTCTTTCCCCTTCCTCATACTCTGCAAATACACCCACACACACACACACACACACACCCACACACAAACACACAGCTGCATGATGGGCATCTGTCAGCCTCATTAACAAGAAAGTCTCTCTTTTCTATTTCATATTTGCTCTCTCTTTTTTACACTCACTCGCTCCCTCTCTCCTCTCTGTAGCTCTCACTCTGTCACTGTCAATCGCTCACTCTCTCCCTTTCTCCCTCTCTCCATCAGCCAGTCACACATACTACACAAATTACTTGTTTTCTATGAAGAACAATACTTCCTCCCTTAACATCACAGCGGTGCTTTACCGTTGTTTTAGATTTATCCTGTGCCAGCCGTTTCATGGCAGCTACATGTGGAGACACGCACGGCGGCTAGCCTGATTAGCGTACGTGACTAATTAAACACCCTTAACCCATCCAGATGGCTAGCGTCTGCCTTAACAAGGCTTATGATGTGACAGGTCTACCCCACTGGAAAAGGTGACCCACCAATCACATGCAGCCCTGCACGGCCTGCTAGGCTTTAATGCACACAGTGCAGAAGATGATAATGAGCTTCTGATGGATTTCCTTTTGTTTTGCTGTGATTCAATAGTTATAGGTTGCTACTTGTGTCCACTCTGTGTCTCCTTTCTCTCATGAATATGGATATGAAGTGAAGTGAGAGACCAGGATAGTACTCAGTGCACACCATAGTTAGAATTAGTCCATCTCATTCTATATATGCAGTCATCCAGTATTTTCAATTGTCAGCAGTTAGGGAACGAGGCAAGGAAAGGAAGATAGTGTGTATGACTATTGGATCACATTGTGCGGGTGTTGAATTGACTGTTGGGGAATGGTTGAAGTACTGGGCAGAAAGTGTTTTTTTCTAAGGGGTTGAGGGTTGTCTGTAGAGGGTATCCATTGACACTCTCTCTCTCCCTCTCCCTCTCCCTCTTGGCACACCTCTGCTTGTCTCAGCAGTAATTCTCAATGTTCTAGCGGTCTGTTTCTCTTCAACACGCAATGCTGCGGCCGTGTCAAGAGGGCACACTCCTCAGGTTTCCCTTTCCCTCCTTCCTTCTCTCTCTTCTATACGCACATCTCTCTCAATCCCTCTCATGCTCACTCTAAAGTCTGTGGTACAGTACTGTGTTGTATAAAGTCAGTGGTACTTTACTGTATTGTATAAAGTCAATGGTACAGTACTGTGTTGTTTTACTGAGGATTAAGATTCCACAGCTCCACAGTCCAGTGTTCTGACCTTCACTGAGGATGAAACACACATCAATCCAGTCCAGAGTCAGTTTGACACATTGCACATTTATTTAGTGGTTATCAGAATGACAGGTCAAGAATCAGTCCTCTACCATTGTCTAACACGGCATATCAACGGTTCCCAGGCCAGTCCTGTCCTAGTCTTGATGAATGACTCAATCAGTGCTGCATTCCCCCTCATGGCTAATAGCTTTTACCCGTGTCTAACCCGTGCCTGGCCCTTGTGTAAACGAGAGGTGTGTGTGGTATTTGCTAAGCACTCCCCAACCCCTCAATCTGTCCTCTTCTCTGTAATTGGCTGAATGGCCTAGTGGCAGCTACTAGAGAAGGAGGGAAGACAGAAATCAATATAGACGCTGCATTGTCTACTACTTGACTGGGGGCGGCGAGGAAGGGGGATGAGGGGAGATCACAAACACATACACACACATATATGGGTGTGTGCTCTCATTCATGAACATACACACACAGACACTTCCTTACTGTCAAACACACACACAAGCACACATGCACGCACGCATGCACACACACACACACACACACACACACACACACACACACACACACACAGGCACCTCCGCCCTCTCTCTTTAGCCTGGCCTTGTCAGACAGAGCGATGACAGGAGAGATACTGAAGCAGACAATTACTCTGAGACAGGCCAGCATGATCCTGAGAAGATCTAGTATACTGATCCCTCTTCTCTCTCTCTCTCTCTCTCTCTCTCTCTCTCTCTCTCTCTCTCTCTGACTGTGTGTGTGGTATGAGTGCATGTCTGATTTACAGCTACCCTTCCAACAGACACGCATCTGCCCATCAATCCTGGTGACACTCTATCTGAGCAGTTTACTACGCCCCCCTATCCCTTCCCCTCCACACCCACTCATACATACACACACACACACACACACACACACACACACACACACACACACACACACACACACACACACACACACACACACCCCAACCACAGGGACCTCAGCCCATTCATTGTAGATACAGTATATCTAAAACTGTCTTCTGAAATCTTCCTTGGGAATACTGCAGATTTACACATAATACTGCATAGTCTATATTATATCACATTTCCACTGAGAGTTATGATTATTTCTAAAACAGGTTTGGATAAATACAGTGCCCTCCATAAGTATTGGAAAGGAAGCATTTTGTCTTCTTTTAGCTCTATATTCCAACAGTTTGGATTTGAAATCAAACAATTACTATGAGAGATTCTCAGCTTTAATTCAATGGTTTTTTTTCAGATTGGGTTCACCATTTAGAAAGTATAATTTTTTTAAAACATACTCCCTTTATTTCATGGCTCCAAAACTAGTGGAAAAATCATATAATGTTCAAATAAAGTACTTACAAAGTATGTTTAGTATTTGGTCGACAATGCTTTGCATGCAATAACTACCTGAAGTCTGCGAGGAAGTATTGTAGTATTGTAAGTATTGTTCTTCATAGAAAACAAGTAATTTGTGAAGTCCATTCACCCCACCAGACGCTGGGTATATTCTCTGGTGATGCTCTGCCAGGCATGTATTGCAACCATCTTCAATTGTTGTTTGTTTTGAGGTCTTGTTGCCTAAAATCTTATCATCAGGAAAGAAAATGCATTTCAATTGGATTTAAATCTGAAGATTGACTTGACCAGTCAATATCTGCTTTTTGGCCCTGAAAAACACCTAGTTGCTAATGCTTGGGGTCATTGTCTTACTGTATGATGAAGCGCCAATGAATTTGAAGGCATTTTGTACTCGAGCAGACAAGATGTTTCTGTACACTTCAGTGTTCCTGATCTGTGGGACAGTTTTTTTTGTTTTGTTTTGAATTATGATGAGAATTCTTAGGCCATCCACTGTAGAAGTCTTCCTTGGCCTACCAGCCTGTTTGTGATTGATGATCTCACCAGTGGTTTCTTTTTAAATGATGTTACAAACTGTTGATTTTGTCTAAATCTAAGGTTTTGGGTATGTTTCTGATCGATTTTTGGGGATATTTCAGACTCATAATGGCTTCCTTCACTTTCATTGATGTCTCTGGTCCTCATGTTGACAGACACGAACAGCAGACTCTACAGGCAAATGCAAAGCCTCGAATCAATACTAGACATTGATAGCTCTCTTATGCCTGCACAAATGATGTGACGGAACATACCTGACTAACCAGAAACACCTGTCAAGCTGTTACAACCCGGCTCGCTAGGGGAAAGGGAAGCAACATAAAACCAGATGGATTTGGTAAATTAGTTATTTTATTAACAAGGAACTTAAATCGTTTTATAAAGGTAACAAGGGTGACACAGAATCGGCGGCTACAACAAAGGAAAAAGGGCCGGCAGGGGCAGTTCAACTCAAACAAACAAATATAACCAAAAGAGAGCTCATAAAAAGCGAGCAAAACCTAAACATTCATTATTTAAACAAACCCAAAGCGAAAACAAAACCTCACTGGCCTAATGCAGCGGACAAAACTTAAATACAGGCAAGAACAGCCACCTCTACTCCTCAAGTGTCTAAACAAAAGAATCCACTACGTGTGGTGCGAATCAGTGCAACAAAACTAAACTTGGCCCAATTTTCAGTAACAATAACGAATAATAATCGAGTGCGCTATGCACAGTATCACAATACAAACACGTCTCTACAAAGTCTTTCGTTCTAACAAGTCTCTACAAAGTCTCACAAGGGAGCTGTTCAAACACACACAGAGCCCCCTGACTGACAAGCTGGCCCCACTTTTATACGCCCCGCGCTGGGTCCCGATAGGCGCGCTTGTTGGGACGTATCCAATCCGGATCCACGCTGGCGATACCGACGGAGTGGGCGGAGCCTCGGAATCTTGTAGCGCCCAGCCTGCTTGACAGCACAACAAGAGACATATACGGGTGGGTGTCGGCTGCGGCCGTAACACAAGCCAATTTTCCAATATTTTTGGTGCCCTGAAATAGGGGGACTATGTATAAAAAGGTTTGTAATTTCTAAATAGTGAAACCAATGTGAAAAAGGAAAACATTTAATTAAAGCTGAGAATACCATGCATTAATCTCTGAAAACCACACAACTGAAAAAGGGGTGCTGGGTGGTTAAGGATTAACATATACAATTGCCAACCCTTTGGCTTTTAAAAACCAAAAAACATGGCGGACATCTCTCTCCTCAAATTATGTTACTCCTGGTTACCACAAAACAACAATGTCAATACCTTAAACTTAAAATTCATATCTAACATGCAAACACTGTAATAACATTACCACGATGGATGTCGTACTAGCTAACTAGTGATGTTTTGGCTGCACACATTTTCTAGTTAAACTGATAGCTAACATCAGAGAAATGCTAGCAAACAAACACACTCGTTTGCTAGCTACTCTAAAAGCCATGATCACCAGTGCTCTAGCTAGCTACATTTCTTTCCCATAAAAAACTCCCATGTTAACTTCTTCACAAGAGAATGCAGCTGACCAATAATTGGCTAAATGGGAAATAGTAACAGTGTCCCTATATATTGGCATATTAAACTTGTAATTGTAATTCTGGACTAGACCTTTTACATTTGAATTGGAGGGATCTGCACATAAGATCTGTGTAATAAACGCATTAATGCATGACAGGGTGTGCATTAACAGCCGATATTCATACGCTTCCGGCAGTAAGCACAGTCCACCTCACAACCGCTGAAAGTGGATATCGACTGTTATTGCACACCCTGTCATTAATAAATCTCTTATTACATAACAGTTGTACAAATGTGTATGGGTTCACATTTACACACATCAAGAGAGGTTGAATAGATTTGTAATATTTCACAACTGAGTGAGGAAGTGTGGAAGAATGCATATTCCCATATGATTTTACAAAGTTGGTTGCTATGTTGACTTACAGTAGAACCCCCTTACACACATCCAAACTCCAAACATTTTGTGGATGGCCAACTGCTTTTATATTTCCTCATTAATGTTGTTCATGCTTGTTCTCTCTTTCTCTCTCCCCAGTTGAATTATTAAACTCTATAGTTTAATTATGTCCACTCCCCCTCCTTGACATTCCCATTCTAAAGCTCCTTCCTTCTAACACACAACGGCAATTAAGGAGCTTTGGCTTGTAGGTGTTTGAACTAATGTTGCATAATTGCGTTGCTAATAGCGTCCTGTTTCATTCATAATGAGCCTGTTGGCCACCAGCGGAGTGTGTCTGGCATGTGAAGAACGAGTCCTACACATCAAACAAGGTGCCAACATGAAGATTTCAACTTAGATGCTACACTTGAGGATCAGACTGAATAGAACAGAGACATGTCCAGAACAAGCACAAACCAGATCCAACCCAATGCAAACGGAAGGAAACACAACCTAGGATGGACCAGACTCTAATGCACACCACATCTACAGTGCCTATAGAAAGTCATCATACCCCTTTGAAATAGTTACTATATTTGTCGTACAGCCTGAAAATTAAAACCCATTAAAAAAAAAAACTTTTTCCAGCTTTATGTACAAGGGTTGGAAAAGTCATCAGCCCTGATGTAATACTTTGTAGAGCCACCTTTTGCTGCAATTACAGCCATGAATCTGTTTGGATATGTCTCTACTAGCTTTGCACACCTAAATTGGAGAATATTTGCCCATTCTTCCTTGCAGAATTGTTCGAGTTCAGTCAAATTCTGTGGTGAGCGGCGATGGACTGCTCTCTTCAAGTCCATCCACAGATTTTCTATCAGATTTAAGTCAGGGCTCTGACTTGGCCACTCAAGGACATTCACCTTTCTATCCTTAAGCCACTGCGTTGTTCTTTTGGCGGTATGTTTAGGATCGTTGTCGTGTTGGAAGGTGAATGACTTGCCCATCTTCAGCTGTCTAGCAGAGGGACGCAGGTTGTCCTCAAGAATTTGGGTGTACTTGGCAGCATCCATTTTCCCTTTAATCCTGACCAATTGCCCAGTCCCCGCTGAAGGGAAACATCCCCACAACATAATGTTGCTACCACCATACTTCACAGTAGGTATGGTGTGTTTTGGATGGTGTGCTGTGTTTGGTTTTCGCCAAACATAGCGCTTGGAGTTCAGTCCAAAAAGTTAAATCTTAGTCTCGTCTGACCATAAAACCTTTTTCCACATGGCAACAGAATCTTCCAGGTATGTTTTTGCATAGCACAAACGAGACTGAGTGTGGCACTTTTTCAGAAAAGGCTTCTTTCTTGCTACCCTGCCATACAGGCCAGCTTTGTGTAAAGCTTGTGAGATTGTTGGCACATGCACAGACAGACCAGTCCCAGCCATAAAGACTTGTAAGTTCTTCAAAGTTGTCTTTGGCCTCTTGGTAGCTTCTCTGATCAATGTCCTCCTGGCTTGGTCATCCAGTTTGGACGGACAGCCTGATCTAGGCAAGGTGTTGGTGGTGCTAAAGCCTTTGAAATCTTTTTGTAGCCTTCACCTAACTTGTGCCTTCCTACAACTTTATCCCGGAGGCCTTTTGAAAGTACTTTTCCAACCATGGTGAATTCTTTGCAGAACCATGCACTTCTAGTAGTGGAATCCTCAAGAAACAGCTGGTTTTATTCTGAAGTAATCAAAACCACTACAATTGATGTCAGGTGGGGTGCAATTAGCCTGATGTTTGATCTGGAAGTTGATTGGTTGCACCTGAGCAAGTTTATAATGGTATACTCTAAGGGGCTGATCACTTAACCAAACCAGGTATTTCACGAATACATTTTTAATAATTGTCCAGAATTTTTTTAATTTTTATTTTCACTTTGATGATGAGGGTTATAATGTGTACATACAGCTCAAAAAGTTAGATTTGATTTATTTTAATTTTCAGGGTGTAATGTGACAAAAGGTAAAGATTTCACAGGGTATGGTGACTTTCTATAGGCATTGTAGTACTAGTAGTCTTTTCTTAGTGCAGATCAAATGCAGTACAAACTACAGATTTACATTTCATTTACATTTTACATTTATGGCATTGAGCAGACGCCTTTATCCAAAGCGACTTACAACAAATACATTTGTTTAAGTAAGTGAATCATCTATCCATCAGTCATCATAAGATAAAGTAATCAATGCTCAGACCAGGGGCCATAGGCAGTCACAATGCTAGAAGAAGGAATTTTTATTAAAAAAAATAACAGGAGAGAAACTTTTACAGGGGGGTGGTGGGGGTGAAGAGGTCTTTAGGAGGGACCGTTAAGATGTAGCCTGAGGAGATGGGTCTTCAATCTATGGCGGAAGATTGGTAGTGACTCAGTAGTCAAGACAGCAGTGGGAAGCTCACTCAACCAGCGGGGCGCCAGGACAGTGAAAAGCCGTGACCAAGTAGTGCCGCTGCTGCATCCACGTAGAGGCGGCGGTGCCAGGCGGCCAGCCGAGGTGGAAGAGCGGAGTGATCGGGCAGGGGTTTGGGGGCTGACCATTGCTTGCAAGTAGGGAGGGGCTGTTCCCTTTGCCGCCCGGGAGCCAGTGAAGGGTGCGGAGGAGGGGGGTGACATGGGAGAATTTGGGGGATTGAACACCAGATGGGCGGCAGCATTCTGGATGAGCTGCAGAGGCCTGATGGTGGAGGCAGTGAGATCGGCCAAGAGTGCGCTGCAGTAGTCAAGACGAGAGATCACAAGTATTTGGACCAAAAGTTGTGCTGCTTCTCTGGTGAGGAATGGACGTATCCTTCTGATGTTGTAGAGGAAGAATCTACAGGAGCGTGCTGTCGCTGTGATGTTCGCCACACAGGATAAGTGATTGTCAAGGATCAACCCAAGGTTCTTGGCTGTATGGGAGGAGTTCACAGTAGAATTCACTACTGGGATGGAGAAGTCTTGGAGAGGGCAGGCTTTCCCTGAGAGGAAGAGCAGCTCAGTCTTGTTAAGGTTGAGTTTGAGGTGGTGGGCTGACATCCAAGCAGAAATGTATGCAAGACACGCAGAGACACGTGTTGCCACCTGTGAGTCAGAAGGGGGAAAAGAGAGAAAAAGTTGAGTGTCATCTGCGTAGCTGTGGTAGGAGAAACCATGTGAGGAAATTACCGAGATTACCGAAATTAAAGAGATTTGATATAGAGGGAGAACAGTAAGGGCCCTAGGACAGAGCCCTGGGGGACCCCAGTGGTGAGGCCTCGTGGAGAGGACAGCGCTCCTCTCCACGTCACCTGGTAAGAGCAATCGGCCAGGTATGATGCAGACCAGAAGAGTGCAGAGCCAGAGATGCCCAATTCTGAGAGGGTGGAGAGAAGGATTGGGTGGTTTACTGTGTCGAATGCAGCGGACAGGTCCAGAATAATGAGAACAGAGGAGAGGGAGGAAGCTCGAGCAGAGTGGAGGGCCTCCGTGACAGCAAGGAGAGCAGTCTCAGTAGAGTGCCCAGCCTTAAAGCTGGATTGGTGAGGGTCAAGGAGGTTGTTCTGAAGGAGGTAGTTAGACAGTTGGTTAGAGACAACACGTTCAAAGGTTTTAGATAAGAAGGAGAGAAGGGATACCGGTCTGTAGTTATGGACAGCACACAGATCAAGATAGTCCACTCAATGCCAAAAAGTACCTCCCTGACCCAGACATAACCCAAACTGATCCAGAGGCAACCAAGGCATGCTGTGAAACCCAACAAGGTGCATTGCTGCGTGTCCCTGTTCTAACAGCTCCCACCTGGCTGATGAAGCTATCAAACTAACGAGCAGACTAGCTACTGGGCTAGGCTCCATTTAGCCACACTCACAGCCAGAAACAGAGAGGGATGAGGAAAGACACACAAAAGGAGAAATTACATTTATAGTGAGAGCACAGAAATTGCAGTGTTTGTTTGGTTAGAAGCTAAAGAGCTGAAAGTGAGACTTTAATTGTGTGTGTGTGTGTGTGTGTGTGTGTGTGTGTGGTGATTAGCTCTGGTGGCTAAGTGCTCTGCTGTCTGCTCTGCCGAACCACACAGTCCTGTTAGTGTCCGTCATTAGCGTTCGTGTTACATGGCTTTGTGCAGAAGTGATTGCTGTTATTATTGTTATTTCAGCTAAATGCCTTTAATCATGCATCATGCAAATTAAAATGCTAATTCCGCCTCTCACAGCTGTTCCTCAACCCAGCAAGTTGTCATCCGTCCGATTTTGAAATATCACAAAGCTACTTTGCATTTTGTTTACTTCTGGGTGGGTCTAAGTGTACTTACAGTGTCTAGTGTGTGTGTGTGTGTGTGTGTGTGTGTGTGTGTGTGTGTGTGTGCAGGTGCACAACGCACATTATGTTAGAAGCATAGTCTCTCTGTATGTAAGTCAGATTTTGTGAGAGCTTTGTGTGAGTTATGGAATGCTAAGAGACGCTGTCACATTCACTCACTCAGTCCCTGGGACATGTACAAACAAATAGCTAAACACTAACTGTAGACTGAGGGCTTGGCAATCATTCTCAATACTATAGGATGGTTAGCACATCTGTGTTAGCATTTCTATATGATGACTAATGTAGCCTGGCAGTCATGTTGTATTTCATCAATAGCATTTTTAGCTTTAGCATGTGTGTCGTAGTATTCAAGCACACTCAGCTCATATTATTGACAGCTTCTATATGTTTTAAGCGCATATTGACTCTCATTACTAAAGGGATGGACTCAAAGCATTGTAGAACACATGATGTGCACCCACAGTCAGATAGATACTATATTGCACAGACAGGCAACATGCTATGCTACCATACAGTACTTCAGTCTACTATACACAGACACACACACAAAACTGAATTCGGTGTGTTCGTTCACCACTGGGGAAGCTTCCATTCGTCTGAAACAGTCCCAAATGAATAGCATATTTTTGTTTCATGCACCTACAGAGATTATTTGTTGTATAGTATATGTACCATATGTCATGTGGCATCTTTGCAGACCTCCAGTTCCTTTGATGCTTATCGGCTGTACACATTTTAGAAGCATGAAACACCACAGCCTTTCACATGGTGAATGATAAGGAGACTGAGTGGAGAGGGTTGTGTCCTCTTGGAACAAACGGGGACACACAGAGCTGCATTTTGCCATTCTGCTTTAGTCTGCCAAATGTTTTTGTTTTGTTTCTACTAAAATTGGATATGTAAATTGTAAGCTTGCCCTCCCTGTGCAGTTGAAAAGAGGACAGTTCTGGATTTGTGTGTGTGTGTGTGTGTGTGTGTGTGTGTGGTGAATAGAGCTTGTCCTGGTGGTGATTGATGTGTCCTCTGGGCCTCTCTAGGGACATGATGTCATGGTGTCGGAGTTGAGCCAAACCTTTGAGCTGAGAGAGAGGCCTCCTGTCCGCATCCGCTCGTCTCTCTCTCTCTCTCTCTCTCTCTCTCTCTCTCTCTCTATATATCTCTCTCTGTGGGAGTAGCTCCGCAAACTTTTTCACATATTCTTTTTATGGTGTAGGTATTTGTGTTTACAGTATTCCTGTTATCAAGGATCCTAACCTTTTCAAGCTGACTTTGGTCAGCCAATTTTTGAATAACCAAATAACCAAAAGCCAAATCAAACAAACAAACAAACAAAGAGAGCATGGTCAGGGAAGATCCACCCCCCGGGCTGACAGCCAAGCATGGCTGCAGGTTCATGCTCAAGGCATTGGTGTCTGTGGAGGATGTATTGCAGGCAGTGAAGCTGAAGTTCTTTATGTGCATGTATTAGTGGTGGGAGACTCTTTTGTGCCCGTCAACGACAGCTGTGTCAACATGATTCAGAATCTTCAACATGTAACCCTGGACGTATCTGTCAAATTAGCAAGGACTTAATGATTTTCATTACCTCGGACACCATGAAAGGTTTTGTGTGTGGGGTGCATGGACACAACTCAAACCTGTCGTAACAAAATAAAGGAAAATAGAAATAACGCAGCTGGTGTAGCCGATGGCTCTATTGGAGACAGTGGTGTTTTCCCCCTCACTGGAGAGAACAGGGGACGCATTGGCTGATGACACTGTTCCCCCGCAACTAACGTCCGGAGATGCACAGCCGGGGAGCCGGGAGGCGCAGCTATTGATAGCCAAAACCTGAGTAATTCTCAGGACGAATCCCTGACTGCTCCCCGAGACCCGAGTGGGGCAGGCAGAGCACCCAGGGGTGGGATGAAGCCCAAGGTCTCCCTCACCCGGGGTTTGCAGGACCCACTCCCAGGAGACACGGCACAATCTGCTGTTAAAAAATGCAACACAACAGTATTCAGGATGCAGTTGTCGGACCAAGCCAGGCTGCTCAAGGCCTGGCTGCGGGGAAGGATACTAGCAACCAGGAAGACCCTGCACCAGTCCAGGGATGGAGACCTAGATCTCTAACAAATAGAGTAAGATGATATGAATATGGATGACGATGATGACGATGACACAGAAGGGTAAGCCAGAGCTCTACTCTGTTGCTAAGCCTAATGAATTTTCTTCTAAAGGGCAGCGTGGGATTGACTTGGTTGAGTCAAGCTATTTGTGCACTCTTGGCAAACGGCTATGACAAGACAAAGCGCTATCATCTGAAAAATATAATGAAATCTGCCAGGAGAAAGATTAAGGTTTTATCAAAGAAGTTAATACCAATGACTGTGTATGTTACCAGCTCCCTTTCTCTTTTGGTAATGTTTTTGCAAACCATATTTATTTTCATGACCTTTTATCAATTAAAAAACAGGCTGGTTCTATTTTGCTCTAAGAGACTCACACTGGCCTGTCCAACCAGGCACAGTGGCACATTGACCAGAAGGCGCCTGTTATTCTCAGTCATTGCTCTAATTCTAGTGCGGGGGTTGCCATCCTTTATCCCAAGGGTTGTCATGGCGAGTTTCCTCTGCAATGGAAATTATACAGAGGCGGTTTATGCGCATTGATGCAATATTGGGGGACCAGCATTTAATTTGCATTAATGTACCCAATGTAGGTTCCTGACGCGTTCTGTTTTTTTAATCAAATGCCCTCAGAGACTGACCCCTGGACAGGATTGTTGTGTTGGGTTGGGATTTCAATTGCACTTTGAACCACACCCTGGACAGGAACCATGATGAGCCTCATTCCCCATTGGACACTGCTTTAAGCCCTATCATCACCTACCATGATCACCTACTCTGGTGGGACACTATTCTCATATCAAATCAGTACTCCTGAATTAAATGTCGTAGCAAGAAGCTCTCAGGGGCTAGACTGGACATAATCTACATAAGGAAATGCAAAAGGGGCCAATTTTTAGCTGTAGCTGAATTACTCCCAATGCTCTTTCAGATCATATGTACATATCTGTGTCCGTTTCAACTATGCTCAATAAGCCACATTGCTCTTACAAACTGCTGCAGGACCAAGCTTTCATGAATGCCTTGACTTTGTTTTAGGAGGTGGAGAGAGGAGCAGTTTTAGGTCCCTTAGCCAATGATGGGATATTGGCAATGTGCAGATCAATATGTTCTGTAACAATACAT
Source organism: Argentina silus (assembly GCF_951799395.1). NCBI lineage: Eukaryota > Metazoa > Chordata > Actinopteri > Argentiniformes > Argentinidae > Argentina > Argentina silus. The sequence continues at coordinate 35,903,620 of NC_139653.1, forward strand.
GGCACATTCAACTAAGGCCTTTAATGAGCAGATAGGGCCATAGAGCAATCAGTTCTGGATATAACTATTCAGGCTAATGGAGGTGTTATCGCTGGGCTCACAAAAGCTATGAGTGACACTAAACTGCTTTTAAATGACATTCTACAGAAAAGAGGCAAGGGGACCCTTGTATGAGCATCTTTCACTCAGTATAGTGATATGGATGCACAAACTTTGCTCTTCTTTGGGCTAGAGAAGAAAACAGCCGAAAGGAAGTTATTGCAGTGAATTAAACTCCCCAATGGGAGGGACACCACAAATGAGCAGGAGATCCACTCGTGTGCATTTTCCTTCTATGAAAACCTATACAGAGCAGAACAATGTGATGTCTCAATGTGATGTCTCAATGTGATGTCTCAGTGGCGGCGTTTGCCTTCCCAGAGCTAACAGTTACCAGCCAAAGCAAGTGAGCGGATTGAGAAAGCAGAGAAGCTGCGAATTTGCAAAGGATTCAGAAAACTAGCTTTCAACAAAATGAATAAGAAGCAATTATACCATGCCTGTGTCAAATCTATAAACACAACCCAGTTGCTGGGCCGGCCTGACACAAAGTGGAGGGGCCACCTGGCAATCCCAGAGGAGACCTCTACCTCATGGAGGCTGCTCTATAAACCCCCAATACCAAAAGGACTATGGGACTTGCAGTGGCGGATTCCTCATTATGCCATTCCATCAAACCGTTTTGCATCAAAAATGTAACCCTAGTGTTTCCCCCATTTTGTCCTTTTTGTTTAATACAGGATACAGTTTACCACTTTTTTGTGACTGTAATCATTTGCTCCCACTGTTTGTGTTTCTGCAGCCTTTGCTTCAAAATCTAGATTTTGAGTTTTCAAATGTTGTGTTTATTTTCACCCCCAACACCCTACATTACCAGGAAAAAAATAATCAACTAATAATAATTAACTTTCTCTAGCACCCTTCTCTAGCCGATGGTTCTTATCGAAGGTTTTATTTACGTATAGTTGATTCACTTACTTAGGCAAATGTACTTATAGTAAGTCATTTTGGATAAAAGTGTTTGCTAAATGACTTAAATGTGAATGATAACGTGGCACTGTTCAAGTCATTAGTTGTGGCTAGGGTTTCTCTAGAATATTTATTCTATGGTCTGACTGGAAATGCGGCACGGTTCAAAGACATTGGGTGCTGTAATAATGCACTGTGCAGCGTCGAAGATGGATTACAGTTTTTGTGGGGGAAAACTGAATGGACACTTTTAATTTGTTTATGTACAGATTCTGACGCTCTTTGTTGTTTAACCGGATTAGTGGTGAATAAAGAACTCTTATATTAAAGTCTCTCTCTCTCTCTCTGTCTGTCTCTCTCTTTTTCTCTCTCTCTCTGTTGTTAGTAGTCATTTGGTTGTAGGACACACACATTATCTGTAGTGGACACACATTATCTGTAGTGGACACACACATTATCTGTCTGTAGCCAGTGCAGTTTATTTTAGCCCATCGATAAACTGCTCATTACTTGTGTTGTTGTGCGCTCTGTGCAATCGTGTGTGTGTGCATGTTCATGTTCCTGTGTCCCTGTGTACAGTATGTGTGTGTTTTTTTACTGTGTGTCTGTACAGTTAGTGGGTCGATCAGGACCCCTCATGGCCTTCTGGGTCACTGGAGTCCTTTAGCAGTGTATGCCTTATCGATCGCCTGCCCAAAAACACCCCAGTGCTAAGTGCCTTTAATGGGCAGTCAGACCATGACTCATGTGTCACTTATATGGTATTATAATTAATAAGTAATGCTGTCATGTAAATCATGTCAATGCCAGTCTGACTATGTTGGTGTGTGTGCCTGAATACTTGCCGAAGACCCATCACTTTACACCTGTACACCTGGGCTCTTCCTCCTCAGACCTCTCTACCCCCTAACACCCTACATTATAGTTATACAAAAATAAAAGTAATAATAATAAAGTTTCTTCTTTTCTCTAGCACTGTGACTGCCAATGGCACTTGTTCTTATCAAACGTTTTACTTACGATGACTATTCTATCATTGATTCACTTAGACAAATGTACTTATTGTGAGTCGCTTTGGAAAAAAGTGTCTGCTAAATGACTTAAATGATATGAAATGAGAAACCTACCAAAACTGAAAATAAGTCACCCACCTATAGTATCGCAGGTGTAACTACTGTATCACAATCTCCCGCCGGGAGAACCCCTTTTATAAGAGACGTGCGTGCGTCACTCTTTCTCAGAAGCCTCCTTTTCACCAGTTTTGTTTTCTATCTGTTAAACTCTTGACAGTGTTGTCAGAAAATCTTCCAAGGGCCTAAAACTCTGTATTGATCTGGGACATTTGAGAGCAGGAAAAGAGTAGGAAGGGGGGAAGAGGAGAGGAGGGAAAAAGGGGGGAGCGCAACAGCATGACCGGTAAATAGAAAACTGTAACCCCAGAGGTCTCTATCAAACAGACTGGACTTCAAAACTCTTTGTAGATGACTGCACTCCTCAAACTAGGCTACTGCAGAATGGTTCACCACCACTCTCCTCTCTCTCTCTTTAGTGCATAAGCTAAAAGTTTTATTTGGAGTCTGTAGGAAGAGGTGTGCGTGTGCGTGTGTGTGTGTGTGTGTGTGTGTGTGTGTGTGTGTGTGTGTGTGTGTGCGTCCATCTATAGATGCTCTACAAATTATCAACAGACTATCAGTAATGTGTCAACTGCATGTCTGTTTATATTCAACAAGGAGATTCAATTTACTAGCCACAGACTAGTCACATTCATTTCAACTGCATATTTTTACATTTACATTTATGGCATTTAGCGCATACACCTTTATCCAAAGCGACGTACAACAATACGTTTGTTTAAGTAAGTGAATCATCTATCCAACAGTCATCATAAGACAAAGTAATCAATGCTCACACCAGGGGCCATTGGCAGTCGTAATGCCAGTAGGCTTTTTTTGGCCCCTTTTTCCTTTTTTTTATATATTTGTTGACATAATGTAACCAATCTCATAATACTATACACAATTTGCTACAAAGGCATCTGTAGATCAACTAACCATCTATAGATGTTCAAGTATATTTATTCATAGTCATATTCAATCCTTTAATTGTCAACATCAAATTTGATAACTAATTCTACAAACTATAAACAAATGCATCAATAATACATCTATTTCTATTCAACAAACCAGCTATGAACAACAGGGTTCATTAGGAAGAATTAATTTGCAATGCTTTGCAAAAGTTATAGCCTACTGTCATTCAGCAGTGAGTTGTTGAATATTTGTTACCAGTTCACCTACCACTCAAAACAGCATCTACAGATATGAAGGTGGACTATCCAAATCAAGTAAAATACAGTTTAATTTGGTTAACAGTCAATAAAGCATCAATATATATGAATTTGGACTATCCAAATCAAGTAAAATACAGTTTCATTTGGTTAACAGTCAATAAAGCATCAATATATATGAATTTGGACTATCCAAATAAAGTCACACGTCACTAATAGTATGTCAATAGTTTGTAAAGCAGAAGCACTATCCAAATAAAGTGTTAATTGTCTGAATGGAACAATTTAGATAAGGTTTAGATAACATCATACATGATCTGATGTGTCGATAAAGACTGTGGGAGAAGGTGTGGTTCAGAATGACAGTATAGTAGCGTAGTATTTATTTATCCAGGTTACTTTTCTCTCATCTTTTCTCTCTTTTCTTGCTCCTCCTCTTTCTCTCACTGTTTGTTCCCCCCCTCTCTGCCCTATGCCTCTATTTCACCACCCTTCCTCTCTCTCTCTTCCTTTCACTGTTCCATTTTAATTACATTAACTAACAAAACAATTAGTGTCGAGGCTGAACCCATGTAATTAGCATACAGACACCCATTCCTGTTGGACACCCCATGATAATTACCTTGTCACCACACTCGTTTGGTTAGGTAGCAGCAGTCACGGTGGGTTCTACCACTTTGTGTCTGTGTGTGGTGCATGAGAAATGTGTTTTCATCATCATTGTTAGCTCCGACGGATCACGTGTGACAATTTGTCATATAGTAGTTTTCGCTGTTATATACTGCTGTGTTCTCATTGTGTCTGTTCTGTTCTTCTCTAATCTGGTTATTCTTTTGTCACAGGGCTCATCAGCACCACCTCTAGAAAACTGGACCGGGAACAACAGGCTGAGCATGTCTTAGAGGTAAGGGCCACTGTGTGTGTGTGTGTGTGTGTGTGTGTGTGTGTGTGTGTGTGTGTGTGTGTGTGTGTGTCAACATAACCTCATGAACATAACCTGCAAATTCACTGTATAGTCAGACCCAATAAACCTGCAGACATGCATGGTTTTTTTTACCTGCATGTTTTCAGGTATCAAAACCTGTTTTAAAGCAGGTTTGCTTTACATACACATCAGGTTTCAAAGACCAGCTTTAAAGCAGGTTTGGTTGACCTGCAAGTCTGCAGGTTTCAAAAACATGGCTTAAACATAAACCTTTAAGGCAGGTTTTTTAAACCTGACATGCGGTGAAGCAAACATGCAGAGATGCTGGAAAATTATTGCTTTGAAGCAGGTTTTTGAAATCTGCAGACATCCACATGTTTGCTTTACCTGCACATCAGCACATTTCGGAACTGCCCCAAGCAGGTTTGCTTTACCTGTGTGCCTGCAGGTTCCAGAAACCTGCCTCAAAAACTGTGTGTGTGTGTGTGTGTGTGTATTTATGTGTGTCTGGGTGCTTGTGTGTGTGTCTATGTGCGTTTGTGTGCAGGATGAGTGTGTGTGTGTCCAATTGTGTACTCCTTCTGTGTGTGTGTGTGGGTGTGTGTGTGTGGTTTTGTGATCTCAGAACCTGTCAGCTCCTAGATGAAAATAAATGCCCTCTCTCAGTATCTCTCTCCTTCTCCCTCTCCCCTCTCCTCTCTGTGGGAGAGCTGGGATTAGAGTGGTGATGTAGTGTAATTGACTCAGTCAGAGCAGTGGAAGTAGGAAATGAAGATTGTGTGTTGGCCTCTATTATCTGCTGATTGGAGCTGCATATCTTGATGTACTCTAGGGCCCAAGAAAATGGTGTTACTGGTGGACTTCTGAGTCATGAGCGTGTGTGTGTCAGGGAGGGTGGGAGGGAGGGACTCTCTTCTTCACTACTTTGAAAGTTCTTGGTTGAAACTATTTGATATTGAGTGCATATTTGTTTTTGTACATTATTCATCACATTGAACATGCAGTTTATTTACCTGCGACAGCGTTTGTTCTCTGGATGGCTACAGGGTGTGTAGTCTTTGGCTCTAGCCCACCACTACTCTACATGATCAAATGTATCAAGATTTTGATTATTTGGTGATACATTGAATCATGTGAGTCAGAACTGCAAATACATACCCTCCATACCCTGTGGGTAAAAAACAGGACTGAAGAACTGTTGAGGAGGGAAAGATTATTTTTATCTGTCTTCATGTCCCTCTCCTCTGTCTGTCCCTATGCCCTTCCCCACTGTCCATCTGTCTGCTACCATTTACCTTCATCAATTAAAATATTTTTATATTCTTTTGCTTCGAGACAGTAAAGAGTGCTATGATTACATGATTACAAGAGTGCTATGATTTAGACGAGTTCAGGAAATCCATATTAGTTTACAGACACCAAAAGGCCAGGTCAATGGTATATAAACAGAGCGCAAATAATGAGACCAGAATAATGTGTTAGCATGCAATATGTTTACAATGGGCAGTATTAACTAAGCGTTTTCGCCTTTTTGCTCCAGTTGAGACTGCAAGACCCAGCTAAAACGTGAAACTGTCTTCATTCACACAAACACACACATAGGCATGCGCACACATACAGGCAGACATAAGGGCAAAACCCCTTTTTCAGTGCAGCAGCGGAAGAGAAAAATGTTGTATCTCACATCAAATGCTTCCGACAAATGCTTGAGTGATATTGAGAAAGAAAAGCTTGCTTCCAGCATCCGCACCAAGGTCAAAAAAATGTGTGTGTGTGTGTGTGTGTGTGTGTGTGTGTGTGTGTGTGTGTCTCTTCTCAGGGTGACTTTTCTCTGCGTCAGAGAAAGAAAAGAATGAGAGAGAGAGAGAAAACAAGTCCTGTTTTGTTTTTATTTGATTTCACCTTTATTTAACCAATTCTCATTTGCAATGACAACCTGGCCAAGAGGCACAACTTGCTTTGTGGGCTAGATTAGGCACGGTGTAGCAACTAACCAACAGCTAGCATTCTCTATCACCCACCGTGTGACTCTCCACTCAAACACTGCTATGTGGCCAATCAAACAAGGGTTTACTCAATACCAATCTCAATTACTCACAATCCGGCAGTGTTATTTTATTGTGTGGCTTTTGTGTCAGTTAAACCAATGTAGTAAATGAAATATCTTGTAGGAGTTTCCAACTGAGCTGGCGGCACTGTGTGCTGTACAAGCACAGAGGTTGCTGTAGGTTTGACCACTACTATAAGGTTATTGACTGACTGTAAGTCGCCTTGGATAAAGGCATCTGCTAAATGCCATGAATGTAAATGTAACTACCATGTACAGTCTTTACTCAACCTCTTTTCTCTGCGATTTCATGTTAATATGTCGAGGATAGGATATAATCTCATCTACGTAGTATCGATACAGTGGCTGTGAAGGATCATGTACTGTATGAGCAAAGATTAGCACTTATAGGTAATGCTATTACTTTACCAGGTCTCATCTGTAATGTTTGATCAGTTGTGTATAGTGTGCAACCTCAGTATAAAGTACATTTCAGCTGTTCCAGTTAGTGTATGCAAGTATACACTAACATGTATTATACAGTATCTTGCAGGTGTATGTAAGCGTTGTGGGCCCAGAATAATGCTAGAATAATTATGTTGCATTTGATGCAGCTGTGTTATGGTATGTTGATGCTCTGCATGTGTTAGTTCATCTCTTTTGTCCCAGTGCTGCAGTGCTAAACAGACAAAGCAGACATAGGCATTGTTTGTAGGCCAGGCACGCAGGGCTTTAATGTATTCCACACTCCCCTCTCTCTCTCTGCCTCTAATGAATGAGAGCTGCTAATGTCAACTTTCAATCAGACGTGTTGGCTCTCGCTTGTTCATCTCCTTTCTCGCCTTTTTCCTCTTTCTCTCTCCCTTGTTTTCTCCATCTCTCTTTCTGCTGTACCTAAGAGATTACATACACCCACAAGAGATGTGGACTTGGAGAGTTCCGAAAGTCATTCATTCCTCCCCCCATCTTTGTCTCTGTAGCATCTTCCCCTCCTTTCTTGCTGCTACCACTCCATCATTCCACCTCTTTCTCTCTCTCCATATCTCCCTCTCTCTCTCATTTCCTCTAGATGTTCCAGAGTGGCTATAATTAATTACCGTTTCTCTGGATGTAGTGACTTACACGTTTTGGCATTTCTGAAATGACAGATGGAATTTCTAAATGAATCCAACTACAAGCGTGGAGAGAAATTAATTGTTGCTTTGTGTTGACTCGACAGCAGCCTGCTAAGTCCTTTGTCTTCCTTGAAAATTAATATGAATTTATTTTTGGACAGGATGGGTGCAACTTGTCTTGCATTGGCCAGCTCCTCCTTTGGCCCCTCCCCCTTTAGCATTTAGCCACAAGTGAGGCTCTTCATCATGATGGAAGTATAGGCAAAGCTAAATTAATTGGCTGTCAAAACACAGGAAATAAGATAAAACGAGAGCGATCCCCACTTTGGAAATATGACAATGTGTTCCACTTGTCAGACAAACACAGGAGAGAATGGCTGCCTGCTTTAATTAGTTTAGACAGGGGAAAGCGCTGTGAATTTTAAAGATGTCCTCTTTTTTCCATCTGTGTGTGTGTGTGTGTGTGTATTTGTGTGCCTGCGTGCGTGTACCTGTATGTGTGCTGACACACAGGTCACAGTCACGGATGGCGGCCCAAGCCCCAAACACTCCACAGTGTGGGTGATAGTTCACGTCCTGGATGAGAACGACAACAAGCCCAACTTCCCAGAGAAAGTCTACCAGATCAAACTGCCTGAGAGGGACCGGAGGAAGAGAGGTGAGCCCATCTACCGAGCCTTCGCTTACGACCGCGACGAAGGGGCCAACGCAGACCTCTCCTACAGCATCGTTGATGGCAATGAGGACGGCAAGTTCTTTATCGACCCCAAGACGGCGGTGGTGTCATCCCGGAAGCAGTTCACCGCCGGCAGCTATGATATCCTCACCGTACGTGACATTTCAACTTTCAACCTTTGAACTTAATCAGTCTGTCTGTCTCTCTCGTTATTTATTTTTCTTCTTTGCTCACTCTCTATATTTTGAAGAAATATCTTTTAAGCGTGAACTTATGACACTCAATGTTTTTCTCAGTCATAATTCATGATGTTTTAGAGATATTACACTAATGAATTGCATGCTTTTGAATACTTTCCGCCACTCCCAACGTATTCACATATGAAGATTGATTTTATTCTGCTAATCGTGCCCCCTCTTTCCCCACACTTTATCTCTTTCTCTCTCTCTCTCTCTCTATATATATATATATATATATATATATATATATCACTCTTTTTGTGGACCATCTCTCCCTCTGAATCTCTCTCCTCTCTCGCCCACCACTCTCCCATGCCCAGATCAAAGCCACTGATAACGGTCGTCCCCAGAAATCGGCCACGGCTCGCTTGCACATTGAGTGGATCCGCAAGCCCCCTCCCTCCTTGCTGCCGCTGCTGTTCGACGAGCCCTACTACAACTTCACCGTCATGGAGAGTGACAAGGTTGCTGAGATAGTGGGGGTGGTCTCCATGCAGCAGAGCTCCACCCCTCTGTGGTTTGATATCACAGGTAAGGCTCCTCCCAAAAACGGGATTGGGATATGGATTGGGATGTGGATTTTGGATGTGGATGGATTTTTTAGGGGAAGGGGGGTTAGTTGACGTGATTGGTTCAGGGGATTGTCAGGCAGGTAGGCTATGCATGGTGTTTGGGCTGACGGTTTTGGTGTGTGTGTTTGTGCGTGAGGCTCAGCTCAGGTACTGTGCCCTCACTGCATGATCTGTGCCAGTGTGTTGCTATCTCTCCTCTGCCATCCCACGGTCACCATGGCAATTCAGCACACACTGCTACCTGTTGGAGAGGTCTGTATATCAAAGTCATTAAGATGTGTCAAAGTCTCTTGTTTATGGGAACTCAAACTCTTTAAGGGGTAGCTTCGCCGCAAATGTAAGTTAGAGGTCAATACTCAATGAGTATTTTACTCAGCTCGAATAAACCACTTTGGATGTATGAAGATGTTTTACCAGCTTTGATTTTGGAGTGAACTACACCTTTTAAGGGCTTTAATATGTTGTTCTTTAGCATAAAAATTGTGTCCCAGTGTACTACAACTGCTAAATAAAAGAGAGGCCTTGGATAATGTTGAATTGTTATGGGAAAGAACAACATGGTAAATTCAGAATGCTTAGTTGAATACCTCATTGAAGAATCTAAAATGTCAGGGACACACCACACTTACCAATATTATAAAATGTTAAACCTTGGATCCGTTCAAGTCCAATTTAATACACTTAAAAGGCTGACATCATATTCAGTTTACTTCAAGGGTCAGACCAGCTATGTGATTTATATCAAATTGTATTCACATTTGGACTAAAGCAGATGAAATTAAATCATGATCTGTGGTCGATTTGAGGAGAGAAGCATGACGTTTTTGAAAAGTGCAGCTGCTATCTAACTTTAGTTTAGGGATAAAACTAACAAACATGTTGTTCATGCAGTTAGAGGTAATGTGATAGATTTGGGTGGTTGTTACTGCGGTAGCCTATTGTGTGTTCGGTAACAGTATGTTCATGCTGAATATTCAGTGAAGACATGAATGATATTACCACACCCAGCCAGTCGGCCTACTCTGTTATCCGGATAAATGTAGGTATAAGATAAAGAAGGTTTATTATGTATTGTGATGATTTTCACAAGAAATAATATCACATAGCAGTTTGTTGTTAACTAGGGATAGTGTACAACTGAAATCAGAGCAATTGGAGTTAGCTGGACTGACCCTTTTAAAAAATGTGTTATGCCAGGAACCATTCCTATCCAAAACACGTTTAACCTTTGAATTAATAGTGGTCAAATTCATATTCAAACATTTTTTTTATTAATTACCCTTCTTTATAAGGATGTAATAAAACTGACAAATCTCTAGCTATAGCTTATGAACTGTGGGTAGCAGAGTTTTTTGAGAGAGCAGATAGCCCAGAGACGAGTGGATGGACTGCACAACCAGGACCGCATTTCCCAGAATGCTCCATCCATCCCTCTTTTGTTGTCACTGAGCAGTGACAGTCAATGTGTTTCTGGTGGAAGATACCTTCTGGCTTGTGCTTCAGGCTCTCCATGCTCTCTCGGGTCTACTCTCCTGTGTGACCTCCTCCTCTGCTCCTCTCTGCTCAAAGCCTCACTAGATATCTCTTCTATGGAATCACATCTCTCTCTCTCTCTTCCTCTCCCCCTGAAACTCCCTCCCTCTCCATAACCTCCCCCTCTTGTCTGTTTACCCTCTTTTCTTCACCACACACTCTGTGCCCTTTTCTGTCCTACATTTCTCCCCTAAATCTCTCCCTCCTTTTCTCTTTACCTCCCTGTCCTCTCATTGTCTCCCCCTCTCCCCTTCGCCCTGTGTCACCCTCTCTCCCATACTACCTGTCACCCCCTCCCTGCCCCTCTCTCTCCCTCCCTCCCTCCCTCCCTCTTTTCTCTCCTCTCTCAATGCTTCGTGCCTGGAAGGTCCCAGGCCTTTCCGTGAGATGTTCTATATTCTGCAGACCGCTTGTGGCAGGAACTGTTCCACAGAAGGTATCTCAGTTCGACCTCGAACTGCTTTTTCTGCTTCCTTTTATTTTCCTTTTTACCCATCATTCACCTGTGCTTTTCCCATCTTCCACTGTGTGTGCCCAGTGCTGTTCATGCCTTCCTTTAATCAGGTGGTTGAGGACAGAAGGGGTGGGGCAGGTGAAGGAAGTATACCACACAGAAACTCAACAGAGTAGATGTGTGTGTGGATGTGTGCGTGTGTTTGTGTTGATATGTTTGTGTACATATGTTTCTTACATTTATATTGTACTTCGCCACCCCTTCTTCAAGATTAAAGTAAGTGATTAGCTTTGGTCAAACAATTTTTTTTTGCTATCAAACCGTGTGGTGTCATTATTATATTATTCACTATTACTATTACTACTATAGCTGCTGCTATGGCAACAACCCTTAGCAACGACCCCTGGGTGACCCCGGTGACAGCTCTGTCTAATGACCTGCTGTTAGCAGTTTCTGTATCATCAGTGTTTGGGGGGAAACAGCAAGCCCACCACCCCCGAGCTGTCAGCGACCCCACCAACACACACACACACGATGCATGCACACATAAACATTCTCATCCGCACACATTCAGTACACACACCCAAACACACTCGCATACCTCCCACGGCTGACCCAATTAAGTGCATGACTGGTTAACGTGTGGTGTGGGAGTTGTGGGGTCAGGGGTGAACACATGGTCACTTTGCCCCTGGTTAGAGTGGTCTTCACAGGTACTGTCTATTCCAGGCTCTTCTCCAACCAGGGAGGGGGAGAGAGGACTGGCCAAGAGGGACAGGGAAAGAGAAATAGGGTAAAGTGAGAAATGGAGGAGGGAAGAGTGTAGAAGTGAGGGAGAAAGGTATGTTAGAGGGAAAGAGGACAGAAGTGAGGCTGAAAGTAGAAGGCATGGGTAAAAGAAAAGAGAGAGCTTGAGTAATGAAAAATTGGAAAAAACAGAGGTCAGATGAGTAAGAGACTATGGGAAAGGCATCAGCAGTGAAATAGAGAAGAATAGAACTAGGAAGGGCTTAGTAGAGGAGAGAGAGAGGAGGTACACAGTGAAAGCCAAAGTAGAGAGATGGAGAGGGGGGAGGGGCAGGTTTAGGAAGAGGAGAGATAGATGAAGAGAGAATGCAGTGAACATTGAGTATGGCCTAAGGGATGAAGAGATTATTGATGGAAAGATGGATAGTGTAATTAGGAAGACGTGTGTGTGTGTGTGTGTGTGTGTGTGTGTGTGGAGGCTCAGGGCCAGTTGAGAGTGGAGGGGCTAAAGACTGGTATTCATTTAAGGGCCAGACCCCACAGCACAGGCCATTACTCACTCAGCAGACAATACACACACAAACACACCGGTACATACACACCGTGCAAATGTAGCCGACCCACACACTCATGCACCTGTGCACAACACCCATTTGCACGCAAACACAAACACCAGTCTAAGTGCTAAATACTTATTCCCCAGCAAGCTCAACCCTCTCATCAAACAATCATTTAACTCCTATAAAACCTCCTAAACATACACACAAAGACTGTCCAAATGTATGTCATTTCAACCACTCAACGTATGCTGTTTCAACCACTCAGCCACCACATCCTATAAACACATACAAGCAGTCCACTTATGGACAAGTTACCACAAGCACAAGTCTGCATTCTAAGCATCTATCTTATATCTGCTAAGCCAGACAACGCATGGTGATTGCCAATAAAATCACTGTTGGATCCCCCATGCTCTCCACTCAGTCTATACCAAAAGATCCCAAATCCCATCCTCGCAGCTCAGCCCACACAATCAATCACCCACGTTGCAGTGAAATGTAACTGATGCTAGTAGGAGAAGACATTTCTTATGAACTAATTTCAGTATGAGGCATGTCCTCATTTCTCACTGTTTAGTTAGTTTGTTTTGTTTTGTCTGTTTACGCAAACAACAAAACTTCCTTCCCCTGTTCAAAGGAAGATAAATACGCCTCTTCATCTCTCCACCGAAGTGTTTTTCAGCAGTGGAGCAGCTTTCCCTCTTAATCTACATTTAAAGACTGAGGGAACCAATTTTAGTGTTCAGCAGAGGGTTTAATAACACCCCTGTACTGGAGGTTTCGGTTTCCCCTCTATAATTTGGCGGAGGAGAACGGTTCTTTTTCCGGACCCTGGTCATGATGCCAAACCCTCGGTGCCACTGCCTCCTCTCCTGAAATGGAGCGTTTGGTTTACAGACACAGCCTTTTGAAGCCTCCATGATCTCAATGCTCTTAAAAGGCTCTTTTTTCTTGTGTCCTTACAGATTCCCTGACAACTGTTAATAGGTATAATGTATAACTTCACATCACATAAGCACCATAGGATTTGCTGATATATTCAGTTCATTCTTAAAAGCATTGCAAGTACAGCACTGTTTCTGGCCCATATTTTCTGACATCTACAGTAGAAGCAACTGATTCCTCTATCTATAATCCCTCTAAGAGGAGTACTCTGTAATAGCACTGGATATGTTTTCACTGATTTTGAACAGTTTGTTGTTTTTACCTGTCAAGTCATTTCATGTTAGTGGTTGTGAAGAGGAGTAGATGAGGAAAGGCTTTTTTTAGTATCCACACCACTACTTTTGAGAAAAGCTATTAGAGCTGCATTACTGGAATTACAATGATTTAAGAAAATGAATGCAAATATAGGAAAGGAGGATTCACACACACACACACACAGACACACACACACACACACACACACACACACACACACACACAGGTTCAGTGGTGGAGCGTTGCAGCCTAAGCTGGTGCTGGGCTGAGGTCATGGGTTTATTAGCCAGAGACGCCACTGAGGAATCCCTTTGAGTCTGAACCACGAATCTGACACACATGCACACACACACACACACACACACACACACACAGTCATATACACATTCACATATTCATATCTAACACACACACACACACACACACACACACACACACACACACACACGTTCATAATACACAAACAGAAGAAGATAAATCACATGTCTCTCTCTCTCTCTCTCTCTCTCTCTCTCCTTTGCACACACACACACACACACACTCCTGGGTCCTGAATATGCCATAGCGCTACACCACCAAATAACCTCTTTACACAGAAAGCTGGTAGTTGTGATCAACACTGGCTAAATTACCCATTTAAATCAATTTGAGTGGTGTGATGGAGTTGGCTTTTAATTAAAGCCAGTCTTAGTGGGGTAATTTCTGACACAGAAATCTTGTCTTGGCTTGAGCTCCATTGATAATGGCTCTTTTAATTCAGTCTGTAAGAGCTTTCTTTATTGGGTCCCTGTCAGTTAATTGTTGTTGTAGGAAGAGAGGGAAAGAGTCACTGTCACAGCCCCGTTAGGTCTCTGAACCTAGTAATTACTCACAGACTGGAGCACACACACACACACACACACACACACACACACACACACACACACACACACACACACACACACACACACACACACAAGATCTGATTGATTGTGCATGGCCACTTCTTGTGTATGTTCTTGTGTGTGTGCATGCATGTGTGTGTTCTTGTGTCAATATACTGTATGTGTTTACTGAGGGGTGCCTCAGATCATACTCTCTTGACAACTGTGTCACATCCATGCTGAAGTATGTTTCCCTGTTATTCTATGTCACAGGCCCATACACCCTGTTAAAGTGCCTTTTAGTGTGTGTGTGTGTGTGTGTGTGTGTGTGTGAGTGTGTGAGAGTGAGAGAGCATACTAACCCCAGCCTCTCCCTGTGTGTGTGTGTGTGTGTGTGTGTGTGTGTGTGTGTGTGTGTGTGTGTGTGTGTGTGTGTGTGTGTGTCTAACGCACCCCTCTGTGCTCTCTATCCCCTCCTCCTGGTCCAGGCGGGAACACAGACAGCCTGTTTGACATAGAGAAAGGTGTGGGCACTATCATCATCGCCAAGCCTCTGGATGCAGAGCAGCGCTCCTTCTACAATATGACTGTGGAGGTTACAGATGGAACAAACGCAGCATCTACACAGGTAATTTATCCATACCGCAAAACTCAATTACCTGAGGACATGTGAATGGCCACTGTTTCAACCATACCCTCTAATGTAGTCAAAGTTCCCGCACCAAGCAAAAGGTACACTTGAGTTAAGCTACAGTGCTTACTCAAAAGGTCTGCAGAAAGACGCTTTCGCTGAGTGAAGGAAGTTGGGTGCACAGCAGCCTTTTTTTGCTTTTAAGTAGTCATTTATTGATTAGTCAACAACTGTACAACGTTTCAGCTGGGTCTTTTTTTTTAAAGGAAAGCTAACAATGTAACGAAAGATAGGGTATAACCAGTACACACACCTTCTTAAAACCTCTATGCATGTACAACCACCCATCTGCACATAATGTATGCCATATGTATGTGAAGCATACATGACAGCTGCAGAGTACATTCTTATCTGAATACACCAGAACACCAATGCAAGGCCATTAGGATAGGCTCTTCACATGCCCACTCTCTTCCAGAGGCCATTTTATTCCCTCCATCACAGTTTGGAAATGCCTTTAGATGAAGTGATGGATGAGGCCTGTCACATTGTCCTATGAATGATGGTGTCTGGAGCGTCAAGGACCTATCAGATTTATTGAAACAAGGCGATGATAACTAACTCACCCTCTATCTAATCGCTCCTCTCAGATCCCGGTGGTCAAGGACACAGCCAGACTACAGACCCACTTCTCTAGACATTTACATCAACAACTTTCCATGTTGACTCTTCGCTCTTAAAATACGATGGGTGTCCAGTAGATGTCTAGATGTTACAGTGGTGCCCCTTGTGTCTATGCTTTGCAGTTGATATCCATAGTCTAATGGAGCATGTTTATGATAACTTTATAATGTGTTGTGTCTTTTAAAAAATATGTTTGTCCTTATGAAAATGTTGTGAGGTTTTGAGATTGGTAGATTATTTGAAAACACTCAGTTTAGAGGTTGGCTTTATGTTCATCATGTTAATACAAGTTACTGAGGCAATGTACAGTAGGTAGGGGTTTAATCCCTGGACATAGCCGCTGCACGCCGCTGCACTTCAAACATGTCTAACATGAAAGTGTAACAAGAAAAATATATTTTTTAAAAAGGTGGCTCAACTCATCCACCATGCGCTCTCTCCATCCTCTTTAGCGAGAGAGGCAGTCAGATGGTGACGAATAGGACACTATTGAGAGGCCATGTTGGTAAAAATGACAACCATTATTGACAACTAATTTGGCAACGTCTTTTGTTTATATACCTGACGTTCTCAAAAAGAAAATGCGATTTACACAAATCATAAATATATGCTATATATACAGGGCCCATCCGACTGCAGCCATGTATTTTCTCAGAAATAGAGGGGAAAGGAGGCAGAATGGCTGTCATTCATATTCCATTAACCAGCTCAATGTAACATCGATAGGTGAGAGCGACACATTCAATAACGTCCTGCACAACATTGTGAATCCCCCTCCCGTTCTCTCACAAGAGAACAAGAAAAGATTACCGTCAAGAAAAGGTTACCCTCCTTCATCAACGTTGCATCAGCCCAGGGACGGACTGGGAAAACAAAACGGCCCTGGACTTTCAGGCGGTGGAGATGGGGTGCGGGCAGGTGCGCGGGCAGGTGCACGGGCAGGGCTGCGCGAAACCCACAGATTGCGTCGCTCACAGGTCCCACAGATCAACTGGCCCATACACCAGACTCTCAGCTAAATCTAAATATTCGTTAAAACATGGAGCAAATAAAACACTGTAATGTAATCTTGTTTTTGCACAATTTTTTTTTTTATCATAATGTCATTGACCTATTTGGTCAACTGTCAATCTTCTGTGAACTAACGGAATTCGTTAAATGAAGAACTGTATTCTTTCTAGGGGAGTGCGATCATTCAAATTGTTTTTCTCAAGTGGCTAGCTAAATTGTCACGCTTTTGTTTGTTAATGGGAAACGATTATGAATGTATTGAGCAGAGTGGGCATGTCTAACACTCTGTATTTGATAAGTGTTATTGTTTGGAATGCTGCACGCGGCCTATCCACGAATTATATTCAAATGTATTTAATACAGTACGTATTAATACTTGGAATGTCATGCGGACCCACTGATTTACAAAGCACAATTATCCACAATTGTAGACATGAAGACATGATATGTTCTAAATGAAGGTTTATCCAAGGACAGTACGTGCAGTAAAACTGTGGAAATACAGTTACAAAATGACAAAATTTGAGGTGTTCACCTTGCTTTGTCTCGCATTACGTTGCTCTGTCTCACTACTGTATATGCGATCAGTTTGTGTGGTGGTGCGCATTGACATACAGTAGGCTCTTGCTATATTTTACATGTGATTGATTCATGAAAGCTCTCATGTTTAACAGTTAATAGGCAACATTTTCACTGGGTAGAGAGCTGGGGGACAGACATCTTCTGACAACATGCTCTGGACAAATAGCCAAAATGCGAGGGTGGTCAGATCAGATTCACATACTGACAAATACACTCACCGCCACTTCATTAGGTACACCTGTTCAACTGCTTGGTAACGCAAATATCTAATCAGCCAATCACATGGCACCAACTCAATGCATTTAGGCATGTAGACATGGTCAAGATGACCTGCTGAAGCTCAAACCGAGCATCAGAATGGGGAAGAAAGGTGATTTAAGTGACTTTGAACGTGGCATGGTTGTTGGTGCCAGATGGGCTGGTCTGAGTATTTCAGAAACTGCTGATCTACTGGGATTTTCACGCACAACCATCTCTACGGTTTACAGAGAATGGTCAGAAAAAGAGAAAATATCCAGTGAGTGGCAGTTCTCTGGGCGAAAATGCCTTGTTGATGCCAGAGGTCAGAGGAGAATGGCCAGACTGGTTCGAGATGATAGAAAGGCAACAGTAACTCAAATAACCACTTGTTACAACCAAGGTATGCAGAAGACCATCTCTGAATGCACAACACGTTGAACCTTGTAGCAGATGGTCTACAGCAGCAGAAGACCACACCGGGTGCCACTCCTGTCAGCTAAGAACAGGAAACTGAGGCTACAATTCGCACAGGCTCACCAAAATTGGACAATTAGAAGATTGGAAAAACGTTGCCTGGTCTGATGAGTCTCGATTTCTGCTACGATATTCAGATGGTAGGGTCAGAATTTGGCATAAACAACATGAAAGCATGGATCCATCCTGCCTTGTATCAACGGTTCAGGCTGGTGGTGGTGGTGTAATGGTGTGGGGGATATTTTCTTGGCACACTTTGGGCCCCTTAGTACCAATTGAGCATTGTTTAAACGCCACAGCCTACCTGAGTAGTGTACCCTAATGGCCTCCACAGTCACCAGATCTCTATCCAATAGAGCACCTTTGGGATGTGGTGGAACGGGAGATTCGTATCATGGATGTGCAGCCGACAAATCTGCAGCAACTGCGTGATGCTATCATGTCAATATGGACCAAAATCTCTGAGGTATGTTTCCAGCACCTTGTTGAATCTATGCCACAAAGAATTAAGGCAGTTCTGAAGGCAAAAGGTACTAGCAAGGTGTACCTAATAAAGTGGCCAGTGAGTGTATATGCAACACGCTCGTGATCAGAGCTGTTTATTTGTTTTATTCTCGTCATTGCACATGGTATGTAAATAATTTTGACTGATTCATGAAAGTTCTCATTTCAATCATCTGAAATACTGTACATTCAGTGCCAGAGCAGAAAATGAATGACACGAACTGCACTCTTTGCTTTGTGAGCGTGCTGTGTCCATATACAGTAGCCTACTGCTAAAATGCGTGGAATCAACTGAGAAACATTATATCCAAATGGAAACTCATAACTCATAAGCTATTCTTCACATAATTAAAAAATCAGGCTGCAATGTTTGTAAACACATTGTAAACATATCCACCATGCTCAATGATGCCTCTTGGTGGTGGTTTTGACGAGGTGAATGACCTGAAAAAAACACTCATCCACCAGCTGCATCACATGCCCTCGAGACATCGTCACAGTGGTGACACGGCTCTAAACTTCGGCCTACTGTAGGACACACACACACACACACACACACACACACACACACACACAGTTGACTGAATTAACATTGTTATAGAGTGGGATGGATTGCTCTGACATACAGAACGAGCAAGACACCTTATTATTTCCCTGTGACATCCGTGTCACATGCATGTCACCCTACCTGTTCACACTTTTCAGGGCCAGTACATTTCCATGGCCATGTATTAAGACTGAGAAATGGCTGTATTTATTCACTGTGATTTATATTCATGCCTATTTTGTAATTTTGTCATACTCTATACATGCCTGTCTCTGTGTCATGTTCCATCCATGCATGGCTTGGTTTTTATTTCCAGGCTAGGTAATATGGAAACTGATTTTCTGGGCAATATGCTGGTATGCTTTAGACAAGGATTTAAATGGACAAACATACATACACACTGACAGGTGAATGGAATATTAATGACAGTAATCCAATATGCTGTAATAGAAATAATGCCAACAATAATTGCCCTCCCTAATCTTAAATGGCACCTCCTAAATAGGCAGTGACATTATGATCAAAACAAATGTGTGCACAAAACAAGATTACGTCCATGTTTTAACGAAAATTGAGATTTAGCCTACTGGTGATAGTTGTTCTCAACTGTAGCAAACAGACCTGTGTCATTGCAACAGAGATCTGAGTGAAACAAATCTCACTTTTGGCGTGTCTCTATTCACAGACTTCAGTCAAAGTTACGGCTGATGTATGATTGATGGGGGAGGCTAATCATTTCCATTACAATGAGTGTGACAGAACGGGAGGGAGATACAGCAGAGCGTGTGTCCAAAACCAGGGGTGCATTTTTTGTATGCCGGTGCGCTCCTCCCAAATAGGTAATGGCATTATGCTAAAAAATGTGTGCACAAAACAAGATTACATTACATAATTATACATTCCATGTTTTAACGAAAATCGAGATTTGGTCTACTGGTGATAGTTCTCTATGACAACTGTAGCAAACAGAACTTTGTAAACAAATCTCACTTTTAGCATGTCTCTATTCACAGTCTTCAGTTGATGTCAAACAGTTTGATGTACTGTACAGTGGGAGGCTTTATGCATTGTGCCACAGTCCCTGCGTGCCTCCTTTCGCCTCTACGTACGTAGGAGAAAATACATGGCTACAGTCGGAAGGACCCTGTAGCTTATATTGATGATTTGTATAAATCACGTGTGTTCATTTGCCTTTTTGAAAGCGTCAGGTATTCAGTAGTCATTGCAAGTCCAAAAGGCTGTTTGTATTTGCGGCAATATGGAATTAGCGAAACCAAAGGGAATACATGTCCGCTATCATAAGATGTCCATTCCAGTCAGCTATATAGAAAAAAAGACACCCCTCTGCTGTGGAACACAGTGAAGAGAGACATGGCCAAATTAGTTGTCAATAATGGTTGTAATTTTTACCAACACGGCCTCTCAATAGTGTCCTATTCATTACCAAAAATATCTCTCGCCAGAGTGGATGGAAAGAGCACACAGCGGATGGTAAGAGCCACCACCTTAAGTCCAGTGTTTTATTGTTGAAACTACAAGTTCCCGAGCCAGCCAAGAGTTGAACGTTTAATTTTAGGATATACTGTATGATTGTTGGGGGAGGGTAATCTTTTTCTTGATCATTTCTGATTAATAAACAAAGGCGTGACAATTTATACAGCACGCTCTCCCCCTTCAAATGATCCCTCAAAAACCGCTATACAAAATAAATGCATCATTATTATTATTATTACATTGTGTGAACGAGAGAAGGCTGCCCTTGCTGAAAATGTGGACGGTCGCACACCCTATTATGACGGTTTTAATGATAACAACTGTAGACTACTTCTCTTTCCAGTCTCAATCCCACTGAAACCCAACATCCTTATATCTCGCCAGAAAATTCCTAACATCATTCTGTTACATTATTAAAGCCAAATCGTGCTTATTCATGTCAGACTGTGCTAAAACATGGTGACAGTATGAGAGTAGATAGGAGTTGGTCCCATTGCTTGGTCCTCCTTAAAATAACATGATATTTAAACCATTTCCACTTTTCATCTCTGCAATTCATGAGCTGCTATAATAAACTTGATTTTGCCAATCTATCTGATAAGGCAAACCATTCTCTTTTTGAACATCCCTCACAGCTCTTGTCACCACCTTGTGGTGGCTTTCGACAGCACTTCACACCGTGTGTTCGCTGCAGAGGTGGCACTGAGGTGTGCTCGTATTAAACCCCTGCCAACTGTAATTTATATTCATTCCTATTTTTCATCTTCTTATACTGTATTTCTTATACTGTATACATGCCTCTCTGTGTTATGTTCCATCAATACATGGCTTGGTTTTTATTCCCAGGCTAGGTAATAGGGAAACAGATTTTCTGGTCAATAGGCTGGTATGCTTTAGAGAAGGAATTAAATAGACAAACATACTTACATGCAAAAACATTATTTTATTTTATTTCTTTATTTACACTCCCTCATTCGCCCATCTTTCACCCAATTTCTCTCTTTTTCTCTCTTCCTTATCCTCATCTAGTACACCTCTTCTTTTATCACATTTCTCTTTTTCTCCTCAATCCCATGGGTTGTAATTCCCCCTGCAGTCTTAATCTATTTTCCTTCTCTCCCTCTCCCTCGGTTTCCCCTATCTTCTTTCTGCTCCGTCTCTTTCTTTCTTCATCCTTTCCTCATCCACCCTCCCACTGCCTCAATTCTCTTTTTCATCTTCCTGTCATTATATTTCTCCATACCTCTGTAACACATCCCTCTCTTCCACATTGCACTGCACCCCCCCCCCCCCCCTTCCCTCTTTCTCCCCTCATCCTTTCCCCCCTGTTCTTTGTGAGAGATAACTGGAGGGAAATTCAGATGAGTGCTAACTACTGCCATGAAAGAGACAATCTTCATTCAGGGCTACTGTAGCAGCTAGACTACACCAAGTCAGAAACATGCTCACTGACACTATAAAATGCTCTTTTCTCAGACTAAATAACTCACTCAATACTACTGTCTCAGTTTGTCCTTTAGGCTGCCAGACAGTGCACATCCGCGCACGCACGCACACACACACACACACACACCTGTAAGACTAACTGTGGAGTCTAAAGGAATAGGCTGTGTTCCCTGCTCCCCTCTCTTTGAGCTCACAGATGGAGGCTCAGTGTGACGCCCAATGGGGGAAATCTCAAATGTTCACCAGCGGAAGACAACTGCTGTGTCCGTCTTATATTTAGACTCTGCCTATTATCGTCCCAAAAGCCTTTCCTTACGCAATGCAAGCACCTTTGTCATTGTCGTGAATCTGCCAATCGTGACTCACAAGATTTCCATCGACCACGCAGTCAAACATATGTCTCAATTGGCATATATATGCAGCATATTCATAAACACATGACTAAGAGAAACATTGTACTGTATTTCTGAGCATAACATTAGCTTTTGTTTTGTTCCAAGTAATTCCACTAATACAAAAGACATATAATTTACATATAATCACATTTATAACTTAATATAAAATGTGACGTGGGACTGCAATCTCTTAACCAGTTCTGCAATTGACTTCTGTATGTGTTGTGGCCTAATAAAATTCACAACCTTATCTCCTCTTCCCCCTCCAGGTCCACATCACCGTGCTTGACAACAACGACAACGCGCCCACCTTCTCCCAGCCCACCTATGATGTCACCATCTCAGAGGACACACCCCCAGACACAGAGGTGGTCCAGGTGTTGGCCTCGGACCGTGATGAGCACCACCGCCTGACCTACTCCCTCCACAGCGCCATCGACCCCACCAGCTTGCGTCTGTTCCGCATCGACCCCAACATGGGCACGGTGTACACTACCGAGAGGCTGGATCACGAGGCCCGCACCCAGCACATCCTCACTGTCATGGTAAGAGACACACAGATGTACTGGACTGGTGATAATGGGTGGGCAGCATGTGGTGGAAATGAGTTCTATTTTGTAAATATGGTGTGGTATTGGTATTGGTATTGGTTAGAGAGCTAATTCAAGTGTGGAAATGTGGACAAGGACCTTGATGTCACTAAGAAATAGGCAAACATATAGAGTGTGTCATTGAGACGTTAATTTTACAGAACCTAGTTATTAAAATCTAGCACAGCTCAAGTGCCAGAGGCTAACTACATGCCTCTGCTCTCATTCTACCTGAGCTCATCATTAAGCAATTAAACTAATTACTGAGAGCATTGAACCAGCATCTTCTCCTCATCAGGGATTTTTTTTTCTCAGAACCGACCATGCTTGAATTAGGGAAACAGAGAAAGGATAAGTGTGAAATAGACAGACAGTGAAGCAAGTATCTCGGGCTGGTACTGTGTGAATGCATGCGTGGGTGCATGTGTGGGTGCGTGCGTGCATCCATGCATGTGATGAGCAAGGCCTTTCAGGGATTTTCAGCTCTGAAATGAATCATCCTCATTCGCTCTGTTTGACTTAATTTCCTCTGGTTCAGTGGGTAGCAAAAAGAGTGGCATAGGTAGGAAACCACCCCTCATCCTACACTACCATCTCACTGTTTTAATGTCAGCTCAAATCATTTAATCTCTGGGAAAATGTAATTATCAATCATATGTAGTCATTGTGAATTTTAGCATACTGCAGTGATAAGGGAGAGAGGAAAATCTGCCTGCTATTTTTTATGACAGAAGATATTTCAGTTTGAGGCAGGCATACTGATTACATTTGGTAGAATCTGCTAGTAGATAGTATCAGTAATCTTCTTCATTGTGCACTTACACATATGTGTTTGTATGTGTGTGTGGACTACATAGGATACAGTGTGATCAGTATCTCATAATACAATGGTTTCCAGCACACAAGAGATAGCAGGTTAGCCATATGAAATATGTGTGACTACATAGAGTGTAACAAATTGGAAGAGCAAGGCAAAGAAAGAACCAGACAAACAAGCACTAACACAGACAGAACAGCTCAATTGTCTCTGTTGAATCTACTGATCTGTCGAACAGTTCCATCATCCTATTCAACCTAGGGCTATTATGACACTCTCTGGCCCATTGGGTCTTTGTTTAAGAGTCGGGCAGTGTTTCATAATGCCGAGGCCAGTGCTAATTCTGATGCTAATACTGATGCTAATACTGGGCTATTTATACCCATCTTGTGTGGCGCCTCATATGAGACAGGGCTTTGCCTCTGATCCTATTGAGTTGTTTTGGAGAGTCTCACATTGGGGCATGAATATCAATCTCATTAGCCTTATAATTCTCATCTGCTCTCCCAATGCCAGGATTACTGGGTCCCATAAGGCGTGTTGCAGTAGCACTCCCTTTCCATTTCTTTGGAAGCTCTAGTTGAATTTAAAGTAAAAGTCTAGTTTGTGTTTTTGTGTCCTTGATTTTTTGTTACCTGTGGTTCGAGGTAATGTTCAAGATATGTAATGTTCGAGATATGGTTAAAGTTTGTTTATTCACCCTCACAGCATAGAAAGATATCTTCTAACAATATGCTCTAATACATTTTTATCAGTTTAGATCAACCCTTTGGGTGATTGTTTTCCCCCAGGTGAAGGATCAGGAGTTCCCGTATAGGAGGAATCTGGCCCGTGTGTTGGTAGATGTGGAAGATGTCAACGACCATGTTCCAGTCTTCACCAGTGCTCTGTACGAGGGCTCAGTTTACGAGTCTGCAGCAGTGGGCTCAGCTGTGCTCCAGGTCACTGCTTTAGATAAGGACAAAGGCGAGAACGCAGAGCTCCTCTATGCTATTGAAGCAGGTGAGCACCTCTAGAAATGCCACTAGGACAGGTTTTAACTGGTGTGTAGCTGACAATAAATTCAGACTGTAAACTAACATAATGATTGAGTATAGACTCAACAATGGATTAAGATGCACACAAAGAGTAACTATGGTCACATAGTCTATACCTGTGTAATAACTGTAATTACTTTAGTTACAACATTGTATTCATGATGCACAAATGTATACAGTACATGCTGTGATACAGTATATAATAGTAATAGCTTTGTAATTGCAGAGTAATTGAGCTGTGAATTCTACAGTTGGAATAAGGATTGTTATTATTCTATATTATTGTGTAATTTAATGTTTTACAACACTTGTGTAATAAGGACTAATACTCGTGTAACAACAATCTCTCAAAGTGCTATGTAACAACATGTTATTACAGAGGAATTACGGTGTTACTACACAGGTATAGGGGTAACTTGATTTCCTGCTTGATTTCCTTACTTATTTCTGTTTACCTGTAGGGAACACAGGGAACACATTCCGGATAGAGCCTGTTTTGGGAATCATCTCTGTGGCCCGCGAGCTGGACCTCTCCTATATTGGCCATTATGTCATCACTGTCAGAGTCATAGACAATGGCTCCCCTCCACTGTCTGCCACCTCTGTCGTGCGCATTGCTATCACCCTCTCTGACAACGCAGGCCCCAAGTTCCTCCAGACTGAGTACCAGGCAGAGGTTAACGAGAACGTTGCTGTGGGAACCTCCGTCACCACATTGATTGCAGTGAGCCAGTCCACCCTGACCTATGACATCAGGCAGGGCAACGGTGAACGTACCTTCAGGATCAACCAGTACAGTGGTGTGATCACTACTCAAAAACCCCTGGACTATGAGACCACGGTGGCTTACACACTGACAGTCCAGGCCACAAACATGGCGGGCATGGCCTCCAATGCCACCCTGCAAATCCAGGTGGTGGACGAGAATGACAACCCGCCCGTATTCCAGCAGCTGCGATACCAGGGGAGCATCAGTGAGGCAGCGCCCGTCAACAGTGTTGTCCTAAACCCAGATGACTCCCCTCTAGTCATCAAGGCCACTGATGCCGACCGCAACCAGAACGCCCTCCTGGTATATCAAATTGTGGAGGACACCGCTAAGATGTTCTTTACGGTGGACTCAGGGACCGGCTCCATCAGGACTATTGCAAACTTGGACCATGAGACATTTGCTAGTTTCAACTTCCATGTCCATGTGAGGGACAGTGGGAAGCCCCAGCTGACGGCTGATAGTCCCACAGAGGTCACCATCCAGGTAATTGACACCAACGACTCACCTCCTCGCTTCACCCAGGATGCCTATGAAACTGTCCTGCTGCTGCCCACCTATGTAGGAGTGGAAGTCCTACAGGTGTCGGCCACAGACCCTGATAGAAACGTTCCCACAGAGCTCACCTACTCTCTTACAGATGGCAGCCTAGAACACTTTGCCATCGAGCCCTCCAGTGGAATCCTCACCATCAAAAATAACAACTTCTCCAAGGAACGCTTCCGCTTCAACGTCAAAGTGTCAGATGGAATGTTCTCCAGCACATCATTGGTCACTGTTGTGGTCCGTGAGGCTCTGGACTCTGGCCTCTTATTTGCCCACAGCCTCTACTCCTCTTCCATACAGGAGAATGTCACCAACATTACCAAGGTGGCTGTGGTCAACGCGGTGGGAAATCGTCTAAATGAGCCTCTCAAGTACACCCTGCTGAACGCCGGTACGCGATTCCGGATCCGGCCTACGTCCGGTGTGATCCAGACCACTGGTCTTCCCTTTGACCGCGAGGAGCAGGAATTCTATGAGCTGGTGGTAGAGGCAGGGAGGGAGCATGATCGGCTGCGTGTTGCTAGGGTGATGGTAAGGGTGCAGGTGGAAGATATAAACGATAATGCCCCAGTGTTTGTTGGGCTTCCATATTACGCCGCTGTCCAAGTGGAGGCAGAACCTGGATCACCTATTTTCAGCGTGACTGCCATTGACCGTGATAAAGGCATCAATGGAGAGGTGTCTTACTACCTCAAAGATGACCACGGGCACTTTGAGATCGACAGACTGACTGGTGGCCTCCGTCTGAAGAAGGCCTTTGAGTCTGACCTGTCCAATGTGGAATACCAAATGGTGGTTTATGCAACAGACGGCGGATACCCTCCCCTCTCCTCCACGGTTGAGTTCCCCATCACTGTAGTTAACAAGGCCATGCCTGTCTTTGACAAATCATTTTATGCTGTATCAGTGAATGAGGATATGGTGGTGCACACACCCATCCTTGGCATTAATGCCACCAGCCCTGAGGGCCAGAGTATCATCTACACCATAGTTGAGGGAGACCCATCCCTGCAGTTTGACATTGGCTTTGACACAGGTGTCATCAGTGTCATAAACTCTCTGGACTATGAGGTGGCATCGTCCTACCGCCTAACAGTCAGGGCCACAGACTACCTGACCGGTGCCAGGGCAGAGGTGGATGTGGATGTCATGGTTGTAGATGTCAACGACAACCCTCCAGTGTTTGAGAAGACGTCCTACAGGGCTGTTCTCTCTGAGACTGCCATGATAGGCACACCAGCACTGCAAGTGGTGGCAACTGACATAGACTCAGAGAAAAACAATGTGGTTCGCTACCAGATCTTCTCAGACATCTACAACAGCACTGACTACTTCCACATCGACAGTAGCAGCGGGCTCATCCTGACCGCACGCATTCTCGACCACGAGCTGGTTCAGCGTTACAACTTCATTGTCAGGGCTACCGATAATGGATTCCCACCCCTGAGTAGAGAGGTGGCGGTCACTGTCTTGGTGAACGATATGAATGACAACCCCCCTGTGTTCAACCAGCTTCTCTATGAAGCCTACGTGAGTGAGCTGGCCCCCAGGGGTCACTTTGTAACCTGTGTCCAGGCCTCAGATGCTGACAGCTCTGACTTTGACAAGCTGGAGTACAGTATCCTGTCGGGGAATGAGAGGATGAACTTTGTGATGGATGGAAAGACTGGTATTATCACATTGTCTGGCCACCGTAAACAGAGGATGGAGCCAGCCTACAGTCTGAATGTGTCTGTGTCTGATGGAGTCTTCACTAGCACAGCCCAGGTCCACATCAGGGTCCTGGGAGCCAACCTCTACAGCCCTGTGTTTGGACTCAACATCTACGAGGCAGAGGTGCGGGAGAATGCAGCTGTTGGAACCAAGGTGATCCAGGTAAGGACAAACCTATCTCTTTATTCATTCACATTGCTCAGCATCTTAATCAATGAATACATTAGGGTTAGGGTTAGGGTTAGGGTTAGGGTTAGTGTGGGTTAATTAACCCACATGTTATTACTAAAAGCAGTTAATCTTTTAATGGAAATGCAAATTCAATACTCATGGAATTGTGTATTTTTAACGGTTAGGGTTAGTGTTAGGATATACACTACCCAGTCATATATCTCATTCTCTGTTTTGTCTTATTCAATTAAAGCCACACTCTGCCATTTCTGTATACAATTTGAGTGTACTTACAAATATAGTCATTAAGGAATGACATTGCATGAAAGCAGCATTGCCTTTTTTACAAACATGATCAGAAGTTATATATACAGTAAATGGTTTATAATGTCTTCTTTGACAACAAAAACACAAACAATGCTGTAATAATATTGCCCTACTTGCAAGCAATGGTCAGCCCCCAAACCCTTGCCCGATCACTCCATTCTTCCACCTCTGCTGGCCGCCTGGCATCGCCGCCTCTACGAGGATGCAGCGGTCGCGCTGTTCAGTCACGTCTTTTCACCGTCATGGCGCCCCGGTGGTGGAACGAGCTTCTCACTGCTGTCAGGACTGCAGAGTCACTACCTATCTTCCACAAGACCCATCTCTTCAGGCTACTTCTTGACTGTCCCTCCTAAAGACCTCTTCACCCCCCACTACCCCTCTGTACAGTTCCTCTACTGTTAATAATAAAAAATGTTTTTTTTTAAAAAGTAATCCTTCCTTCTTCTAGCATTGTGACTGCCAATGGCCCTGGTCCTAGCATAGATTTTTTTCTCTTATGATGACTGATGTATAGATGATTCACTTACTTAGCCAAATGTACTTGTTGTAAGTCGCTTTGGATAAAAGCGTCTGCTGAATGGCAAAAATGTAAATGTAAAATGTAATAAGTAAATGGGTGTAAGAAAATAAAAGGACAGTGACAACTTCTGTGTTTAAGGAATATTTTACTTGGTGTAATCAGCAGCAGAGCAGTCCATGCTCTGGGTCCAGACGTGTGGTCTGAGCCAAGAACTGAGTTTTACATCCACTCTTCTAGTGTTTTACCCATTTTGATCTATCACCAAGTCTGAAGCAGGATACAAATCATGACCATCTTAATTGGTTTCATAGTTCTTGTCATACCTAACTTGATCACTCACCGTCACAGGATGTTGTCGGCATCTTACATGGGGTAATCTCATTAAGCAATAAAGCACGGACTTGAGTGCCTTATTGCTTTTATACAATGGTTACAAAACAAAACGGAGAATTGTGACAAGAAAACAATAAGTATTTATTTTGTGAGAGATTATGGTGGTTTCTGCCCTGCACTCAGAAATATAGTTCTCAAAGTGACTTCTCTGTTACCTCTGTCAAGGTAATGTGATGAACAAATCTTCATTGTTCAAATGTTTGCACAGGGATATTACTGCAATGTATGGTAAAACGCGTCATAGCTGTTACTTTATCAGGGAATAAACCACAGTTTCAAACGGCTCTCGACCAACCACAATGCTTGTTCTGATCAAACTGTTGTATAATTAGATATGTCATATTCATAAAAATCAAAAGGTATATAAATTGAAATTACGGACTGTGGCTTTAATTATGCTATGTGATGTTTTGTTCATAATTTTCAACCTTTTTATGTCCAAGACAATTCCCTGTCTAACACTAAGGTTCTTTTCTTTCCCAGGTCAGAGCGACTGATGCAGACCCAGGTGTGTTTGGCAAGATCACATACTCATTCGTTAATGATGTGGGTAAGGACCAGTTCAGTGTGGATGCCAATGGTCAAATCACCACTCTGGAGAAGCTGGACAGGGAGGACCCAACCAACAAGAACCTGATTCTCACAGTGATGGCCCAGGACGGGGGTGGACGGCTCTCTTACTGCACCGTCCGGGTTACCTTAGTGGATGATAATGACAACGTTCCCCAATTTAGAGCTACAGAATACCGCGCTTCTGTCAAATCCGATGTGGGCACAGGTTTCTTGGTGACCCAGATACAGGCTTTTGATCCCGATGACGCCGCCAATGCCAAAGTGACTTACTCGCTCTACAGCGAGGCCCATGTTCCGGTGGCAGATATCCTGGAGATCGACCCTGATAATGGCTGGATGGTGACCAAGGGCAGCTTCAGCCACCTGCGGAACTCAGTCCTGTCCTTCTTTGTGAAAGCAGTTGATGGTGGCATCCCCATCAGGCACTCTCTAGTGTCAGTCTACATCCACGTACTAGCCCCAGATGCCCTCATCCCTACCTTCACCCAACCCCAGTTCTCCTTCACCGTCCCTGAGGATACTCCTATAGGGGCTGCATTGGGAACCGTCCGCCTCAACAACTCTCCTGGCTATGCCTCGCTCCCT
Source organism: Argentina silus (assembly GCF_951799395.1). Lineage (NCBI taxonomy): Eukaryota > Metazoa > Chordata > Actinopteri > Argentiniformes > Argentinidae > Argentina > Argentina silus. The sequence continues at coordinate 35,933,895 of NC_139653.1, forward strand.
GTTACTTTTTCCATGGTCAATGGAGAGACTGGGGAGAATAACCAGGATAGTGTTTTGGTGGTGGAGAGGGACACTGGGATCATCAAGCTGGACAAGCCTCTGGACCATGAGGTCATCACTGCCTTCCACTTCAAGGTGACAGCCACCATGCAGCAGGCCAAGATGGAGTCAGTAACATGCGTAGATGTGGAAGTGAAGATCCTGGATCTGAATGACAATAGGCCTGCCTTTGAGTCCGGATCCTACGAGGCGACAGTCATGGAAGGGATGCCCATCGGGACCAGGATCATCCAGGTCCAGGCGCTGGACCCAGATTCTGGAGCCAACGGACAGGTGACGTATAGCCTGGGTGTGCTGGCACGACCTGAGGGGGAGTCAGACCAATCTACAGACACCTTCACCATCGATAGCAACACTGGCTGGATCTCCACGCTCATGGAGCTAGACCATGAGATGTATCCGTCCTACGCCTTTACAGTGGTGGCCTCAGACTTGGGGGAGAACCTGGCCCTCTCCTCCTCCACCACAGTGAATGTGGCTGTGTCGGACATCAATGACAACCCCCCCAGCTTCCTGGAGGAGAGATATGTAGGCTCTGTGCGTGAAAGCGACCCTCCTGGAGAGGTGGTGGCGGTGCTCAACACCCGTGATGACGACAGCTCTGCTGTGAACAGACAAGTCAGCTACCACATCACAGGTGAGTGTGAGAGTGAATTTCACAGTGTATAGTGTGTATGTCTCTCCATCCGTCTACTGTCTCCTATTGACTATATGTGTACATGTTTATCTGTTTACCTGTCTGCTTTCCTGTCTGTTTGTTTGTATATATCTAGTCTCTGTCCTCTTTACTGCCTGCACACCTCTATATGTCTGTCTGCTTGTTTAATTCTCTTCAGACACATCAGTATGCTGCTTGGCTCATCTCCAAACCACCACAACAACACTCGTGAATAACAAGAGGGGAAACTCATAACACTAAATTAAAGACGCAACATGATTTATAATGCATGAATTTCTATCCAGTCCTAGAGGTATGTTTGCGCATGCCAGCAGCCGAGGTTAATTAAGAAACAAGCATTGTGCTGTAATAATGATTTGAATACTGCTGACATCAGCTCTGCCAGATAAGCATTTATTCATTGCAAAATATGAGCACACCCCTGACATTTGACATAAAATTACAGCTCACCGAAGGCTGCTAGGTAGTAAATAGAGTTAGAGTAAATCGTTTAAAGACACAAGAACCTGCGGTGCATTTGATGAAAGACGTCGCTATAGTGATATGCCTAAATGCTGTTTGGCTCTCTTGGATGTTTCTCATAATACTCAGTTGACATAAGACACAAAACCTGCAAAGTTCTAATTGGATTTCCGTTGATCTAGATAGGACACAGGGAGTTGAATGTCATCATGTTTCCAGTTTACAAGACTGAAATAAATGTATTTGCTTTGGTTGAAGCACCTAACAAGAAAAGAAAGGTAGGCATTGAAACCCAATAAAACAAAGACATCAAAGTGTGAGAGAGGGGAAGAAAGAAAGTGAAAGAAACAGGGTCCATACTTAAGATGTGTTCCCAAAAATGTGTCTGTTGATAAAAGACCTGAGCGTGCTGATTTGCTCTGTGCTAATTGACAAGCGAGAACATGATGAAGTAGGAACGCCCAGGGAGCCCATCATGCCGTAGGGGGAATAGCAGTGAGCTAATGACGGACTTTGAAACGCAGGGAATCCTCCGCTGAATGGCATTCTAATGAGCATCACAGAGAGGGAATGAAAGATGTGTGAGAGATGTGACCTTATAGACACAGAGAGAGAGGGAGAGAGAAAGAGCAAGAATAAAGTGAACCTGCAGAGAGAGAGAGAAAGAGAAGAATGAATGACGGAGAGAGGTGACACAGTAGAAAGAAAGAATATGAGCTGTAGCACACACCGAGAGAGACAATGAAATGATCTTTGACACAGTAGAAGGAGATAAAAATACAGACAAGGAAATGTTCTTATACAAAAGAAAGACCTAGTACTGGCACTGGCACTGTCATCACATAAATAAATAAAACATTGATTTGATTTAGTGTTGAGACTTGAGGTTTTTCATTTCTCAGTTATTGCCTTTTATTCAGTACAGTCGTAGCTTCTGTAAACTACTCTCTACCAATACATATTAGACCTGTATTGCATCTTGTAGACATCATCATTTGATTAAACTCTGAGGGTTTTACACCTTGATGGAAGTCAAGGGTTGAGGTACTGTATGGCTCCAGGCACAAACTCTCAGCCAGCCTCAAAGCCCTGTCTAGCCATCTGCCTGTTTGCTGTTGTTGTTTTTTTATCCTTGAGGTGACATGAAAGTTTGAACAACACTAAAAATAAACAGGGAAAAAACTCCTTAATCATTCAGTGTTTGATGTACTGTGGTGGAAGGTGATTGTTGGATGGGGAAAGAGGGAAGTGGAGGGTGTGGATTCAGGGGGATCCTTTTATAAAGAAGGCAATTCTTTTAGATGCACTCCATTTGCCTGGGCCCCGGGTCGCTGTCAATAGATAGGATCAGACATTATAGAGACACGCCAAGTGCCTTTGACATTGCATTGAAAAAGGCTGTTTTGTCTCAAAGGCATTTGGCACATCAACTCAAGTCGTGACTGACTAAATATATGCCAAATTTCCTAAAGATCCATTCAGCCATTTTCATTCAAACATATTTTGTGATCAAATCATATTTTTCTTAATAGCATTTTTTTGTAGGCAACGAAAAAAATACAACTCTGTTTATAACGAGAGCCCAATAGAAAATGTGGTACTTACTTGAAGCAGTGCCGCCGTATGTCTAGAAGATTGTATGTGTGGCAGTTTTCATTAAAATCCATCTTTTGCGATTTCACCTTTCCATGTTATGTCTATGGGAAAATGTTCAATGCTAGTCCATGGGACCGAATGGACTGTCAGATTTACAGTACCAGCTGCAGTGGTACTGTACACTCAGTTCTGACTGCTGCTACAGTAGCTTTGTTGGGCTACTGTACTTCAAACAACATAGGTTACACTCAGCTCTGGGCATGTTGTTTAGGATTCACACCTTCTCTCAAACAGTCTAATACTTACTCTTCTGAGAGGTAATAGACCTTATAGTGGACTGCTGTCAGAAGAATAGTCTGCTCAAAACATTTGATAAACCTTTTGTTTTAGCCAGCCTTGCACTAGTGTCAGTCTCTGTCTGCACTCTTCTTTGTGGTTTGGTGTCTTGTCTAGGAGTACTGGAGAAAAGGCTTAAGGTGGTCCAGAGTGTCTTTTCATTACGTAATTACCTCAAATGTATACTGCATGTTAATGTCTGGGTTAGAGCATGTATGTGTAAATAATCATATATCCCCTCTCAGTGGCTTAATTAGTTAATTACTGAGGTGAAAAGCTTGTTGATGAATAGTTATTACTGAGGTGGTACAGTATAATGTGTGGTACTGATGCTGGTAGCTACACACGCCACTGCAGCCAGTAGAGATAGTTTTAGTTATGAAAAATCCTCCTGCAACAACTGTTTACCCCCCCCACCCCTCTCTCTCGATCAAACAGGTGAGAGTGTTGTGTTGCAAAGGTGCTGTGTTTGAGATGATAACCTAGTCTACTCGGGGTAGATGCCACCTTGTCCCTACCACACACTGTCCTATGACATGTTGTCATAAATTACTAGGGTCTGCCTGACCCAAATAATTGCTCCACTGTTAATTGAAATGTAATTTCCAAATAAATAAATAAATATTAATCAATGATTATAATAATGCATTCTAATCAACTCTCAGTGTCAGAGAGCATTGGACTAATAGAGGTCATTAAAGCACTGTCTAATAGATTTGCTGTGTGTGTGTGTGTGTGTGTGTGAGAGAGAGACTGCGTGAGTGAGTGAGTGAGTGAGCGTGTGTGTGTGCATGTGTGTGTTCATGTATCTAACTATCTGACTCTTTCTCTCTCTCTCTCTCTCTCTCTCTCTCTCTCTCTCTCTCTCTCTCTCTCTCTTTCTCTCTCGCTCCCATCCCTCCCTTCGTCTCTTCCCAGGTGGGAACCCCCGTGGTGTGTTTGCACTGGGGCTGGTCCAGGGTGAATGGAAAATGTATGTGAAGCGCCCGCTGGATCGCGAAGAGCAGGACCTCTACATCCTCAATGTCACCGCTAGTGACGGCCTTTTTGTCACCAGGGCAGTGGTGGAGGTGACCGTGACCGACACCAACGACAATAGTCCTGTCTGTGACCAGGTCAGACAGCTCTTTAGTGTATTTCTGTCTGTAAATGTATTCATTTAGAAATACCATGGGCTCTTAAACACTAATTGTATCATCATCACTAAACTGGTAGATAAATAGACTGAGATATGTAAGACTATTGTTAGTTAACCTGTCATTGCCATAGACATATGTTTTCACCGTTTACTATGACTATGGGTCCAAGCAGTAACTGTGCAAGAAATCTTGTTGTACAGTATTTTGTTTGTACAAGTATTTTGTTTTATGTGAGGTTTTTACTGTAATAATAATGATGATAGTAATAATAATAATAAACTTTATTTATATAGCACCTTTTTAAAAGTGTGACAGAGTGCTTTACAACTTGATAAAACAGATATGCAAATAAAAACAAAAGTAGGGGGCGCTTAGTGGTGTAGCACACTAATGCACATACCACATAATCGCAAGGTTCCTGGTTCGATCCCGACCCTCAACACGCTTTTCATGTCATCTCTCCTCTCTTTCCCATCCTTCCTGTTAATCTCTACTGTCTCTATCCCAATAAAGCAGAAATGCCCTAAAAACATACTTAAAAAAATAAAAACAGTAAAACACAACACATTAAACAGAATAAGAGCAGTATCAGAAACAAAAAGTAAATAAAAGTAGAAAAACAGTAAAACACAACACATTAAAAATAGTAAGGGCAGCATTAATTAAAGGCTAGTCTATAAAAATGTTAAGAAGATTAATGTTTAAGTCTGTCATTATTCATTTATTTTACAATGGCTTTTGTTATTCATTATTTTGTAATGTTTTCAGAGTGATCTGCTTTGCACTAGGAGCTGTGTATCATTTTGAAGCTAGTATATTCTAGTTTTGTTTGTGTGGGTGTTGTATGTAATGAGAGTTGTGGTAGTTTGATAGTGTGTAGGTTGTTGTTTTGTGTTTGAAGGCTATTATGCTAACAGTTTTTTTTGTCTGTTGTGTGTTTGTGTAGGCGCTGTACATGGCCTCTGTCCCTGAGGATGTCCCAGTGAACAGAGTGATAGTGAGGGTGGGAGCCACTGATGCTGATGTGGGAGTCAGTGCCTGGATCCAGTACTCTCTTCTGGGCCAGGACTCTGAGGACTTCAGCATCGACCCAGACACTGGTACACAGCTCCTTTCTTGTGTGTGTGTGTGTGTGTGTGTGTGTGTGTGTGTGTGTGTGTGTGTGAGAGATTATCAGTGTTTCTGTATGTGTGGTCCTTAACCTGTCTTTTTCACTTTCTGTCCAGGTGAGATAAAGACAGCCTCTGCCCTGGATCGGGAGAAAACTCCCATGTACAGACTGGTAGCCCAGGCAACAGATGGGGGCGGTCGGTTCTGTCGTGCAGAGGTCCACCTGACACTGTTGGACGTGAATGACAACCCCCCTGTGTTCTCAGTGCCCCAATACACAGCCAGTGTGTACGAGGACACAGCCACCAAAGCTTTGCTCACACGCATACAGGCCATCGACCCTGATGAAGGTGAGTCAGCTTCTTTCTTTCACACTCTTTCTTTTATCTCCCTGCGTCTCCCTTTTGGTGCAACATCCATGTATTCCTGTTTTTCCCACGCTAGTCTGAATCCATTCATTACGGATTGAGCCAATGATTTCTCTCTGGGAGTCATCTGTTGATGTGTTTGTCTGTGTCTTGTCTTTTTTTACTGAAAAAAAAGTTAGAAGGAGTTGAACTGCTCACAGTCTGTTCATCCGTAGCCAATTAGAAACAAGGTTGCGTATTGAGTTGCTAGGTTGCCTTGTTCAGTTGCTAGATTGTTTAAAACCTCACGCCCAAATTCTCTATAGTAGTGAATTCATAGTGAATTCATCCGTACATGTTGTTATCTGTTTTCTGATGGACTAGTGCGGTCGGGGCCTAAGGCTGTGTCCACACACTACCAAACTCTTTATGGACAAACAAATTTGCTCCGAATTGTATTTATTTTATTCTGCTCCATTCTTTCTTCCCTGTTAGCTGTTAGCGACCCTGTTTAACTTGCCTTGGTTTGGACCAGCTGTTAGTGCTCCACTAGTCTAGCACAGAGTGGATTTAGCTGCTATCACTGTCTAGTCTGGAAAAGAAAAAAGAAAAAGAAAACAGCCCTATCACAGCCACTGATGAAAAGTCCATAGAAGCATTACAGTATTAGAGATAAAGGTATTAGCGTATTAAAGGTTTACCAACAAGCAGCGCATTGACTGGCAGCTGGTTTCAGAGGGGAAGTATTGTGCCTCTTAGCGGGATGTAGAGGATGAAACAGTTAAGGCCATCAGGGGATATGAGAGGGTAATTAAACAGAGCTTAATGGTGAACTGAGGTCAAACACCTCTCTCTCTCTCTCTCTCTCTCTCTCTCTCTCTCTCTCTCTCTCTCTCTCTCTCTCTCTCTCTCTCTCCCTCCCTCTCTCTTTCGCTGTCCTAGTGATTTCTCACCCCTATTTTACTGTTCTGACCTCTCATCCAGGTCCCAGCCGTAAGGTAATCTACTCCCTGGCAGACTCAGCCGACGGCTTCTTCTCCATTGAAAAGTCTTCCGGTATCGTGGTCCTGGAGCGCCTGCTAGACCGCGAGGTCCAGCCCTCCTACCAGATCATTGTCCGGGCATCTGACCAGGGCTCCCTCATCCGCCTGTCCTCTCAGGTCAATGTGACCATTACAGTCCTGGACATCAACGACAACCCACCTGTGTTTGAAAGGCGGGATTACCTGGCTACTGTACCAGAGGACGTGGGTCTTGGAAAAGAGGTGCTGAGGGTGTATGCAGCCAGTAAGGATATAGGGACCAACGCAGAGATCACCTACAGCATCCGCTCAGGCAACGAGCATGGCAAGTTCCATATCCACCCCCTTACTGGTGAGTTCATATACGCTGTGGGTTTGTAATGGCCGTTGGACTGTTAGCCACTTCATATGGGTCTGAAACCAATAATTTATTTTGTATGATGCTTTGTGGTGGAATCAGCATGGGTTGGAAATCTGTGGGTTTCTACCTCTCTTCTTCTTCTATCTGCCTTAGTAAATTGCACTTGCCTCTGAGAATACAGACAAACTGTTGGGACAATTTAATTGATTTTGAGAGCCAGTAATGTCAGCTGTATATGAATGTGGGTTGTTGGGGTTGCAGAGGGTTTGGGAACCCTGCTCTAACCTCTCCCCCACTCTGTGGACCAGGTGCTATCTCGGTGTCCAAGTCTCTGGACTTTGAGACCTGTAAAGACTTCTTCCTCACTGTAGAGGCTAGAGATGGCGGGACCCCGCCTCTCAGCGCTGTAACAACAGTGAACATCAACCTGACAGATGTCAACGACAACGCACCCATGTTCAGCCGGGACGTCTACACCGCTGTGATATCTGAGGATGCCGCCATCGGAGAGTCCGTAGTCAAGGTATGTCATGACGCGTATGTCATGTCATGACATGTGTGTGTGTGTGTGTGTGTGTGTCTGTGTGTGTCTGTGTGTCTGTGTGTTTGTTTGTGCTTGTGTGTGTTCATGTGTGTGTTAACCTAGTGTATTTACCTCTCTTAACCTAGTGTATTTACCTCTCTTAGCTAACTGCGGAGGATGGAGATAGCCAGGTGAATGGTGACATCCTCTACTCCATTGTAAGTGGCGACCGGGAGAACCAGTTCTTCATCGACCCACTCAGCGGCATTATGAAGGTCAACAAGCAGCTGGACAGAGAAATGGTGAGCACACACACACACACACAAAGACAGACATGCACACACACAGACATGTGTGCACACATACACACACATTTACACACATAACTCCTAACAGAACCACATACATATGCAACCACCAACACTAACAGCACTATGCCTGCTATAGCGCCTGACCGTTTCTCACAAGGAGGTTTTTAATTTCCGCTGGTTCGAGAGTGGAGGCATTGCATCCCTGGTCTTCCGCCCTTGTTTCTGTTTACTTTTTTCCCCCGGAGCGCTTGAAGTGTTCCGAGTGTATTCCGATTCCCATCATAAAGAATTTATGAGTGCGGTCATGATAGTGTGGAGAGTGGATCTGAGTGTGCTCAAAGAGAACGCTGGGGTTTGTGGGGGATCAAAGCACTGGCTGATGAAAGTGTTTTTGGGTTATCAGACAGAGAGCAGCACTGTGAGTAAGTGTGTGTGTGTGCGCGAGTGTGTGTGCGCGAGTGTGTCTCACTCTCATTTCAATACAGGTTTTTCTAATTTACTCTCTCATAAGCAGGTCAGGAGTTGTTTATTGTGATTTATGTTTTTCATTTCTCAAAGCCATGAGGTTGTTTTTTTTCATTATTATTTTCTCACTATGCTTAGTTAGCACAGAAAACACCCTGCAGCTAGTGAATAAGGTGTGTGCGTGCATGTGTGTGTAAACATGTCTGCAGCCTTAAGCCGGCCAAATCCTAGCTACCTGAGACAGATACTGACTGCAACTTGACCGGGTTACCCTCAGGTTAAATCTGTGAGAGACAGAAACTCAGGGTAAATGCTTGGTAGGCCAAGCCAGGAATGTGTCAGTCACAAAAGCTAGCTAGCAGAGGATCAAAGGGTGCACCCACAACCAATCAAAAGCCACTTAATCAGCGCCCTGGGTCCTGGTTTGTAGTTTTCCTATTCCAGGGTGTACTGCTTGATGAGGAAGTATCCATGAGGATATTCTATTAGTGTCTGTCACTACTGGTTAAGGTGTGACCAAATTGATTTGCATAGAAATTGCTATGCTTGATTCTCTATATCCTATTATCAGGCATGAAATGATGCAAAAGTTCACAATAAAAACAAAAAATTCAAGGGAAATTCATAATTTATCTCTTTTCTGTGTAGATGTCAGTTTACTCCCTGGCAGTCAGGGCTCTGGACAGCGGATCTCCAGCCATGTCGTCTACTGTGATGGTCAACATTGACATCTCTGACATTAACGACAATCCTCCCATCTTCACGCCAGCCAACCTCACCACAGTCATCCAGGTAAGTCAGACTGACAATCACTGTATATGTTTATGCATATACACATGTAGAGATGTGCATATCGAATATAGATAGCACATGCAGACACATACTGTAGACATAGATATGAATAAAATTACTGATTAATTATTCATCGTGATCTACAGTATGGCTATCCATATGAATGAGCTATCTCTCTCTGTATGTGATATATGTTTGCATATGAGCACAACTCAAACACCCACACACATCACTCTGACTTTTCTACAGTGGGCCAGTGTTTAATACGTGCACACCGACATCACAGCAGTGGTATACTTCAATGCGGCTGCTGCAGCTGTGAAGTGCTGCAGAAAGCCGTCGCAAAGTGGTGACGAGCTGTGAAGGATGTTTGAAAGGGGATGGTTTGCCTCTTAGCAGCTGCCTTATGAGAGATTGGCAAAATCAATTTATTATAGCAGCTCAGGAATTGCAGCGATGAAGAGTGGAAATGATTTAAATATCACTATATCTTAACGAGGACCAAGCAATGGATACAACTCCTATCTACTCTGATACCGTCACCATCACGCATTCTCTCTCAGGGCAGAGAAACAGAGGAAATATTTTAGCGCAGTCTGACATGAATGCGAGTCGACTTTAATAATGTAACATATTCATTACGGAATGATGTTAGGAATTTTCACGTGAGACAGCAGTAAGGATTTTGGATTTCAGTGGGATTGAGACTGGATAGAAAAGTAGCCTACTTTATATGTTAAAATAGCATTTTCAAGAGCAGTGAAACTAGTAACTATCTTGCTGTAAAATGGAATTGATAACAGTTATCTAACATATGCAACATTTTGGCTACAGTACAGTCAATGTATTTTTGCATTTCAATCTTCTATGAACTAACCAAATTTGTTAAATGAAGAACAGCATTCGAATTGTATCTCTGAAAGACTGTGTAGTGGCTAGATAGCTTTGTTTGTTAATGGGAAACAGTGAGCTTGTTGTAAGCGGAGCTCAAGCAAGCAAACACAGACATTTAATTCCCCCTTCACATCCCACCACCCATTTGTTAACAATGGCCAGGTGCGGCAGAGGTTGGCAATGGCATTATGAACGTCAAATATGCTACAATTCTCTCACCTTCCTCCACTACAATCACCTGTTCTGATAATGGTACAGTACATAGAAACTCCTGTTGTCCCACTTAATCATCGACATGTAAATACTACCACAGAATTAAAAGTATATGAGGGCTATAATAAGAGTCATATAAAGAGTCAAGTCAAGTCAAGGTTTATTGGTCATGTGCACAGGATAGAGGTTGTAAACCAGGGGCAAAAAAGAATAGTCAAATACTGACAGTAGGCAACTATAAATCACTCGTTGGATACAGGCAGTGAAACGGGCAGTGAAATAGGCAGTGAAACAGCGAAAATATAATTGGTTTCATTGTCATCATTGCACTTGGCATGTAAACATTTTTGATTGATTCATGAAAGCTTTCATTTCAATCATGTGAAATACGTTCAATGTGAACAGTGCCAAAGTGGAAGATGATTGACACAAACTGCGCTCTTTGCTGCGCTGTCTCCATATAGCCTACTGCTGAAATGCATTATATCGCTATGAGTTAATAATATGCAATTTCGTGGACACACATATTCCATGTCTGACATCATTTTATGAAGTATCCATGAAGAGAGGATTTGTTCTAAATTAAGGTTCATCCAAGGACATCATTTAGAATTTCTTCAACCAGACAATAATGTGTTCTTTTCCAAATTGAAAAAAACACTCATAAGCTACTCTTCAGATAATTAATCAGGCGGCAATGTTTGTTAAACACACTATAACACTCTGTAAGCATATCCCTTAGAATTGCTCAACGATGCCCCTGATGGTTGTTTTGCCGAGGTGAATGACCTGAAATAAAACTCACTAGTGCCGTCTCGGTACGCCTGCGACATTGTCATGCCGGCAGCTAACTTTTAAACTCTGGCCTACTGTATCTCTTCCATTCTCATTGCCCTCCTCCAACCACAGGAGAACAAACCCATCGGCACCAGCATCCTGCAGCTGTCCGTCCTAGACCAGGACTCCTCCCATAACGGCCCACCTTTTGAATTCCGCATCCTATCAGGGAATGAGGGTGGGGAGTTCACACTGGAGCGGGATGGAACTCTGCTAGCCAATCAGGTGTTTAGGCGGGACTTGGCAACCGAGTATGTTATCCAGGTCCAGGTATGGAATCTTATTTCCCACTATTGTAAACCATAGGAAACTATCTTATTCAAAGTACTGTATATTTGGTCCTCTTGATATGATAATGTTGCAGATTGCCTTCTCCCTGGTCCTCTATAACCTCCCCTCCATTCCCCTCTCTTCTCTCCTCTTCTCCACCTCCCTCCTCTCTTCTCCCTGTCTATCTCCAGGTGAAGGACTCTGGTAAGCCTCGTCTCTCCTCCTCCTCCACTCTAACAGTGCGTGTGATTGAGGAGAGTCTCCACCGGCCCGTGGCTCTACCTCTGGAAGTCCACATCGTCACAATGGAGGACGAGTTTCCTGGTGGCGTCATCGGCCAACTGCACGCCACCGACGCTGACCCTTACGACGTGCTGACGTTCGGCCACGCCCCGCCATCACAGAGGAGCCTGTTCAAGATCAGCCCACGTGATGGCAAGATCATTGCCCTGGGTGGACTAGACGCCGGGCGCTACGCCCTCAACGCCAGCGTTAGTGACGGCCGCTTCGCCTTGCCCGTGCCTGTGAGTGTACACGTGGAGCAGGCCTCACCCGAGATGCTGCGGGAGGCGGTGACGGTGCGCTTCGAGAGCGTGGTGCCACACGACTTTGTAGCCACGCACCTCAAGAGCGTTGTCAAGGTGCTTAAGGTTGCCGCGGCAACACAAAAGCAGGATGCTCTCCACGTGCTCAGTTTGCAGCCTGTGGGCGGGACCCAGCAGCTGGATTTGCTAGTCGCTGTGGAAACGTCCGGGGGAGGCTTCTACAAGGCGGCATATCTGACACAGAAGCTGAGTGCCTCCCGGAGGCAGCTTGAGGAAGTGCTGAGAGTGTCAGCCATCTTGGATAAGAACTGCTCTGGGCTAGAGTGTCGTGGAGCGCAGTGTGAACAGAGTATCGTGCTGGACTCTCACAATCTGGTTACCTACAGCACCCCTAGGGTTAGCTTTGTGTCACCGCGCTTCCACAGGACCACGCGCTGCACCTGCACTGGTGAGGATGCATACACACAGATATACTCTTACACCAACTCTGTTTTATATACAGCATATACTGATCTACTCACCTATACATTCACTAGTAAGTCACTAGATGATATTTCTTGCTAGGGGTTGTGTTGTCGTAGCCAGTCATTCAGAACAGGCCGTGGTCGTGGGAGCTGTTTCTGTTGTTGATTCTTACATTGGCTGGAACCACTCTGCCTGGTTGTATGAATATAATAGTAGTCTTCTGGTGGTCTTAATTCAGTTAATGCATCTTCAGTGTGTATGTGAGCCCTCAGACAAACCTCCCCAGTAGATTTTATTAGCATGTTTTCGCTAACCTAATTAACACCTCTCTTGGGGATTGTTTTGGCAGAGCCTTTATTTTGGCTGCCTTTACTTTGAATAACCTGAATGAACTTGTCCTCTCCCTCTTTTTCATTATTCTTCTATGTCAATTTCATTCCTTCTCTCTCCTGGCTCCCCTTGTTTCTTAAATCCCATCTCTTCTGTCTCATTCTATTTTACACTCACTTTCTTTCTTGTTCCCCTTTTTACCATCATTCACCACACCTCTCCACCACACTTCCCCCCTCTCCCTTTCCTCCTCATCTCTCTCCATCCTTTATTTTCTCTTTCTCCACCTCCTACTCTGATGCAGATGGTAGCTGTCCACCTGCCTCTGAGTTGTGTGATGAGCAGGCTTGTCCTGGGGACATGCAGTGTGTGGCCAATGGGGGCGTCAGAGGACCCTACGCATGCCAGTGTCCACCAGGGAAACTGGGCGAGTGTGCAGGTGCGTGTGTCTATGCAGATGGCCTATATTTGTGTCGCCATATACAGCGGTATATACAGTGGTATACACTGCTCTTTGTGTGTGTGAGAGAGAGGTCTCTCTCTGACGTTGTTTATGTGTCTGTGTGTCCAGGTCACACATCTCTGAGTTTCTCAGGAAACAGCTATATAAAGTATAAGGTGTCTGACGAAGGGAAGACAGGAGAGATGAAACTGGGGCTAAGGATCAGGACTCTTCAAAGCAGAGGAATCATCATGTACACACGCGGTGACCGCTGCACTATACTCAAGGTACCGTACATTCCACACCCAGACAAACTTCTTTTCCTTACCGTAACCTCAGTTACATCAAATCCACCCATACATCTCAAACCTCTCTGCCTCTTATGGTATGATTGACAGCTGGAGGAGGGCAAGCTGTGGTTCCAGTTGGACTGTGGGAACAGCCCGGGCATCCTGGGCATCTCTGGACGACCCATCAATGATGGCAACTGGCACACGGTGACGTTGGAGCTCAACCGTAACTTCACCAGCCTGTCCCTTGACGACAGCTATCTAGAGAGACGCAGAGGACCACCACGCTTCCAACCACTTGGAACAGACGGCTCCATTTACTTTGGAGCACAGGTGTGTGTGTGTGCGTGTGTGCGTGCGTGCGTGCGTGCGTGCGTGCGTGCGTGCGTGCGTGCGGTCAGTTTGGTCCTGGGTATACAGGTATGTGTCTGTGTACATGACTCCTATTTCTTACTCCTATCTTACTCCTCCACTTTCCCTCCTGCAACCCCTCCAGGTGCAGCCCCCAAACTCGCGCAGTCTGACAGACAAGAAGAGTCCGCAGGTGCTGGACGGCTTCCAAGGCTGCCTGGACTCAGTGATGCTCAACAACAACGAGCTCCCTCTACAGAACAAGCGCAGCCGCTATGCCGAAGTGGTGGGCCTCACAGAGCTCACGCTGGGCTGTGTACTCTACCCAGATGCCTGCCTCAAACAGCCCTGCCTCAATGGTGCTACCTGCACCAGTCTGCCCTCCGGTGGTGAGTTAGAGAACTGCAAGTGAAACACCTAGTGTGTGTGTGTGTGTGTGTGTGTGTGTGTGTGTGTGTGTGTGTGTGTGTGTGTATCTGAGTGAGTGTGTAATGATGAGGAATGCATGTTGCTTGTAGATAGGGCTAGTAGATCGTCCTCTTGTCACTTTTTAGACACCAAAACCTTTTTAGATCTCTGAAGGACAGGAGACATGACTAGGCTGTTTAAGTGCTAGTGAGAGATATAGTGTGCCAGTTTTTGCAAAGTGGCCCTGTAGCTCTCCAGGACCAGGTGTGGTGACCACAGGCATAGATCATACACACACACACACACACACACACACACACTGATAGCAGGATTACTTGATTGATAGGTTCATTGATTACACTCTTACTCTGAAGGCTAAGGGTGATAACGGTTACGATCTATGCCAGCTTGTGTGCCCCTCTGCCAGCTGGCTAGGAAGCCCCTGACTCTCCTCACTTCATAATGAATTCCTTATTAAACTGGGCTTGACCCACCATTTTCCCCAGGTGCTACACTGTAGTCTCCCCATCTCCTTCATTGCTCTTTTTCATCTATTTTTTTCCTTACTCTGGCCATTATTTTACTTTCTTCACTCCCCTGACTATATTCCTTTATGTTCTGTCTACCTCTCTAACTATTTGTTTTCTTCTTTTAATTGCTTCTTCCTTTGTCTAAATTCAAAAGACCTCCATAATCGTATAATTTTACAATCGGCGTAGCATCAGGCCCAAACATTTAGACTTTGCAGCTGCTGACATTTTAGTGGAGTCAATCGGGAACCATGGTTAAATGTCATCTCTATGGGAATGTCATGCCACAGAACTCAAGGGTAAAAAGACTGTAACACGGTGACTTAAGGCAGCAAGGCTGTGACTTAACATAGAGCCTCAGCCCTCGCCTTGATCTCCCTGCTCATTGCTCATTTACCTGAAAAGAGCACGGCATTCTGGGAGTTGTCACAGTCCCCTGTTGGCATTTTTGGCTCGCCAGACCATGATGTAAAGGTTATCTGGGCATTTGTGTGTGTATGAGAGAGCAACATGCGCTGCGCTGATAAACACAACACTTTCTTGCATGTTCCTGGGTGTGTTTGTTATTTCCCAATAGTGGGTGTTTTGTGTGTGTGTCAGACGGATTTCCAAATTGTGTGTGTGTGTGTGTGTGTGTGTGTGTGTGTGTGTGTGTGTGTGTGTGTGTGTGTGTACTAGAGTGATTTCCCAGAAATGGCACTGTTGCCAAGGCTCAAACAATGCACACACACACTCTCTACAGCACTGAACACATTCCTGTGTGTGTGTGTGTGTATGTGTGTGTGTGTGCATTGATGATGAGATGTGTGCTTTGTTCAATTATAGCACTACACCTGTATCCAGAACATGTAATTTACTCTACTTTAATTTTCTCTCAGGGTTTGCATGTAGTTGCAGTCCTCAGTACACCGGGGGGCGCTGTGAGACAGAGATCACTGCATGCGTTCCCAACCCGTGTCAGAACAGCGGTGTGTGCAAACCCATTGGCAACGCTTTCCTCTGCAGCTGCAGGAGGGGCTTCAAGGGCCTGACGTAAGTTTTATACATGAACATTCAGTACTAGACCCTAACCCTAACCCAATCGAAGATTGTTAGGAATTTTCTTCAGTGCAGCACACTTGTAAAAACAGGGACAATTCCACACAATAACATCCATACACACACACACACACACACACACACACACACACACACACATAACAGTCAGGAGCACATTCACATATGCACACACATAGACCTACAAATATATATGTGAGCACACCCACACCAGAATACATAAAGACAATCTATATAGACACACTTTCGTCAACACATTCCTGTAAACATGTAAACACACACATACACAGACCTACAAAAACATGAAAACACAGCACAATATATGGCATACATACATCAATCCATACAGACACACACCCTCATAAACACACAAACACACACACTCCAATTGTAATTCCCCAGATGGCCACAGGGTGGCAATATAAACAACCTCTTCTGCTTAGTTACAGTCCACTGTATGGCAGAAAAGCTCCCTGGCTGCCCCAGGCCTGTTTAAGATTCACTCGCAGAGTTGAAAGGGAAAAAAAGATGACATTTCACAGTTCAGTTTGTCGCATTCTCTACGGGGGTGTACCAGTGTGTTTCATTAGAATTTCTTGTGCCTCAGAAATCAAGGCTTCAGTCTTAATGAAGGAAGCAGACACGATACAAAGCCACTCATGCTCATGCACATGCACACGCACACACACACACACACACACACACACACACACACACACACACACTCTCTCACACACACACACACACACACACACACACACACACACACACACACTTTTCGAGTTTTATACATGCCAGCAGCCTGAGCTCCACCATCAAAGCCAAATTTAATTTCAGATGTGAAAAGTCAGTAAAGTAAATCACAGCTTGGTTTTAATGTGATATGACGAGTGAGTGAGTGAATGAGAGCATAGGAATACCACAGCAAAACTATGCCCAACCCATATCCTCCCCCCCTCTCCTCTCCTCTCCAAATGAATGAAAGGTTCTAATGAAACTTGTATGGATTTTTTTTAACAACCCCTTTTTTAACCATCCCTCCATCCCCTCACTCCAGGTGTGAGGAGGATGTGAACGAGTGCGAGCGAGGCAACAGTGAGGGGGAATGTGAGAACGGCGGTGTGTGTGTCAACACCCACGGCTCCTTCTACTGTAACTGCACAGCAGGCTTCGTGGGCCAGCGCTGTGGCCTGCGCCCTGTGGTAGTGCCTGACATGCAGGCCGGCCATGCCGTGGTGGGCAAGGAGGAGCTCATAGGAATTGCCGTGGTCCTCTTTGTCATCGTCACCCTCATCATCCTCTTCATTGCCTTCCGTAAGAAGGTCTTCCACAAGAATTACTCACGGAACAACCTGACCTTGGTCCAGGATCCCGCCACTGCCGCCCTCCTGAACAAGGCCAACGGGGTCCAGTTTAAGACCCTGCGCTGCTCGCCAGGAGACCCCTTGAATCTGTACGCGGAGGCAGGGTTGGGGGTGACTGTGGTGGGCGGGGCAGGGATGATCGGTCCACCCCAGGTGCCGGTGAGGCCCATGGCGTACACGCCCTGTTTCCAAGGTGACCCACGGTCAACACTGGAGAAGATGGCGGACGGGCGGGGGGTTGAGCACACAGAGATGAGCACGTTCCACCCAGAGTCGCCGAGGATACTGGGAGGCACCTCACGGCGGGGAGTGGTGGTGTGTAGCGTGGCACCCAACCTGCCGCCTGTCTCACCCTGCCGCTCTGACTGCGACTCCATCCGTAAGAGCCCCTGGGACAGTGACGAGGGTGAGTTTGTGTGTGTGCAAGCGTGCGTCCATGCATGCATGTGTTAACTAGCATTTGATTAGTCTTTAAGTTGGCTATCTCTCTAAGTTAGCTTATGGATTTTGAAGTTTTGACTTAGAGACAAAGTAATTGAGAATTGACAACACTAGTTAATCGGAAAATAAAAAAGTACGCAACACGTATATGCACACATGCACATACAATCATACACACATTTGAAAGTTAATGAACATTCAAATGTAATGAACAGTTAATGAACATTAAGACCTATCAGTCATCACACACACACACGTTTATTGCATGCAATTACACACCCCAAAGGTTACCATACCCCACATGGGCTCATATACACTCATGTGCAAGGTTCATGATGGACCTCACATCCAGTACACACCCTCATACACACTGAGCAGAGTAATAGCACTGCTCTTGAAGAAAAGTACACATGACCTGTAGAACCAGGTTGTACAGCCACTGTAAAAGTGACTTCTGATTGGGTCTGGAGAGAAGCATGAAGGTGGGAGTATTTTCTTTATTGGTAAGGGTTAGGGTAAGTGGTTGTATTCCGATTCTTGATATCACAGAGGTGGATCATGTTTTTTGATTGGATAGTGAACTTCACAGAGGTGGATAGTTTGTTTATTTCTATTGGGCAATTTCACATCTGATATCATAGGTGCTCTACAAGTCACAGATCTCACTATGCCTGCATAGGTATTTAACATGCAGCTAACCACATTATATGATATACTGTAGTAGTCTGAAGCACGACTGTGCTGTTGGTGACGTGGCATAAAACTATTGACTGCACTGTAGTCGGCCTGGAACGTCCATATACTTTGGTGCCTTCTTAACACAACCCCGGACTGTTTCAAAGTGATCCCTGAACTCTTGACCTCTCCCTGCAGGTAAAATGGTGGACATGATGGAAGATGTCACCTGTTTCTCAGGAAGCAACAAGGGCAGCAACTCCGAGGTCCAATCCCTGAGCTCCTTCCAGTCTGACTCCTGCGACGACAACGGTAATCATCCATAGTCTCTCCCTAGAGCCTCCTCTACAGTCATTCAATATGTCACCACATTTTTTAATATTTTGATGAGAATTTGAGTTTTATTCAATATTATCAGGCTTTCAACGGTTATCACCAAAATCTAACTCTGGAGGCTACGTCACTCAAAAACGTAGCAAAAGGTGAACAAACACACCAGCACCGTTTTACCTACAGGAAATTACGCAATAAAATAGATCTTAATTTGTGAGGTTCATGCGCCCTCCCAATGCTTTCTTTGGGACTGCTACTTACATTATGTTACAAAACTAATTAACTAAATAATTTCAAGCCGTCGCCATCTTCAAAGTAGTCACAGCAACAACGTGAAAGTTTTGAGTCGCACTGAGTGCCGTCATATCATCATATTCTACTATCGAGAAAAAGTGCGGTCTGGCCAGGTCTGGTCTGTCCGACTGCCCCTAGTAGTTCCGGGTAACAAAGATCACATTAATCAAGGTGTGAAAACACCTGCACTGCAGCTAGATATTTGATTTCCCTAAATCTGATTGCTAATTAATTAGGACCGAATCCATCAAATGGTTTATTTACAAAATTATTTGCATAGAAAAAAGCAAGGTCTTGTATGCATTGCCATTAGAATTATTAATAACATCATACTGACAAACTTTTAGGCATACCCAAACTACTGCTAGCTGATCATCACAAACCTTTTCGGCACAAACCGCAAACATACAAACTAATACGCTGGTAAATTGTCACTGGAGACACCCAAACAAATGCTGCAAAATTGAAAAATTGCCATATTTGGCTGCTAAATGTACTCCCGTCATAATATAATTGAATATTTTTCATTAATTTCCTTATACTTTCCTCATCATCCCAGTCACAGAGACAGTGTGTAAATTGTCTAGGTTAGAAGATTTATTTTAAAATCGGTTGTCAGCTATATTAGTGAATGGTTACACTAGCCCTTTGTAGCACATGTCTCAAATATAAAAATATATATATTTGATCACGCTACACAATCTAGCTTAAAAAGCAAAATTTACTGTCTCTTATGTATCTTTCTATACAAGTTTGCTATGTTTGTCTCCAGTCTATTTTAGTTGTCATGGTATTCTTGTGGCGCAATCACTTTACCACCATATTGGGACCCGATCCATCTAGAAATGGTTTCTTTCATACAAAAAAGCAAGGTGTATTTGTTTCAGTGTTGTATGTATTGCCACACACCAGAATTATTAATAACATGATAGTGATTAACTTTTTAGGCCCACACAAATTACTAGCAGACCAGTTGGCTAGTGTCAGGGGACACAATACATGATACACTGTTTGTTTCAGAAACGGACAGTGTCAGCTAAAGATAAGGCACCTCCTTATTTATTGCCAAGATCTGTAGTCTAGCAAGCCAGCAAACATTATGTAATAGATGACAGGCTCAGTTCTGCATCTCCAATATGTAGTTAGCTTTCTGGTTTGCTAGATAACTTGTTTTAACACAGTGATAATCTTACCTTTCAATCGTCATTTAAAGTAACTTCATTGGCCAGCTAGATTTCAGCAGATGCAAATCAGCTAGCTAGCTACTGCACCACCAGCTGCTCTGACAGGAGCGATTGCTAATGTACTGGAGGCGTAAACAATGAACTAAGACCACTAGAAAGCTTGGTTCATGAAGCATGTTAATTTAGTATTACAAAAATAATTAGTCAGTGCACAGGCTGCAGTCTGGTCTCTTAAACCTGCATTAATCTCACCCATGCTCAACTATGTGTCTCAGTATTTCTATGTTAGTGATCAATATATATATATATATATATATATATATATATATTGGAGAGAGAGAGAGAGAGAGACATTTTGTTTTTTTAATCAACACCCGCAGCACAACACCATTCTATTTTACTGAAATCATTTACTTAAAAATTGCTCTTTAAGTTAGGTCTGAAAGCAGCTTTATATTCTAACGCAGGACCAGGATGGAACAACAATGCCCTTTATGCTTGCCCTTTGATGTTTGCAAATTACAATATATAAACCAGATACGTGGAAGCAACATGGCATAAGCTCCCCAAACCCTATTGGTAGCCAATATGGAGTATTGGAGTCAGATCTGCAATCACCAAAGGTGTGGAGGCCAGGGGAAGAGTCAGGCATTTGTGTTCAGACCAGGCGTTAGTAGAAGTTGTATTGCAAAACAAACATGTATTCATAGAAAGCTCATTGTTTTAACCCCCTCTCTTCAGCATCACAGTGTGTCATTAAGTCATCCAGTATGTTTTGTTTTTCTAATGTTGTTTGGTTGTTGGTATCATTACCATTTTTATTTCTCATTTATTTTCATTTGAAATTCAGTGATGTTTTGTTCTCTTGTTTCTTCCACCTTTTGGAAGTGAAGAAATTGACCCATGTCACAAGCTGATCTGCTGCACATGCTGTGTTGTCTTTGTTAAGGCATCATATTTTAATTTGCATTGTTTTGCATTAAATCACATGTCGCTGTTTTTCTTTATGGTTGAAGTGGTTGGTCTTTGGCTTTAGGTGAATGTTTTTGATGTTTGTTTTTTTATTGTGGTGTGACTCATGTTGTCATCATGTGCAGTTGTTGTGAACTTGGTGTCTAAGTTCCGGTTGTTCTTATGTCTTATGTCACTGGTGTCATTGTCACAGGATTCATGGTTACAGTATATTACCATACTCGTCATCATTTCCTCATAGTCTGTGTCTTACAGAATTCATAGCAGAGTACATCATTGAAATGTATTGTAGTTACATTTCGACACCAACATATAAACATTGACATCATTATCATATCTGAACTTCATTGGTCACAGCTTGATAAATGCTATATTTGCCCAATAATCAGCGAGGGTGACAGCTATTTGACGTTTTTTTATTATGAATTTTTTCTTCATCTGTGTGTGTGTGTGTGTGTGTGTGGGTGTGTGTGGGTGTGCAAGAGCAGGTGTGTGTTGATCTGTACAAGTGTGTTTGCATGTCTGCTTGAGTTGAGAATGTGTTAGTTCATTTCATTTTCTAAGCGTATCTACTTCGATGGAGACTTGATAAGTAATTCTATGTTCGCCCCCACTTAGCATTATAGCAGTACCCCAAGGTGTTGATACTGGTTCCATATGTAAGATATAGTAACTGTCCCATATAATACTTATCCATGGGTCTCAGTTGAAACCAATATCAGGGCACTGAGCAGCTGTTATTTACTGACTGTGACTCAAACCGTGTCTCCTCCTTCTTCTCCCCACAAGCCTCCATAGTGACCGTCATTCGACTGGTCAATGATGCAGTCGACACTATCGAAAATGAAGGTACCATGTCTCATCCCCCCTTTTCTCTATCCCTCTGTTTTTCTTATCTTCCTTCTCTTTTTTCGATTTCTATTTATTTCTCTTGATCTATTAATTTCTCTGATATGTTATGCTATCAGTGCAATGATACCCTGATATTTTGTGTACACACACACACACACACCAGGGGGGTGTTAGGCCTAGTGAGGAGACTGTGATCTCTGTGACCAACACAGGGGGCTGAGAGAAAGGTCAGGGCTGACTCAAGAGTATTAATCACTTGCACACACACACACAGACACACACACACACACACACACACACACACACACACACATTACATTTAAATTTACATTTATGGCATTTAGCAGACGTCTTTATCCAAAGCGACTTACAACAAATACATTTGTTTAAGTAAGTAAACTATCTATCCATCAGTAATCATGAGATAAAGTAATCAGTGCTCAGAAAAATGTTATTAACAAGGGGTGAAGAGGTCTTTAGGAGGGACTGTTAAGATGTAGCCTAAAGAGATGTGTCTTCAGTCTACGGCGGAACACACACACACACACACACACACACACTTAAACTGGACACCATGCAGTGTCTGCATTGGTAGCATTAAGGTTTAGAGTAGAGCCTCTGCTTTTTCAGACCCTCCTGTCTGGCCTCTGTGCTGAGACCAGGGAAGTATTCAGTCTAAGTCCCCCAAGTCTCTGTTGGTCCGGCCTAACTCGTGCCAACACACACACACACACACACACACACACACACACACACACGTGCACGCATGTGCGCTAAAGCTCTCTGTTCTCCTGTTCTCCCACCTGACAGTGTCAGTCATGGACCAAGGTCAGAGCTACAACAGAGGTGATTCTCTCTCCCCTTTCTCTCTATCTCTCTCTCTCTCTCTCTCCCCTGCCTCCTTTCCCTTTCCTCTCTCTCTCCCCAGCCCCCCTCTCCCCCTCTCATCTGCACGCCCCTGTGCCCTCCCTCTCCCAGTCCGAGCTGGCTGTGTTTGAGTTTTGATATCCTCCACCCCTCCTTCCCCCAGCATGTAACAGACCAGTCGACGCGTTGTGCTGAGCAGCCCCAGTGCATCCTGAGACAGGTCACGTTGCCAGAGGTGCTGCACAGTGCCACTCGCTCTTGTGAAAACCACTCACTCTCCAACACACCACTCTCTCCTCTGTCTGGCCACTGCTGCTTTTGTTAGCTTTCATCTGCTGGCTGTCACATATGATGTTTGATTTTCTCTCACTGCATTTTGCATCCCATATCTTCAACTTTTTGTTACTTGAAGCGTTTTTATCCTGTTGTTCTGCTGAAATTTGTTAGAAAGTTGTGTATTGAGTTGTCAGGTTGGCATTGACTTTTTAGAGCATTTTCCCTCTCCTCTGTGTTTCATCTGCATCGCAGCATGTGTGTCTTTTGTTTGTTTTTGTTTTGTATTTTTACTCACACATTGATGCTTTGTGAATTAGTAAACGGTCCTTTTGTTAACGTGGAAATATGTGAAGCTGTGATATGTCTGTTTACATTGAGTTGTCTCATGGGTCGTTGGTCTTTGACCTCAAGTGTTCCCCAATCCTCTTGAAACCTGGCATGCTTCCAGGCGTCTTTCTTGCATGTTGTGAAACCTTCAAAACCAAGCTAACAGAATATACTTATACATATTGTACCCTGTGCTGTGCTGTGTGTAGTTGTCCACAGACCTGCCCAATGGACCTGTAGACTAGTTGCCCTGTGATATGCCTGGACCTCTACAGACTGTAGCTGTCCGTAGACATGCCTGATGAGTATCTGCAGGCTGAAGTTGTGTTGTGCTTATGTGATCTCACTCTAACCCCCTGGTTTACCTCCATTTCCAGCATATCATTGGGACACGTCTGACTGGATGCCCAGCACGCGGCTGCCCGACATCAAGGAGGTGCCCGGCTACGAGGCCAGCCCCGGGGATGTGTCATCCTCAGTCGCCCGTCTGGGGGGCAGCTCCCGGGAGCTGGAGTCAGATTACTATCTGGGGGGCTACGACATCGACAGTGACTTCCCCCCACCCCATGAGGAGGAGTTCCTTAGCCAAGACCAGCTGCCCCCGCCCCTGCCCACCGAGGAGTACCACGAGCACTACGACACCCTGCCCGCCACTCAGCCGACCTCCAAGGAGAGTACCCTGAGTGGCAGCGGTAGTGGCGGGCACCACAGGGCCCGCCCACACTTCCACCCTAGCCAATACCTGCCACCGCATCAGCTGCCCCTGGGGGAAGGGGGGCAGGGTGTGCCTGGAGGGGAGGAGCTCAGCACTTTTGTGGGCAGGATCACCCCGGGAAGTGGGGACATGGATGATAACGTGTCTCTAAACATGCGGCTCTCGGTTAACGCCTCGTCCGCCTCTGACGTATCAGCCCCCTGTGGCTTTGATGACTCTGAGGCAGGGGGTAGCGACTTTGACAGTATGGACGAGCTCCACCGGGGGGGGCCATACCCTATGGAGACACAGCAGCAGACTGAGGTCTGATTTGGCCCCAACTGAGAGACAAGGGATACCAGGGGATGGGAGGGGGGAGATGGGGTGGGCATGAGAGTAGTACATAAATTGTTGTGCCGTTTCCTCTGGAGGGATTTGGAAAGATGGAGGTCCTTGTTTTAAGAGAAATTCTTGTTTTTTGTAGAAGACACACTGCTAGCTAAGCATCAAAACATTACCCTAAATAGCCTTTCAACCACTGTCATTTTAAGCACTAACCTTAAACAATGTCCCCCTATTGCAAACACTAACTATACCACTATCACGCCAACGCAATGGAAAGCAATTAAGAGTTTAATATCAGACCCCATTAGACCCCATGTCTCACCATTCCTCATCATATCCATCACCCTAGCAGTGGTCTCTGTGATGGACAGCTAAGTGTATGTCCTCTCCCAAAGCAAGGAATAGGAAGCCTACTATATATGACCAGTAAGTCAATGATAAGGTTGAGAATGTGAATAAGAAAGAAAAACTTTTAAGTTAAGAAATGTAATGAAAAATGGATGAGCTAATGAGTAAAGAAAAGATTAAGAATGTTTAAAAAACTGAAAGAAAAGAGGACAATCGTGTAATTGAACAGTCAGTACTGTGATGGCTTCTCTCTGCTCAAAGCAGACAAGATTGTCGCTGGACGGTCCACATGGCTCCCCCGCCCTATCTCTGGCCATACCTGCCCACCCACAGAGGCCCAACGTACCCTCCCCGAAACCAAGGCTCAATTCAAATGGGGAGTATGGGCAGACTTTCCCCTGAACTTTCTTTTTGTTTTTTTATGAATCGCAAACTGCTCATATAGCCTGTACAGAATTTGTTAAATGGTATGACCATACTAGTGCAATCAAAATAAAAAATATATATATATATATATTTTATCCACATTCCAAGAGTGCCATTTGGATTGATGTGGAATATGCTTGTCCCGACTCCCAAGCTCTCTTGAAATCAGGCCTACAAAGCCATGCGAGTTGAGCCAATCTGTCCCATACGGTTCACATGCTAAACTGCCCGCCTGCTAAGTCCTGTTCCTTTGTGCCAAGTGAATTTGCTTTAATGGTGTTATGATAATTTTTTTTTTTGCACTAGTATCTTTTGATGTCGGATTTCATGATTTTTACATGAAACGTGCCATGTTATTAAAATCCTCCAAAGGATCTTATGATAATGAAAGTTTCTGGGCCATTTTAATGGGCAACAAGGCATTTTAGTGTCAAAAACGTTCATAATGCAAAAGCCCCCTGTTTTTGATGTAGAAATTTGAAACCCTGAATGTGCTGGAGCTATCCTCCAGCACTGCATCTCAGTGTCTTTTGTTTTGTTTTCCTTTGTCCTTCTGTCCCTATGTTTTTGCACTGAGCGAGTTTTAAAGTGTCACTCCAGTGTTTCTGAAAGCCATAACAGCAATAGTCCTGACTGACTGACAGTTGAGGAGTGGGCTCTGTGCACATCGCAACTGCATTCTTCGGGAAAAATATATAGTAGCATCCCCATACCAAACATAGTGGCTGAGCCGCGTCACATTCTGGTCTCGTCAGCTACTGTGTTGCATTTTGGTCCTGCTTGCAAAAGAACAAATAAAATAAAGGTCATGAATGATGGCTTTATTGTACACGTCTGAAACTGTTTCCTTAAGGATTAGTGGGAGAGAAGATAACAACTAAACAGATTGTGTCAGATTGGGAGTTGATGTATTGTAATATAATATGCTTGATTTCATCAGGCAGGGTTTTTTTTTGTAAAAGATGTAAGTTGTGTTCAAATCTTTGTACAGTGTATATAGCTAGGTTGTGAAAATGCCAATTTTGTAGATATCAAATTGCAATCCTGACTGCCTTTGTGAGTTTATTTGTGTTTGTTTTATGTGAATGTGGCAAATAAGAGACCATGAGAAACCAATCATTTAAGCTCACTTTCCCTCCTGCGTTGGTATTTCGCCCAAAGTTTTATTTTTTCAGTAACCTTTGCTTTGACACATAAATACCCTTTCAATAGAGTAGATGGATTTTGCACAGTATTAAATGCACAAAATGCGCATTACATCCTGGTGTTTTTTCTATTTGTTTAACATTAATTTGACATTTAAAAGGGAATCCTCTTGTGCTGATCTCTTTTCTGGTTAGGAGGTTTTGTTTTTGTTTTTTGTTTATCCTTCTCTGGGTACGATCATTTCCATGATTTTAGGCAGTATTAAAATATGTCTACTCTAACTGCAGCAATTGAGTGTACAAAGTGAGTTCTTTTTTTAACTGCTGTTTTGTTTTTTAAATCAATGCTGAAAATAAAAAGGTTATTGATCAAACTGTTCATTCGTCTATTGTCAAAATTAAAGGTTTCCCTGCAATGTTATAACATACATACAGAACTACGTGCACTGAAGTTTACTGAATTGTTAACATATTTTAAGGGTTGTTGTAATAGTCCAAAGTACAGTGGCACATTAAACACTCATAGTAAAAAGCACTTCAGAGAGCTAGCTAGTGTTACAAAACACTACAAAAAGCTATGTTAACAACCCAGTGGGAAAGAATTATGTGTATTGGTACAAAGCCCAGCACAAATGAAAATAAATAGTAAATAGTAGCCAAGTATTGACTGGCTGCATAGAGCCGTTGACTACAGTGAAAGGTTATACAAGGTGGCACAGCCCTGCATTACTTCAGAGCACCAGCTTGCATCATTCAGTTTCCACAGTGTGAGAGAAAGATGGGGGGTATGTCAACAACCACACTCTTACATAATGGTGTCACTCAATACCTCGCAACAGCTGTGTGCGTGCGTGCGTGTGTGTGTGTGTGTGTGTGTGTGTGCGTGTGTGTGTGTGGAGTATGTTGAGACATTCATTTAGTAGAAACCTGATAGTGTCGCTGATAGTGCTGCTACTTGTTTTCTTCATCTAAGATGTAGGCAAGAGACACAGGAGACCTTTCCCTCTGTCCCTCCTCTCTCTGAACTCCTCAACTCTCTCTCTGGACTCTATTTAAACAGTGTAAAAAAACTGGTGCAACTGTGGGCACCCCTACAGGGTGCTGTGTTCAAGGCCAATTTTTCAGTGTGACTGATGGCACTTGACTAGCTCATTATCTTGACCATGTCTCTTTTACCTCTACTCCACCCATCTCAGCGCAGGCGAGGCAGTGCTCCAGCGCTGTGGTAATTTCACCTGTTACAACCGACAGAAATTGCCAAATGAGATGAGACAACAGAAACTTCACAGTAAGATGCACACCTACAGTGACACACACACACACACACACACACACACACACACACAGTAGAGCTTCAAAGTACTACCTGACCAGTAGGGGTCGCCCTACCTCCGCAGACGCCCATAAGGGAAAGAACCACTCTAAAGATGAGGACTACCTCCCACTGGGTTAGCTTCATGCTGTTGCTGGTTTTGTTCTAAGCTTGAATGTTTCTGCTTTGTTTTTGCGCTGTTAGTCTAGATGCTTTGTTTTGTTGACTGACAAACCATAATTTATGTGCCTACTAAGTTATGTTGTCTCCGACCGAGGCATGCCAGGGCTCCATACGCTGCTAGTGAGCTAAAGTATCTCCAGCCTGTTCCCTCTTCCTCTTGCTATCAGTCTCTGTCAAGGTCAGAATATTCCTCTTGCTTCTGTTATGTTTACATCCACAGGACATATTATGTTGAAACAGCCTGCAGAGAGTGTTGGGGGGTGTGACAGTCTCAATAATTTATACTGTATCACTCACAATTTATTAACAAACTATGTGTGTGTACGTGGGTGGGTGGGTGCGTGCGTGCATGCGTGACAGAGACAGAAGCGATGTAAATGGTATACTCCTTTTATTCACCACACAATCCAATGATCCCCTGAAACTCCATCCTCAGGCGCCTAGTGACTGCTAATGAACAGAGATGTAGAAAATCTCGCTGACATTTACAATGCAATTCAATTAATTAAGGCGATATTAGATGAACACGGCCCTTGATGAAATCCCCCCTCTGTCTCATGGGAGCAAGGAGGATCATTGAGAAGGATCCGTTTTCTGCAGTACCCTTTGGCCAAACTATTTCTCATCCTTTTCCAATCTGAGTGGTATTTTAAACATAGCCTCTGCTTAGGCCCCTTTCCAGTGAGTTAGCTTTAATAGAACATGATACTGTATACACAGACAGAACTGCACCTCCACTTAAATACCTTTTTAGGTGTTATAAAGTGGATGGTTTTCTATATCTTTGGTTTAGACCAGGTTTGCAGAATCAGCACAGAATGGGTTATTATTGGAAAAAAATTAGATCAAACTGAGGCCACAACTAATTTGATTTGATATAGTCTGACAACACCTATAGTCCATGAGAGGGTCTTGGGAATGAAAACGAAACTGTGTTAGCAAAGGATGACACAAATATCCTGTTCTTATTTCCTGAAAATGGATGGCCGTTTGGAGTAATGGACCCACAGGTCAAGTGCCTTGCAATGCAATTCCTTCTCGTTATTCACATAGAATGGTTCTGATCTTTTTCTATTCCTCCATCAATCAGATAGTCAAGGAAAGAGGTTCATTTATCATAGATTTTTCTTGACTTTCTCTCACCCCCTTACTCATTCTCTCTGAATCTCTAAGGTTGCTGTCTTGACTCTCTCACCCCTATCGTTCCCTCTCTTTCTCTTTCATTATTCTATCCTTCTTTCTTTTTCATAGTTTCTCTACACCTCATGCTAAATCCTCATCCTTAACAACTTGTCACCAAAAACACTTATCTCCCACTTCCCCCAGCATCCTACTCTCGGTCACCTAGTTTTCACCAACAAGTTAAAGGTCACACATCTGAAAGTCAATGGGCTGGCGTCCAAATAGACTATAGAGTCACTGCCAGATTACCACCAGTGGCCAAGAAATTCATCCATATCTATTAAACCTTGATGGCATATGGATGGTGCTTAAAGGTTAATGTGGTTTTACCCCCCTACCCAATACTTTAGTATTCCCCCTGAAAAACTTCCTCGTTCTCTTCCCCCCGCAGAGCCAGGATGTTTACAAGGTTAATCGCATGCACATATTTTGTCCCACGTAAATAAAACATACACTCATAGTGATGTAATTAGAGTTATTTATGGAGATGATACATTGAATTATTTAGCAGCACAGACAGCAGCATCATTACACAGATATATTTATATGCCTGCTTGGTTGCATTCACCTAGATTAAGGGCATATAACCTTGAGCCAGTTTTTTTTTTATTCTTTCAAAATGTAGATAATGTATAGGTTGATATTGGGCTGTACATACTTGTGGTTTGTGGTGGCATCATGCATATGATTATCTGTAGAGTGTGTTTAGAGGGCATGGGGTTTGAGTCAGGGGAGTTGAGAAACACTGTTGCCTGTAACCAATTTGTTTATATACAGACCATAGATGCCAATACCTCTGGTCCTCAAGGGTTGCCACAAGAATTCACTGGTTTTCATCATTATCATATTCATGAATGAAATGTATAACTCAATAATAAACTCCTCAACAATGCAGCAAACAACAATCACACAATCAACAATGCAGTACAATATAATAATAATAATAATAATAATAATAATAATAATAATAATAATAAACAATGACATAAGGTGGCAAATGAGGTGCATCTGTAGAAGTTTGTGAGGATCTATGGGGCCATGCCGAATTTCCTCCTCCTTTGTATTTTGTAGGGTCCTTAAAAAGAAAACATCCAGAGCAGCATATATTGGAATGGCTTTTAAAGCCAAACTACATTTGCATTTGTTAAAAGTGTGTATTTGTCCTTATCTCTGTCCATACAGTACACAGTCATTGTGCTGCGTCGTCGATTACCTGAGAGGGAGACTTTCCGTTTGTCTGACTTTCTCTCTTTCAGAGAGCTGGAGTACGAAACAAGCTTGCATTTGTTCGCAGCAGCGGTGTACTTTCCGGTGCCGAGCTCCCTCTCTGTAAAGTGTCTTCGACACTCTTTTCTATCTAGATGAACCCATAATGAGTGTGTATTGAGGGGGGAATTAGAAGCCGGAGCCGGTGACATGAATAGTCTCTCTTCCTCAGCGTTATCTTCGGTCCAGCCGGCGCCAATGCAAAAGGGAAGGCATAAGCTTCTTAGGGGATTTTTCTCAGCTGTACTGCCTCCAAAAAACAAATACAGAGGACAGAGTTTATAGAAAAATTAAGAAGCGTAAGACAAAAAAAAGAGAAGAAAGAGAGAGAGAGGGGGAAAAAGGTAGTAGGGATGAATGCCGTCTTTTGGTCACTAATAGTAGGCACGTTCAGTCAGCTATTGATATCCAAGGTCTAGATGAAATGGACCCCAAACCCTGATAATAGACATGGGCAGTGTGACACCTACACATGTACATCTAATGAAAATAACAAAGAGCACCCAAATGATTTCATACCTGGCTCCAATTTGTTGGCTTCACCATTTGTCTTCCTCTCTCCATTGAGGTCATTTGCTTGGTGGCACAGTACCTCACTAGGTATGGAGGTCACTAGCTGTCAAGGGCTTTAACTCGCTCCCACCAGGAAAACAGAGCTGGGATCAGTGGTACATACTCCGGCTCAGAGCCCTTTCCCTTACTGTCGGACATGGAGCTATGTCGAGTCAGCAAATCAAACGACTCAATGGTGTGTATTCTCCAGTGTAGGCAAAGTGCCTATTCCCTCGCAAATGAATTAAACTGGCGGGCTGCCATATCCCTCAGCCCTACAGCGTATATTTGTGTGTGTGTGTGTGTGTGTGTGTGTGTGTGTGTGTGTGTGTGTGTGTGTGTTTTGATGATGTAGAAGACCTTTGAATTGTGTTCAATCTTACTGGGAGAGAGAAGAGACAGTGTTTTCAACTAGCTTTTTAAGTTCAATCATCAATATAGTATACCCCAAGCACATTAAATGATCATGATAAATTAAAGCTGAGTCAGTATGCTCACTTCAATTTACGATACAGAAGATGTAGCACGCCTGGTCCTGGAAAAGATACAATGGAGTACTTGAGTGCTGGAACAAAAGCCTGCATGACCCATAGCTTTCAATGACCAGGGTTGGTGTAAGGGGTGTGATGAAACATGTTAGGTTTGCATATTTGCTTGTTGATGCACATGTGAATGAGGTGCACATTAGCTTAGGTTAGGACCACAAATGAATACCACCTCAGCAGCCATACTGTACTTCCCCTCCTATTACCACCTTCTGTGTCCATCTCCCCATGGACTGTTAGCTTTCAATAGAGGTTCCTGAGATGTTGCAGCCCATTGAGTTGAACTGTCTCCTCATTATTAATTCAGGATCTCGCTTTTGTTGCTAAGCATTTGAAAGGAGAGTGGTGACACCTCTGGCATGGGGTCTAGCCAGCAGGGTTTCACTCTATTAAACAGCATCCAAGGGCATCATTTATTGAAATGATCCATGGAGGGGTTGGTGGTGGAAGGGAGGGGTGGGGTGGGGCATGGCCAGGGATGCTTGTCAGCACAGCTGAGTGAGTGCGCTGAGACACAACCCCCTGCAGTAGAGCACCAGGCTTTTATCCAGCAGCCCAGCACGTTCCCTGCTCCCTGCCCAGAGTCAGATGAGCCTCCCCCTCACCTCTTGAGCTCAAGGGCAGAGCTTATGGACTGGGAGAGACAGGCTGATGAGCAGACTCAAGACTAAGAGATGTTAAGTTATATTGGGGAGGGTGTGTGTTGTGAAGGTGTTATAGGTCTTCCCCTCTATCTCCCCCTCTTCCTTGACAGACTGCAGCCCTGCGATTGTTCACTCATGCACTCCAACAGACCTCCCTCTGTCTCACTGTGCATAGACACTAAATAAGGGCTTGATCTGTAACTCCATCTCCCTCTCACCCGGTTACGATGGGTCCGATTACGCTGCTTGAAAGGCCCATAGCGCATTATCGCCATTGCAGTCTGACCTCCCAGGGTCAAGTAACGCCTTTATGTAACACCGTTCATCTGTGCAAAGTGATCCACAGTGATGTCAAAGCCCCATAGTGTCAACTCAGGCCTCTACAGCTGCTGTGAACACAGGGGCCAATGGGGATTTGACACGAAGGGTCCCACTGTAATGCTCACTGCCCAGGAGGGAAGGTGAAAGGTAAGGGGGTGAAAGGGAATAAGAAAAGAGGAGAATGCTTACAGGGATTTAATGTAGCAGTGCTTCAACCATTGTTGGTTTTCAGACCAAGACTTTTGGTCTAAATTTTACCACATTAAAATGATGGCAGCATCGTAACTGTGTGTAGGTATTATCCTTTCTTTTCATGTGCTTTTTTAAACATCCTGCCTGTAAAATCTGATGGATGTCTGTTAAATTAGTCAATGAGAGAGACATAAAGCACTTGGTAGTGAGAGAGCAGGGAATAGTGATAGAGGGTGTCCTATAGTCCTAGACAAAGTTTGGAGATGGAGGGTATGGAGATAAAAGGAGTGAGCGATGAGGCACAAGTGAAGGACAGGTAGAAAGAGATGGATAGACGGGAGAGATAGATGGTGAGATAGTGAGTTACCTCCAAGGTGCTCTCTTGATTTGTGCGTGCATGTGTGCGTGTGTGTGACACAGGGAGAGACACAGAGAGTGACACAGAGAGTGACACAGGGAGTATATGATATGTTATCACCTCTATCTCCCCACTCCCCTCCTCTCTAGATACACAGTACACCCTGAAAGCTGTCTGTATATAGTGTCAGATTTGCTCTCGAGTTATTCCCCCACAACCCACCTCAGCCATCCTCCTCCTCCCCATCCTACTCTTGCATTACAAAGAGCTTTGCATTCTACTCAGTTCTGCATGACCTTAATTAAAATACATTTACATTCAAGGCATGCACATGTTAAAATGGTGTATTACATCCCCAGTTCCTCTCCAGTAATACAAACATGTATGTAGATAATACATTCTATTGTAAACTCCCCTATCATAAAAGCTTGCTCTGCTCTTTTAAACCACTTGTGTTTTTGTACACATTTACTGCCAGGAAAAGGTTCTGAATGTGTTCATGTGATTAGTGCTCTTGTACAAAGACTCATTTATTCTCTCTTGACATTCCACGCACAGTCCATATGTTAGTTACTAAAAACTGGAGGCATGGAAAATAATGCATCTGTCAGAGATGGTTCAGCTTAAGGCCTCGCACAAAAAATCTACATCTCAATTACTGGTGTTAATTGTAGTTCGGGGTTGAAAATGGCTACCTGACAGAGCACTGAATGGGTCCCTGAGAACAGTGAAACGCCAGCTCTAATGAATTCTTAGACAGAAAAATAGGCAGTAATAGATACGCTCAGAGAGAGAAAGTTGTTAAAACAGGGTGAGGAAGGAAACCAATCAAATCACAACAAAAGGAACCGTCCAACAGAAGCAGCGAAATAGGATAATTGGATATAAGATAGGAAAACCAAAGCTTGTACCCAAATTAGTGTCAGATCAAAGTGAGACCTTCGATCAGGAACCTATGCTTGGTACAGTACAGAGAACGCTGCCATGCAAAATCATACTAACTCAGTGTTTGAGGGGAATGTATGGACTTAATGTTGTTAATGCTGTATTCAGAATGTATGGGTGTCCTTATACAGCACTGGCTTGGCCCAATGTACTGTCCCAAAGTTTGATTTTGCTCAACTTTGACTCTCATTCTGCAGCCTCTGGAGTGTGAAATTGAAATTGTGCTCTCCAAAAATTGAATTCTCTATTGACTTTGGAGTCAGATTAAGGATAGGTAATGGTAGTTGATATCACAGGGCCATCAAAGGACTCATCAGGATTGACAGGACAGATATGTAGAGTCTTGAATTATCTACAACACAGCTTTCACACTTGTAGGTGTGGTCCTGCTGCTGTTGTGATTATGTTCTCTCAGACATGTTGGGTTGTGTTGTTTGTCACCCCTGTGTTTGCTTTCACATTACCGCTAATGTGGTGGGGCTGTTGGTTCTCTATCGCCAGTCCCCACAAGCACCAAAGATGACAGTTCATTAGACAGTTTTGTAAAATGCAGGTGCTCCTCATTAGGTACTGTAGTAATTGACTACAGGATAACACAAGAGACAACACAGGGATGTACTTGTTTGCATTAAAAATGTACATCCAGCTCCATTGGATATAAGCCCTACATAGGGTGTGTAGCTAACAGTTAGCCTGGGGAGAGGCGGCTATGAGGGAATTGTATGACTTTGATGGCCATTGACAACATGGCTGATGACACATCAGAACTCACAAAAACTCCCCTTTGTGTCTAATTGGACCCATCCCTCAAAACTATATAGACAGAGATACATGAATGAATATATGATCAGTTCATGCACAGTTGTAAAATAGTGGTGCTCCCCTATGTTTTATAGTGGGTTAATAGTATGAGGCAAGAGATAATATAGGGAAGAGCAGGTCTGCATAAAACATTTAGAACATGGCCACTTGGACTTGTACAGCTAACAGTAGGCCCGGAGATAGACTGCTTCCAAAGATGGGAGTTATATAGAACCCATCAGAGAGGATGCTCTAAAGCTCAAGGTTAACACTTTTATTATCGTTTTGTTCCTAGATGGAAAAGGACACACTTCCCCACGTTGACCAAGAAGCGCTGTGATTAACAGTTTTTATGACAAAGTCATAAAATAAAGAGACAGATGATACAGTAGCTTTGTAAGCAAAATGTGGAAATGTAATTAGGGAGGTGAATGGGGAGCTGTATTGCTAGGCACTAACCTTGGGTCTTGGGAAATGCAGCTTGGAGAAGTGGTTTGTTAAGAGAGGGTGAAGTGCCACTTCAAACTCTTTCTATCATAATATTTCAGTCATGGTCATTTTGAAATGTTGATAGAGCTGACACTCATTTCCTCCATAAGAGGATGACAGCGTAATTCACCACTTTACTGCTTTTTTTATATTTATATTTGCGATGCCGCATTACTGTAAGTGCCAGTCAAGTTGCATAAAGGGCCACTAAAGCCCAATCAAATGCAAAAGCAGGTAAACTGTTAACTTTATGGAGTGCCAAAAGTTTTTTGTAATTTATAACAACCTTACATTACCTCACAATTTGCTCATCAGACACTAATTGCCAGCAGGGGGTAAGCAAAGGCGCAGCATTCTCACTCAGCAAATGCTGCGGTTCTTTTAGAGAGCACTAGAGACCAAACAACACAAACACAAACACAAACAACCAATTTATAAACAGACAAGCTATCCTACACAAGGGCATGCATTTAGCACACACTTTGTCTGTTTCCACTCCACAGGTGTGTGTATGTCTTAACTTATCTGTGTAATTAAAAACTCTGATTCTTCCATCAGACTCGTCTTTTCCACGACTCTAAAGTAGCTTGCTGTGTGTATCCATTTTGTTTTTTCACTAACTAGATAACAACATTCATGAACACACATATGAGATAGTGTAAGCATGGAGATGAGGTATACCAAGGAAAATAGATGCTGTATCTCAGGTCCTCTACAGACAACTAAGAGACGGACATTGGTCTGCCGGGGGACAGCAGAAGCGGTATGAGGACCACGTCAAGACCCTCCTTGTGACATTCTGCACTCAGCATTGGAATCCCTGCCGTCAGAGTGGAACATCTGGTATCCACCTGCCACCTGCAAAGTAACCTCGCCCCCAGGCTATTAAGCGTATAAGCCTTGAATGACAACGACTCAAACCTAGCCTTAGTGGGAGTGAATTTACTGATTAAAGTATTTGTTATTATTTGATTTCAGCTAATCACACGGCTGTGAGGTGCAGCTCCGAATCAGAAACCTGTGGTGTGCAAGCACTGGGGAGAAGTAAGTAAAGTAGAGTAAAGCCAATGGCTATGCGCTGTCTGCTTTCTATTGGCTTAATGTAAGCCAAGTTTGGGCAGAAGTTTCCGGGAAAGAGACTACCTGAAATGCATTTACCACATGCAATGGCACAAATGCAGCACAATGCAAAAACAATTCTCAGTTAGTGCTTTGAGTGCTGCCACTTGTACAGTATCCCCCTTTGCTGTCTTGTGTCATTTGACTCATTATGAAGAGGGCTACTCTTTTTATATGGGTCCCAAAGTCTGAAAGGCAAGTTATTGACTCATTAATCTCGTTCCCAGACATTGCCTGGGGACTACGTTATTGACTCTTTAAAACATGTTGGGAATAGATATGGCTACCCCTCTGTAGTTAAGTCTAAAATTGAGTGGGTAAGAGATTGGTCCTGAGGTATAGGACAGGCTTGCCTGTCATGCTCCTATTTGGTCTGCTAAACATG
Organism: Argentina silus; assembly: GCF_951799395.1. NCBI lineage: Eukaryota > Metazoa > Chordata > Actinopteri > Argentiniformes > Argentinidae > Argentina > Argentina silus. The sequence goes on from NC_139653.1 coordinate 35,970,566, forward strand.
GTCTATTTTTATAGTGATTGTGTCTGGGGCTTTTGTGCTGCTGAAAAGGGTGTAGTGGGCACGGGTGCTGGCATTGGCACCAAAATAAGATGGACTATGAAAAGAGGAGAGAGGAGTCAGGAAAAACATATCCCTCTTTGTCTGTCATTTACACAACATTTACATTTACATTTTTGACATTTAGCAGACACTTTTATCCAAAGCGACTTACAATAAGTGGCACAGCTGCACCAAGTACAAATATTTACCTGTTCGGAAGAGTTACATTCAAAGGACAAGGGCAGAGCATGTGCATATGCATATGTTCAACACGCACGCATGCACAGATGCACGTATGGACGCGCACACACACACACTCACAAACACACAGAGGGGAGTGTAGAGGCAGCTCGGTCTCTTTGGGGGTAAACCTTATCCCTCTCTCACACATACACATACCCCCCTCTGTGCAGCCAGTGAGGCCCACATCAAAGCAGATAGGCCTCCGTGTTCACTAGACAGACACAGTTACATAACCTAAGCTCTTAAGGAGACGCGCGCTGGAACAATCAAACCCTGCCCTGCATGGGAGCACCAACACCAGGCAGTGGGAAATTATCACTCAAGCTTGTATCCCATCTCTCCTTTCTTCTCTCTTTACAATTTCACCATGTCTTCAGCTATACAGTTAGTCTATCAATCCTGAGAAAAACAACCTGGTATATGGGAATAATGTAAAGAATGAGAAGGGCACCTAAAATGTTAGCTTTGTGTATTTAGCTAGATAGCATACACTGTTAAAATAAAGTGTTTCGAAAGCCCCTGAAAATAGGATGAATTCTTTCAAATACAGTACCCTGCCTAAGTAATGGGACAGTGAAGCATGTTTTCTTCTTTTGACTCTCTACTCCAAAAGTATGAATTTTAAATCAAACAATTACAATGAGGTTAAAGTAGAGAAATCTTACCATCAGGAAATTAAATGCATGTTCAATTTGATACAAATCTGAAGATTGACTTGGCCAGTCAATAACTTTACACTTTGGCCCTGAAAACATAGTTGCTGTGGTTTATGTTTTGAGTCATTGTCTTACTGTATGATGAAGCGCCATCCAATGAATTTGGAGGCATTTGCTTGTACTCAAGCAGACAAGATGTTTCTGTACACTTCAGAATACATTCAGCTGCTGCCGTCAGCAGTTACATCCTCAATTAAGACAAGTTAGCAAGTGGCAGCTACACATGCCCAAACCATAACACCCCCTCCACCATGTTTCACACATGAATCACTGCTGATAATATTTGTCTTATCTTGTCTTGACCTTTTTAGGTTTGCAGGCTTTTTAGGTACTTTTTAGCAAACTGTAACCTGACCATCCTTTTTGAGGATAACTAGTGGTTTGCACCTTGCAGTGAAACCTCTGTAGTTTGGCTGGTAACATATTCTTGTCATTCATGAGATGAATAGGCTACATCATTTATTTGTAATGCAACATGAAACATTATAAAGCATAGCCTATTCATAAACCAACAACACCAAAAACCACCAGTGTGGTGAGGACCCGAGGTGAGAGTGGCGACAAAGAAATGTTTAAGTGCCAGGAAGGGGGGATTCTGTGTGGATAGGCACAGCCACACGTGTGAGCTCCCCGGGGGAAATTTGGATGTTTGTTTTGTAATGACTTTGGGACATTATTCTTTTGAGTATTAATTTGGGATTATGAGTTATTATTTGTCACCATCTAAACATTAACACTCCCTAACACCCCAAGAGTAGAGATAGCTGTAGGCTGGCTAGATGATTTTGTAGCAGAAGGCCTACTTGAACCAACACTGCTAGATCTTACAGCAGAGGAATCAACAATGAAAACCCACAATCCTCTTTCTCTAATATACCACTCTGGCATTGATAATACTCTATCCGCTATGCTAGAGGATTGTGGGTTATTCCAATTAATGTGTCCATGTTGCTGTATTTTACTTACCGTTATACCTCCCTGGATGTTGTTTTGGGGTTTTCACTGTTAGTTCCTCTGCTGTATTGTGCATCACTTTTAGCTCGGTTATTGGTTCAAGTACTGTAACAATAGGTAGGCTATTGTTTAATGTGCTTGTTGCAGCATGGACCTAATTGAATGGGAGTTCCTAGCAACGGACCTAATGGCAACAGGGGTAGTTGTCAGCTAGTATGCCTGTAACGGTTGCAAAGAAGATTATCATCTCGAACAACTGAATATAGTAACCGTCCATTATGTATAGTGTAAGACAGAACAGAATGAAACATGGTGACAGCGGAGACAACTTTTGGTTGGTTGGCCTGTTAAAAAGCGGAGAAGAAAGAGGACTTCTACCGGGAGACTGACGCAGCTAGCTAGCTAGTAAGCAAGGTAAAATAGCGAACTCTACTGGCTAACGTGCAATTAACGGGACATACGCAACGTCGTGAGAAAAAAAAAATGATGGCCAGAAACCAGCATCGACATTGATTTTGGATTCACATAATCTGACGAAGTCATGGAAATCGTGGAAAGAGTTTACTCTCTACTTGGACTTCATAATTCCGGATGCAGAGGAAACTGTAAAAGTTAAGCTTTTCTACTATCTCAAGGAGGGAGTGGTAGGGAACTTCGTGAGACACTGATGAACGATGTGTTTACGTATAGGACTGTGAGTAGTTTGATGGCCAAATTTAATGAACATTGCAACCAGAAAGTGAACAAGACTGTGAACAAGAATCAAGGAACTGATGAACGTTTAGTTAAATATGTCACAGATCTCAGAGTTATATTAGTCAGTATATGCAACTTTGGAGATGTTAAAGATTCACTGAATTGTGATAGAAGAGTGTGTGGTACGTACACCTCAAGTGTGAGAGAGAGACTCTTAAGAAAGTTAACATCGGATAAATGTGTACGGATATGCTGAGTTGTCACGTGAGAATAGCTAAACTATTGCAGGAAGTGTAGTGAAGAAGTGCACGCGCTAAAACATACAGCAAAGCAAGATAAAGTCAGGGACAGTGTAGCATGCGTGTTCTGTGGGAAAACGCATGAGAGAAATAAGAAGAAATATCCAGCTTTCGGAAAGCAATGTAACAACTATGGAAAAGACAACCACTTTGCTGATACATACAAATTCAAACAAGATAATGGAAGAAAATCTTCCATCTGTGCACAATGTGACTACTGAAGAGGACAGTGACAAATATGAAGACATTTTGAGTGTTACTACAGAGACTGTAAATGTGGTGAAAGATGGCAATGACAAGAGACCTATTCAGCTATTTGCAAATGTATGCTGATAGGTAAGGAACTTGTGAGATTTCAGTTAGATTGCGGAGCCAGCTGTAATATCATTCCAATAAATGTACTGAACCCTGTCACACAGATCGAAAAGACTAACCAAGTGCTAGTAATGTATAACAAGAGCACACTGCAGCCATTGTGCAAGTGTAGGATTAAACCTTTAATCAGAGAAACAAGAAACTGTATTTGCTAGAGTTCATGGTGGTAGATGAAGGCTCTACAGTGCCACTATTGGGCAGTAAGGCACTCCAAAGCATGAATCTGGTTAAATTACAGTACGAGAACATTCTAGCAATAGCCAGTATTGTGACAGAGGAGAAACAACTGCAGGTCAATGGACAAAAGAGCACATAATGAAAGAGTATGGAGATACATTCACAGGAGATGGTTGTCTTGAAGGAACATAGAAGATTGAGATTGACCACAAGGTGGAGCCAGTGAAGCTCCCTAAGAGATGAGTACCAGTCGCCATGATGATGCCGCTGAAGGCAGAGTTAACAGATCTTCAGAAGAGAGGTATCATTGCACCTGTAGAGAAAAGTACTGACTGGATAAGCAGCCTGGTCACTGTTCAGAAACCTAATGGTAAAACAAGAATATGTGTACCCGAGACCACTGAATAAAGCACTGAAGCGGAGTCCAACGATTGATGACGTCCTCCCTGACCTGTCTAAAGCCAAAGTCTTCACAGTGTGTGATGTCAAGAGTGGTTTCTGGCATGTGTAGTTGGAAGAGGATTCAAGCTCTACTCCGTTTGGTAGGTTCAGATGGCTGAGGATGCCAATGGGAATCAGCCCAGCATCTGAAATTTTCCAGAGGAAGTTGAATCAAGCACTTGAGGGCTTACCCGGCATATACGTTATTGCAGATGACACACTGATCACAGGAGAGGGTGAAACACAAGAGACAGTGAAGAGAGACCACGATGAGAAACTGCAAAAGTTCATGAACAGATGCAGAGAAAAGAACATTAAGCTGAACACAGAGAAGTTCCGACTGAGACGACAAGAAGTTCCATACATTGGACACTGATAGGCAATGGACTGAAAAACGACCCAGAAAAGGTCCAAGCACTGAAAGACATGCTGAGACCAACAGATGTGAAAGGTATTGAGAGGCTAATGGGTATGGTGAACTATCTGTCAAAGTTGTATGTCCATTTATCTGACAACTATGAGATACTGAGACAGTTAACACACAAAGAGAACATGTGGGACTGGACAGAAATGCACGAGAAGGCGTTTCTCAGAATTGCTTCAGAATTGCTTCAGAATCAAAGACACTATAGCTGGAGCACCAGTACTGAAGTACTACAACCCAGAGGAAGAACTGACTTTACAGTGCGGTGCCTCAGAAACAGAACTAGGCGCTGCTCTAATGCAAGGTGGGAAACCTGTGACATTTGCAAGCAAAGCACTGACATAGACTGTGTAGAAATAGAAAAGGAGTTCCTAGCTATTGTGTTTGGTTTGGAAAAATGCCATCAGTATATGCCATAAAGTGATGGTACAAAGTGACCATAAGCCACTAGAGGACATAGTAAGGAAGCCCTTGTTGACTGCACCAAAGACACTTAAAAGAATGTTGCTCAAACTTCAGATGTTCCTGGACATATCCAAACTCGCCAACATATTGAGCAGAGCCTACTTGAAAGATATATCGAGTGATGTCACACATGACTATGCTTTCAAAGAGGAATTGAGCGTTCAAGATGGGATAGTCTTCAGAGGCGATAGAGCTATTATACCGGACACACTCAGAGGTGACATAACCTGCTGTATTCACTCCTCTAAAAGGGGGATGCCTTAGGAGAGCTAGAGAATGTGTTTACTGGCAAGGAATGAACAAACACATAAAGATGTTCATAACAAAGTGTGACATTTGCCGGTCGATGGATACAAACAATAAAAGGAGACACTAAGTCCACATGAGATACCGAGTAGACCTTGGGCAAAGGTGGGCACAGATGTATTTAACTTTGACAGCAGAGACTGATTACTCATTACTGTAGATCACTTTTCCAACTTTTGGGAAATAGACTATTTACCTGACACCAAGTCTAGTACTGTGATTAAGAAGCTCAAAGCTGGGGGGGCACTTAGTGTCGTAGCACACTAATGCGCTTACCACGTAATCGCAAGTTTCCTGGTTTGATTCCGACCCTCGACCTATCTTGCATGTCATCCCTCCTCTCTCCCATCCTTCCTGTCAACCTCTACTGTCTCTATCCCAATAAAGCAGAAATGGCGTTAAAAACATATATAAAAAAAAAAAAGAAGAAGCTCAAAGCTAATTTTGCCTGTGAGGGTATTCCAGACACTGTTATCTCAGATAAGAGACCACAGAATTCTTCACAGGAGTTCCAGAAGTTCAGCTATCAGTGAGAATTTGAGCACAAGACCTCATTGCCTTACGCTGAGTCTTCCATCAAGACAGCTAAGTGCCTCATGCTGAAGGCAAAGACAGCAGGTGAGAACCCTTACCTGGCTATGCTAGATCATCGCAACATGCCGTCACTGAATGTGAGCCCAGCTCAGAGACTGCTGAGTAGGAGAACAAGGACACTTCTACCAACAAGAGACAGTCTACTACAGCCAGAGGCAACACAAACAACACATGGACTGATTAACAACCAACAGAGACAAGCCACAAACTTCAACAGGATAGCGAAAGACATGGACACACTGAAACGACAGTGTCAGAATACAGTCTGTTGAACCCCACATGGTCTGGAGGGGGGCCACAGTGTTAAAACATGTTGATGATAGGTCTTACTAAGTCCAACTTGACACTGGGGGTGTTCTGAAATCGTTGCCACCTCAGACTGGATCAGGGCACAGCACCCAGTGTGCCAAGCCAACTAGTGACTGTTGAAACTAACACACCACCAGAGACTCTTTCGACTCTAGGAAATACCACTGGTGACGAACCAAATGTCATAAGCAAATCTGGTTGCTCAGTAGTTAGGCCAGATTTCCTGAAGGACTATTCACACTGATCTGTGGTACACAAAAAAACAGACAAAATGGACAATGTGAGAGAGAGAAGAAAAAAAAGTTTGAGTTGTTAAACTGTTATGTTGTTAGTATGTTGAATTGAAGTAATGTCACTGAAGTGAAAGATTTATTTTCAGATTGATATTTAGTATTGATTTTGCTTGATAAGTGTTATGATGAACTTTAGATAGTGACTGGCTGCATGGGGCCTCTTGCTCCCAGACTTACTGGAGCCATGCCACACAAGATTATAAGAGTAGAGACCTCCCGGACGTGTATCTGACTCTATAAATTAAGAGGAAACCCCCACTTCGTTGCTCTCTTGTGGAACTGTGCATTGACCATGTATCTTCCATTGTGAGCCCAGATCTGAATTAAACTATCCTGATTCAACTTTTATTTGGCGTATCTACTTTGTTACATCACCAGTGACTACATTCTTCAACATCCGAAAATCATCATTACAATAAGTTTATTGAGTATTTGATCAAGTAAAGTGACAATGTATACAGTTATGTAAAAATACTGTTCAGTAATAAGTTACGCTGAAAAACAGGAGAAATATGTAACAATAGGTAGGCTATTGTTTAATGTGCTTGTTGCAGCATGGACCTAATTAAATGGGAGTTCCTAGCAACTGGGGTAGTTGTCAGTTCCTAGTTCCAACTAGTATACCTGTAACGGATGCAAAGAAGATTCTCACTAATAAATACGAGTTATACAACTGAATACATTAGCTGTCCATTCTGTAAAACAGAACAGAATGAAACAAGTACCATCTGTGATAAGTGTAGTAAAATGTTTGGGACTGGACATTCATTCCAATATATAAATACTAATGACATATCACTGTGTATCTTCTGATCCATTACACATCAAATCAAACCGTATTTATACAGAACACGTCATATCCAGATGCAACACAATGCACTTTACAGGAATATAAATAAAAACAATTAAAATATAAGGAGACAAAACATAAGAGCATAACAAGTATAACAGTCATGAAAGTTGGAAAGCAGAGAAGAACAGGACTGTAGAAACTAATGCATGGTAAATAAAATCTGAAAAAAATACTTCACACTACAATGTAAGTGTAGAATGTGTTGTTCTTTCTCACATGATTATGTTTTTGGGGGAATTTACACCTGATTTGCAAAAATGTAAACCTACAATAAAGTGTATTATTTGCTTTAAATCAACAATCTATTGCTGTTGAAACTGCAGTAATTAATTAATACAGGAAGAATACAGTACATTATTTTGTTTGTTTAATAGGGTACCTCTTTGCTTTTGCTGTATTTTGTTTTACAGTGCTGTACCATATAGGCAAAATACAGTACCGTGCTGGCAACCGTAGTGTCAGTAAAGTACTGTTAAATGTACAGCGAAAGGTTTTAAAGTGTGGATGAGAGAGGAGACTTACTCTGCCTCTGCAGTTACCCGCTTGAACCTTGTTTTGCTCTCTCTTTCTTGGTGCAGGCAGTAGAGTGAGAGGTTCTATTGCCTGCATACACCGAGAAAAAAATATTTGCTTCAGTTTGTCACAGCTCTTAATAATGTTGGGAAATCTATATTCGACGGCTTCCAGATTTATATAGACCGCGTGAAATATATTCCATGTATATTTGATAGATAGATCGTGAATTGAATGCAGGGAGCTGGATGATGGAGCTCACATCACAACCTGCTCTTCATTCAAAAAGCCCAGCTATGGGTTAAGCTATGGATTCAATAGGCCTCCACACCAACACAATATGCAACAAATAGCGCACAAAATCACAACAAAAACAAAAGTGAAGTTTCATTTATGTTCATTGTTTATATTGGAGGCTAGTCAGTCAGTGAAGTCTGGTCGATTCAGCGCATTATGAGTAACACTATAAAACACTCCTTTGCCTCCGTATTGGACGTTGGAACGTGATAATTATTTTCATAAACTCATCTCGTTGCGCAGTGATAAGACCATTATTACTAAGTTTACTGTCCAGCATACAGTAAAACTAGAGCGCAACGTAACAAACAAAATATTCTGGTGCGCAATTCGCTATTCATGCTATATCACAGCAGTCTGTGACACAGTCAGACACTTTTTTTGCATAAAAGAGGAGCATAAGGACATACCCTGTATTTCACCCGCTGCTTTCCGATGTGACTATGGAAAATTGTTTCCAGTCCGCACGCCATGGATAGAATATGCCCTTCTAATGAACAGTGAACAAACCAATCAAATAATGGCTTGTAACTGCGCCTGAGCGTGAAACGATACTCACGAAACGCACGCGTCGGTTTCCAAGTACGCGTAGATAAATCTGCCTTCCCATCCCACGATGTATCCTCTTTCTGAATAAGAGACAACCGTCTGGCTCGCTTGCAGTCTGATTGCGCGCTGGATTCGCAATTTCGAACAGCTCCTGCAAAACAAATAATTCAGACCACGCCAGACTTTGCCAGAGGCGAGACACAGCGGGCTTGGTTCGGTCCGACTGACAGAACTGTCTTTGGAGGAAGAAACGAGAAAAGAAAAAAGAGGAGCGTTCACCTCGGGATAACAGCTGGACTGTCTATGCAAATGAGTTGTCAGGTATGTGGGGACGGTGTACCCCTGCCTTTTCAAGTAGGCCTATCCGATCGATAGGGAATATTAGGGCCAGCTGGCGAGAGGGACTGGCAAATCGGGCGCAGTTATAAACAACCAGATGACCGGCGCGGCTCACTCGGAGCGAGTTGAGAAACTGTGTGCATGACATACTGTCGCAAGCGTTCACCGCTAAGTTTAACATATTCAGCTGTCAAATTTGGCTGGCCCTACGAATTTACAACAGCATGTCTGTATTTTGTCAAAACGACGAGGGAGTTTGAATGACTCGGACGGGGATCCCCAAGTTTTTCGACATGCCAGAGAATGTTTCCTTCCTCAGGAACCGCACGGATGGCCGCCCGTTAGGGCCAGGGGCGCGTCCCGCATGGGCTATCACGGTGCTGGCCAGCGTGCTGATCTTCACCACTGTGGTGGATGTCTTGGGCAACTTGCTGGTTATCATTTCGGTGTTTAGGAACCGAAAACTTAGAAATGCGGGTAAGTGAATGACATTCCTGTGTGTGTGTGTGTGTGTGTGTGTGTGTGTGTGTGTGTGCGTGCGTGCGTGTGCGTGCGTGCGTGCGTGAAAGAGAGAGAGAGAGAGAAATACAAGCGTGGCATGTGAGTCTGTTTGAGTGTGAGAAATATGGCATCACTTATGTACTTTAATATTTGCATGTGGAAAATTATAGTCTAGTCCATGACTTAATGTGTTTTCAACGCACTATCATACTAAGATATTAAGCTATACAAATAATAGTTGGTATAATCGCAAAGAGAAATTCCTAAATATCTCACATTCACGTGCCGCTAAGACTACTTGAATGAGACTGCTGAAACGCCTCCTACTGGGAATATCGCTCCTTTTTGTGATCAAGCACTTCCTTGGCTACGTACGCATATAAAACGATTGCAACAGCAGAATCAAATATGCTTTAATATGTAATTTTCTCATGGGATAGTATAAATACGCCCAAGATGTGCCTGTATACCACTCTCACTGAATGGTATTCAGCAGGAGTCACATCTTGTGAAGTCCATATCGGGAGTTTTTCAAAGGTTTGATGGTTCCCATAGTTTTACGCATCTTGATTATGAAGATGGGCCCAGAGATTACTGTCCGATGAGATGGTTAGCCTATTTATTTTCGTTAGGCTACAATACAAATCTAAAGAGTGTGGTTTAATTCCTTACATTTACGTATGTTTTATCACTATTCCTATTCAGTTTTCATATCATTATAGCCTACCAAAAGCTACTGATTCCACTTCAGGTTTTAGATTTCTTGGAGCTCATGCTCCATTTTACATAGGCCAACCGGAATATCTGTGACTGAATGATTTATTTGAGTCCATACTTGAAATTCAAAAGTGAGCATGTTGAAAATATGGATTCCCTGGCAGTGATATCAAAACAGAGCGAGGAAAAGCGCACGGGCACCAATTTTCCCCACACACCGACAGCTGTTATGGTTCCCAACACATTATGTGCCCATTCGAAAGATTTGCCATATATTTAGACCTATTCGGGTATTGCTCACATTCATATGTGCAACTCCGATATTGAAATATCCTGTTTGAATACAGGTTTGTGCCCAAGTGAACTCCGATATTGAAATATCCTGTTTGAAAACGGTTTGTTATGTCCACATTAAGCGTTTCTGCCCTTATGGTTCGACCACACGGTCCAAAAGTGGACTCCGGAGCGTGTTCTTAGAGCCCCCCCCCCCCCCCCCCCCCTCTCTCTCTCTCTCTCTCTCTCTCTGAAGCCTACTTTAACAGCAGTTGTTCACTTGCTTTTACGCTCGCTTCGAGGCAACATCTACCGCATGGGTGCAGTCAGCCTAGATGCCAGGACGTGACAGTCCGTCTCAACCCCGAATCATATACACAAATAATTGTTTGCCATACGATTCAGTGCATTTTAAAAAATGTGTTTAATTTTCATAGGCCTAATATGCTATATGATATTGTATTGCATTTGGTAAAGTCACAAGAATCCCAGAGTCAGAATCAGCAATTGATAAAAGCTTTATCATTTATTGCATGGTTCTTGGCATGCTACTATGAGGTCACATTTGAAGTGAAAGCGAATTGATTCATCTTTAGGCCATAGAGGACGACGTAAGAGGAACATTTACCATTTTGTCACTCTCTTTACAAACATAGAGATAATGGTCACTCTCATTGCAGCTTGTATTCATAATTCTACAACCCATTAGCTCCGAGCTCTTATCAAAGTATACAAGTACGTTCAAGTACAGTACACTACAAGGCAAATATTGGCGTTGTGCCTTATGCACTTTTATTTCCTGTTTGATCAAAGTGTATAGTTATATCATAATGAAAAGGGGTTTGCGAAATCATCTAGCCACACATGTGCTGGATATACTGTATACTCAATAGTTATTTATGATTCTCATACAAGGAGTGCACTTTACTGTAATGAAGTACTAAAGGATTCGGTACTTGTTGAAGAACCTGACTGTTGGAGCTCTCTTATTTAACTCAGTGATATCAGAGTCAGTCCCAGCAATCTGTGTAGTCTCTTTAGAACCAAATCTTGAGATCCACATAGAGTTGCACATAATGTACTCCAAGTTTGTATTCAGCTTTATATGGATCAGTTCTCTCAGTTTATTTATCATGTTCTGAACTAGTCATGGGCTGAGCTCAGTGTCACTGTTCATACCTGTCGTGTGTGTGTGTGTGTGTGTGTGTGTGTGTGTGTGTGTGTGTGTGTGTGTGTGTGTGTGTGTGTGTGTGTGTTGACCTACAGTAGAAGACTCCATGGTGGCCAAAGGGGAGCGGAGAGTGAACCTCATTGATATGCACATCTCGTTAATGGGCCTTAGCCTTCTGAGCTCCCCTCACTCCCTCTCCTAATGAAAAGGAGGCAATTAGAGACAGGCACAGAGGTACTCCTGCGGCTGCGGGGTGAGAGACCTTTTTAGAACCGGGCCCTGGCCAGCCCCCTACTGAGAGTATGCCTTCAGTCATGGGCTTTGAAGCCTGCATGTCTCTCTCTTTCTCAATGTATCTCTGTGGAGTGTGCCTGCCTTAGGGTCTGGGTAGTTTGGGTGTGTGTCTGGTTTGTGTTGTTGTTGTCCTGCAATGACCCTTTGCAGTACAAGATATCGTATGCCTCTCACTCAGGATGAAAGTCAAGTGAAAGTCAAGTGACAGTCCAGGACGACTGGCGAGTGTCTTGCAACACTGAAATGACGACAACTTGACTTAACTCTAACCTCCCATATCTTGCACCCATTCCCGCACCCAACACCTTAATACCACCCTACCCTTCATTTCTATCTCCCTCCTTTTAGCACCCATCCTTTGATCCATAAACAGGACTAGACTGAATCTTCTAGTCATACCTTTACAGCTGTTGTCTGCATATGTAATTGATAGAACTGTATGTTTTCTTTCTAATAATTAATAGGTTTTAAGAAAACAACAACAAACCATGTAGCCCTATCTAAAAGTAATTACTTTTTAATCACATGTTACTCGCTACCTTTTATGTTAACTTTCCCTCCTTCAACCCTCTATACATCCAGCAGAAGTGTTTAGTTACGCAGCAGGGTCTACATTCTGCCTCATGAAGTGCTATCACCATATTGTGCTTTTAGATTGTGTCTGTGTGTGTGTGTGTGTGTGTGTGTGTGTATGTGTGTGTGTGTGTATATGCAGGGCTCAGTCTCCTTTTCAGAATCAGCCTTGCCTCCTTTCCTCTCCGCTGTGTGTGTTTGTTTGTGTGTGTGTGTGTGTGTGTGTGTGTGTGTGTGTGTGTGTGTGTGCACACGCACATGCTTGAGTGTACATATGGGTTTTTGTGTCTGTGTCTCTGTGTATTACATTCTGTGGTTTGAGTGTGGCCAGTGGTGCTAAGCTGGTTGACAATTCCCAGAAAGCCATGGGGGACAAGCTTTGATCTGTTGTTTTCCTCTGCTCCAAAGCACAGGCTGGTTTTCTTAGAGCACTAAGGCACAGACTGGTTTTGCTGGACCTTGATCGCAAGTTTAAGTGTTGTTCATGTTTAAGGCATATATAAGGCAGACAGACAGACACAGCCCAGACTGAGTACAACATTTTCATTCTTTGTGCGTAAATGTCAGAGTGTGATTCAGACAAAAATGACCATCCTTTGTATATACACTCACCGAGCACTTTACTAGGAACACTATAGTAATACTGGGTAGGGCCTCCCTTTGCTCTCAAAACAGCCTAAATTCTTTGTGGCACTGATTCCACAAGATGTTGGAAACATTCCATTGAGATTCTGGTCCATGATGATATGATTGCATCACACAATTCCTGCAGATTTTTCAGGTGCACTTTCAAGCTGTGAATCTCCTGTTCTATGACATCCCAAAAGTGTTCTGTTGAATTCAGATCCAGTGACTGGGAAGGCCACTAAAGAACACTTTGTCATGTTCATGAAACCAGTTTGAGACGACTTTTGTTTTGTGACATGGTGCATTATCATGCTGGAAGTAGCCATTAGAAGATGGGTAAATTGTGGCCATGAAGGGATGCACATGGTCAGCAACAATACTCAAATAGTCTGTGGCATTCAAGCTATAATTGATTGGTATTAACAGGCCCAAAGTGTGCCAAGAAAACACAGACCATTACACCAGCTCTAACATGAGATGGTGTACAGGTGTTCCTAATAAAGTGTCGACTGAGTGTAGATCTGAGGTGAGAGAGAGAGAGAGAGAGAGAGAATGAATGAATATTTGATATATTTTACTTTAAACAATAGTTTTGTCACGCCAGTAAAGCTTATTGTATGTAATAGAATTGAGAGCGAGTTCAAGTACAGTATCACCAAACAGTCACTAAAAGCAAGCCTCAGCTTAGAGTGTGTCTCCTAAAAGAGCCCCAGTAGAAGTGAGTATGAGGTACTGTACATGTGTGTGTTTGTATGTGTTACTTTGTGTGTGTTGATGTTTGTCTCACCTCTCTTGCTGCCATTGGGAGTGTGCATTGGTGTGTGGGCTTGTATTCATCTCTCCTCTCTCCCTGCCGTCACTAATACAAGTGTGAGTGTGTATGTTCCAAGTCTGTGACTCTGTGTGTGTGTGTGTGTGTGTGTGTGTGTGTGTGTGTGTGTGTGTGTGTGTGTGTGTGTGTGTGTGTGTGTGTGTGTGTGTGTGTGTGTGTGTAAGGCTAAGCCAATGCTTGTGTATCCCTCCCCCTGCTGTGCTTATGCCTCTCTTATGTGTATGAGTGCGCATGCATGTCAGTTGTGCATGTGTGTTTTGAGTCATCATCACATACAGTATGTGTCTGTTTATCAGTTTGTGTGTGTGCATGTGTGTTTGTGTGTGTGTGTGTGTGTGTGTGTGTGTGTGTGTCTTGTTGTTTGCACAGAGCGAGAGAGAGCGCCAGCACTGGTGTTTTTCTCCCCTCTCTCTCCGCTGCGCTCTTCACTAATGTAACGTGATTTGGTGGATTCCCATGACATTTACTTATCTGAAAGAGTGCAGGCTCCCGTCACTTCACATGCGTGCGGCCGTGCGCCGCCAAAAAGCTCCTCACCAGCCAAACCGGAGCCCTGCCGCGGCTTTTTGGCTGCTCTGCTCCTCCATTTGCATTATTATATTCATGAAGTTTACCCAGTGGAACCCTGAGAGAGTTGACTATAGAGAGAAGCACACAGCGCAGGCAGGACTGGGGAGATGGCAGCAACATCTCCTACCCTTTCCTCCTGATATTAGATATTAGAGAGCAATGTATTGTGACAGTTGTTGGATTGTGTATGAAAATGTTCTGTTCCAAGGGCTGGTGGGATGTGAACGGTGCTATTCTTTAGGGTGTGGTGGGTATGTGATCAGAGGATGTGGTCATAATTACAGCATGCTCTTATTTAGGATGTAGTAAGGATGTGACCATACCACTGTATAAGTGTGCTCTTTTTAAGCATATAATACATGTGTCCACTTCAGTGTAATTTTTATGATAACTCTCTGTTTTCAAGTGTTACGATTAGTAGAGAATATTAATAATGTTGCGATTTTTCTTCAGGGCATAGACACTAATCACCACTATCATACCACTATCACTTCTGAGTATCAAATGTCTACCCCATTCTCCTCTCGACCTGTCCCTGCTCTATAAATCAATACCCAGCTCACACTGTCAACCCACCACCATAGGAGAGAAGAATGGCTTGTCTTCTCTATACTTCGGGTTTCGTTGTGGATTCAGTCTATCAGTGTACTCTACGGTCCTGTGTGTGTGTGTGTGTGTGTGTGTGTGAGTGTGAGTTTGCACATGTAAGTACATGTGTGTGGCGTGTGTGCGTTACGGGCCTGCTTCCCCCAAGGTCACCCTGTGTTGTACTGTCATTCCTACTGTCACTCTAAGCGGCAGTTGTAGCGAGGCATTGGGGGATGGCTGTCTTCTGGCTTATTAATATAACTGCTAGGGTGGAGGGGTATTGACGGTGGGTCAAATTGTCAGGTGCCAACACACATACACACACCGATACACATTAGCATGCACACAAACACACACATACACAAATGGGGTGTCAACGCTCTGATGCCCTGCTGACCAACTCAAACCTTCCCCCCTCTCACTCTCAGCATAATTTCTGTGATTGAGCTCAACGCGGCTAAGCTTGAATAAGGACTTTAGCAGGAACATTGAAATTGCAGGCATTTGACTTATTCCCTGTTCTTAAGGGGTGACTTGCTCCCTCTCCTCCATCCTTCCATTGGTGTCTAGATACTTTGTCAACAATTTGAATAGAGCCTCCAAATTATGTGATGTGATGTGCATGTGGGAAATCTGTTCTGACTGCTGTTGGAATTGTACAACATTCTATGTGCCTCTCACCTTTTATCTAGTGGTACCAGGCCATACCCAATACACAACGCAGAGGCATAACATCAGATGCTAGGGAAAGGGGGGGTCTAGGACCTGTAGCCTCCAAGACCAAATTCCATTGCAAGTCTATATATTTTCTCTGTGAGATGAGTCTACAGAGAGAGAGAGATAACCTGCTAGCCTGAAACATAATTTCTTTGTAACATTGAATAAAGTACCCTCTCCAAAAGACATTGACCTTCAGATCTCTTTATTTCATCTCATTGCAAACCTGAAAACGATTGTGTTGCTGCGGAAGAAATTACACAACTATCTAACACTGCTCTCGACCATATAACATAAGGTAATAGTTGTTTTATTTGATATGAACCACAAAATAACCACAAAATATCACAAATCAAATATTCACACAGCCTATTGTGACGCTTCATGATAACAACCTATTTGCTTAGAGCCCGTTTAGCAAATAGCTTGTTTTTGTGAAAAACAAGCTAGGTTTTATTGGTTCTGAAAAAAAGCTCTCCTATCCAAGTAAGATTGCAAAGTTGCAGCTGCCATAGATACAAGTTCAAGTTCAAGTTTATTTGTTTTGTCTCATACACGAGTGCAGGGAGTAAAATTCTTGGGCTCGGTTCCTTGACAATGCAGCATACAAGATACAAATAATACAAATACGCAGTAGTGCAATGAGGTAAGGACAAGACAATAAGTGACATAGTGCAAGATAAGTGAGACAAGACAATAAGTGACATAGTACAAGATAAGTGAGACGCTTGGACAGTGACGATGTTGGGGACACAAGACAGTAGACATGACACAATTCCAGTATAAATAGTAGAGTAAAAAAGTAAAGTGTTCAGTGGAATGTCATTATTATTGCACTGAGCCATTGGTGTAAGAGGTGTTGTTAAAGTGACTATGTGCTGACTATGTGCTGTACTGTGCTGGGGGTAAAGTCATGGGTTCGGGGTACGCTTGTTCATGAGCCTGATGGCCTGGGGGAAGTAGCTGTTGGAGAGCCTCTGAGTTTTGACCCTTTGGTCTTTTGGACAGCAACAGTTCAAACAGGCTGTGATTGGGGTGGCTGGGGTCTCTGATGATCCTCCGGGCTTTGCTGACACATCGTTTGCTGTATATATCCTGGATGGAGGGAAACTCACATCCACTGATGCGCTCAGCTGTCCGCACCACCTTCTGCAGCGCCTTGCTGTTGAGGGCGGTGCAGTTGCCGTTCCCGGCAGTGATGCATCCCGTCAGGATGCTCTCTGTAGTGCCCCTGTAGAAGGTACGCAGGATCTTGGGCCCCATGCCAACCTTCCTCAGCCGCCTGAGGTGGAAGAGGCGTTGCTGAGCCTTTTTCACTACCTGATTGGTGTGCTCGTCCCAGGTGAGGTCGTCGGAGATATGGACGCCAAGGAACTTAAAGCTGTTGACCCTCTCTACTGCGGACCTGTTGATGGTGATAGGGTCCTGTTCCCGGCCTTTCTTCCTGAAGTCCACCACCAGCTCCTTGGTCTTGTCTGTGTTGAGAGAGAGGTTGTTCTCCTGGCTGTACTGGGCCAGGCAGTCGACCTCTCTCCTGTAGGCCGTTTCATCGCCGTCTGTGATCAGGCCAATCACTGTGGTGTCATCAGCGAATTTGATCACAGAGTTGGAGCCATGAGTGGCCACGCACTCGTGGGTGTACAGGGAGGTTCCTCAGCTTGGTGTCGAGCCTGGAGGGGACAATAGTATTGAATGCTGAACTGTAATCAACGAACAGCATCCTCACGTAGGTGTTCCTCTTCTCCAGGTGGGTGAGGGCGGAGTGGAGTGTGGTGGCGATGGCGTCGTCAGTGGATCTGTTTTGCCTGTAGGCAAATTGGTGAGGGTCCAGGGTGAGGGTCCAGAATACTTCTGGCATGTGTGTTTACGTCGATGTGTTGATAAAGTTTGGGAATTGCTTGTTTCAGCGATGCCCGGTTGAAATTTTCCCACCACAATAAGAGCGGCCTATGGTGCTTGTTTTCTGTGTTATTGACAAAGTCATAAAGTTCGCTGAGCGCTGTACTTTGTTAGCTGATGGTCTAATGTACACCACTATTGCCACAATGGCAGTGAATTCACGGGGTAGCCAGTGAGAGCGACACAACAGCGCTAGGTATTCTAAGTCCGGGGAGCAGAAAGTCTTAAGGGTATGAACACTCTCTGGTTTGCACCAAGTGTTATTGATCATAAAACACACCCCACCTCCTTTGCTTTGTCCAGAAACAAGGTTACAAGGTTACAATCCCTAATAAATGTAGACACTCTCACTTCTCTCTGTAATATATGTAATCTTCATTAAGAAATAGCCCCCTGTATCTAGGCTATGGTCATCTTTGAAAAGTCAAGTAGCCTATTGAATAGTTGCAGTTGGCACGCCATGTGCTGAGCTGCGGTGGTAAACAACTGCCTTGACAGCACACATGGATCAAATTTACGTCGTTGCTACATCTACATCTGTATACTATGAGAAATGTCTGATGCACTTAAGTTGTATAGACACTACACTCCAATTGTTTGGATTTTAAATCAAACAATTGCTATGAGTTTAAAGTTGAGATTCTTAACTTGTATTTGATGGTATTTTTGTACATATTGGTTTCACCTTTTATGCATAGTCCCGCTATTTCAGGGTACCCAAAAGTGATGGAACAATTGGTTGGTGTTTCAACATGAAGACCAAAGAGACAGAAACACAGCCAAAAGCTTAAATCTACCAAAATCAATAGTTTGGAACATCATTAAAAGGAAAGAAAGCAATGGTGAGCTCAGATATCGCAAACGGTCTATTAGGCCAAGGAAGACTACTACAGTGGATGACCGAAACATTTTCACCATTAGAAAACGTTACAGTTTGCGGAAATGTACCTAAAAGTGCCTGCAGAGTTCTGGAGAAAGGTATTGTGGACAGATGAGAACAGACCTCATCTGTGAAATATGGTGGAGGTGGTGTTGTGGCATGGGCATACATGGCTTCCACTGAAACTGGCTCTCTTGTCTTCATTGTTGCTGTAACTGCTGACAGCAGCAGTAGGATGAATTTTGAAGTGTACAGAGACATCTTGTCAGCTGTACAAGCAAATGCCTCCAAACTCATTGGACGACACTTCATCATAAAGCAGGACAATGACCGAAAAAGCTAGCTCTTTCTCTCTCTCTGCTCCTTTAATTTTTGAAGAAATTAATTTCTTCAAAACTGTTCAACTGTTCAACCCTTTATTTGTCTTTGAGTCAACTACTCACCATACTTTGTGCAGTGCTATAGCTGTAGCTTACACTTTCAGTAGCCTACTTCATTCTCTAATCCTTTGATTGGATGGACAAGATGTTAACTCATACTTCAAGAGCTCTGATCCAGTAGGTTGGAGAATGTCATCCGAAAGTTGTCATAATTACTGTTGGGGTTTTATTAGTATATTTATTAGTAGTTTTATCTAAAACAATTTTTCATTTTTCTGAAATCACTGAGTAGGATGGTCCTTCCTTTCCTCCTCTGAGGAGCCTCCATTGGTTATGGTCATCAGATAAGTTAGCTGCTCTAGATCAACAGAGTTGGCTAGCTCTCGCCTAATTGCCTTCAGCCACCAGACTCATCTCTCCAGCTCCTTGTAACGATTAGGAACAATAAAAAATCTCAAGCCTGAGTATTTTCATTTGCTTGCAGTACAAGTTCAACACAGCAACCTTTTGCTCTGAAGAGGGGAAACAGTGGGGCTATTGCTCTGACAGTTAACTTAGCATTGTCATATCATCTAAACCCAACAGAGATGCGCATACAAAATGTAAACGTCCAGCTGCTTAAACGTGACTGCTGTGTTTTCAGGTCTGTTGTTTAGAGCATGCATACGTTTAACTTTGATCTCAATAGTTATGTAGTATAAATGTCACCTCAATTTCCACTAGGGGTCAGTGAAATTAGTTTATCATGTAAATTGATGGTTGAGGGAGAGATTATAGAATATAAACCACATTATTTTGATACACACAATACTAGGATATTTTAAAACATTCAAATCATTAATATGAATAATCAGCATTATGTATAACTGCCATGATTGTATCTGTGAATATTGTTTTCTAATTATTTATTATGTATGTACACTGTTTTTGCTATATACCGTGATGCCTTTGTCTACATAGCCTCTTTAATGTCCATAATATAAATAATACCATTGACGGAATAAAGAATGGTAATTCTAAACAGTTGGTAATTGCAATCAGGTGTCTAATGTTGGACTATAATAATGAAGTCGACCAGATCAGATTACTACCCCTGGCAATATGGAAGTTCTAAACAACTGTGTCCTGATCACTAATCTATATACCATATAAATATATATATATATATGTATACACCAGGATTGGCGTGCACGAGCGCCAAGGTGAAAAACATATCTCTCCCACTTTATTCAGTTTAGTTGTCCTAATCAATGCATCAACCAAAAGACTCGAGCGTGTGTCTAAGCTGTCAAGCTCGTTAACAGACAGAGGTGAACGCCGCATAGTTTCATCCAGTGTGGTTTGTTTTGGTGTCATTTTACTGTGCCATCTGACAGATCATATCAGGACAGCCTCCGTAGCTCGCAGCACTTTGATGTAGGTAGAGAGTATATGGATGCGGTGTTATGGTTGCTGAGTCTACCCTGAGACCTTAATGGTTATGTAAACATATTCCAAGATGGGATAACGGGCTAAGTTAGGGGGAAATGGATATCGTAATTACTCAATTGATAACAAGGGTGTGGACCACGTGTCAAGTCTATAAAAATAACTTGATAACAAGAAGTGAATTACAGTAGGTGAATTATAGCAAGAGTTGCACACTTTGCAGACTACAAGGCTATAATTAGTCAATGATATATTTCAAGAACCAATATTAGCGGACGTTTGTTTTGTTAGTTTGTCTCTTGTCTCAGAGTAAGGTTATTTTCTAAGCCCCTTGTGGGTTTCCCAAACTTACTTGTTTTGTTTTACCTTGTCATACTTTAATGTGCTTTATTCCTTGTGCAATAAATACAATAATTTTACATCCATCTGTTTTACACTGATTTTATCATGTAGTCTAGTAAGAAATACTGTGGAATAAGGACAGATTAGTTTCCTTGATTTTACCTATAGAAGAAATAATAGTGAACTAAATAATACTTGGGCAATGCACATATTAGACTTGCAGTTAATAGTGACAAGACACTTATCATGTCTCCAGACAGATCCTGTGAAACAGTGAAATGCCTGATTGATTTTACACAGCAATCATGGTTAACTACGTTACAGGTGTAGAGTAAACTAGACAAATATCCATTTTGGGAGAATGCGCTCCAAAATGCTCAAATGCGCAGCTAAACTCAAAAATGCTAGGTGACAGAGCAATAGCCCCATTGGGTGTAAAATATCATATTTTAAAACAGATATCAACCCCCGTATCTGTTTTGGGGGTGATTCAGCTATGTTAGCTTGTTAGCGAGCAGTCTGATTTAAACTGCATATTTCTCCACAACATGTTCTGCCACCTTGTAACACAAGATGGGCCCACTGAAGATGGGCCCACAGAAAAGCAATATAGAAAATACATTTCACATAGTATTTTAGGGACAATTTCAGATCATTTCCAAAGTTCCCATAGATTCCCAAAATGACCAGTACTGTAAGTTACCATGGTTTGGGGAGGTTTCTGAAAACACATTTTGCAATCCTATACCCAAGCATAGCCTACCAGCAAACTGTGAGGTGTGGGTGGTCAGTTTTGATGTGGGCCTAATGTTACCATGAGCCTTTGAAATAATGGCAGGTGTTTGCACGTCTTACTGTACCACCGCCAACCACCCACTTCGCCTTCGCCTTCGCCTTCACCCTGACAAAGAATTCCTTACCCATTCTCCCCTCTTGCCCATCACCTTTGTTCACCTGGGAACTTTATCATAGGCAAACCCTCCCTGATGGTACCATATAGAACTAAAGGAGTAACTCTTTGACAATTGGCTTCCATTTCAAAGAGATTATCCCTCAGATGGAGAGGGGGGGGGGGGGGGGTCTAATGAAGAATAGAGGAGAAGAGGAAAAGTAGAAGGGATGGAAAGGAGAGGGCAAGAAAAAGCATGACTGGACAGAGAAGCAGAGAAAACAAGAGAAAGAAATAGGTAATGTAAAGGAAATCAGAAGGGAGGAGTGGGGAAAATTGAGGGATGGAGTGAAAGGGGAGGAGAGAAAAGAGAGGAAGAGTGAAGAGGTGAAAGAGGGAAAACAAGGGTGAACATGAGAAGGGGATAGTGAAGAGGTGAAAAAGAAGAACTAGACAGGATAGGGATAAAGAACTGTATATTTATTCCATACTAAACTTCGGATGGTTATGGACATGATAATGCTGACTCTACATTACAGTGGTCGCATGACCTGATTGATTAATAATGATTCACTGCAAGAGTTGCAAGAAATGGTGCAATATCGTAGCCTCATGACTGTCTATGTGTTACCAACTATTCGTGTACAGTACTACTGCAAACCTGAAGTTTGATGACTATCTACACGAACAAATAACATTCATTTGAATTAATGTGAAAACCGTTAGCACACAATATTACACTGAGGCAAATAGGAAGAATGAGAATAGCATATCAAAACAAAATAACCAATTTAATAGTTCAAAGAAACATACAAAATAAACCGACTATTGTAAATTAATGGAAGTTTCACCTAAAGATAAACGAGTCCGGGACACGCAGGAGTTGATGCACTCAGTTGGTGCACTAAACCAAAAACTCAACAAATGTATTTATTTTGCATCCTTATATACCATACTGTATAACAATAACACAACAGACACCCGTATCGATGGGAGAAGCCTTTTGGCCCATATACAGTACATTACAATGGCATAGAATTTACAATCAAGTGTTATCCTCAGGACATCCACCAGGGCTGAGAGAGGGAGGCATTGATCACCGTTCACAATAGAAGATCAAACAGCACTGTCATTGTGTCAGCCACATCTAAATAGCAAGATAGTGGTCAAACGTTGGGTTACCAAACACAAGCAAATGAAATCTCTTGTCACCAAAATACTCAATAAAGATGAAGAAAGGATAGCAGAGAGGGAGTAAAATAAAGGCAGAGAGTACTGACACTCACAGACTCTAGAGGGCATAGCTTAGCCTACTCATAGTAACCCACTTCACGCTTCCCTGTGTATATCTAAAATTCCCTTGTGTGTGATTTTGGGAAAGAGCCATGGCCTGGAGCATATGCTAGCATGTGCTAAAATCATATTTGCTCCAGTGATGTATGATTCATTTGAATGGCTTTGGCACCTTGGCTGTGCTCTCTAATACATGATTTCAATTTAACCTGCTGAGACTATGGTAATTCTAACTATTGGCCTTTAAAGTGCACACTAAAACAAACTCCATAGCCCCACCTCCATCTCCCTGAGAGTGCTGAAATAGGGCTGAGAAAACAGTATTTTTCACAACCCTTTTTTTCTACCATGTGTAGCTCTCTAAAATACATTTTAAGATAGTGAGTGTTTTATATGGTACAGTTTAGTGCTCTTGAAATTGTTTCAACTGCTGTTTGCTGAATTTGTAAAGATAGTGCCTGTGCTGAGAGGTGGCTACATGCAGATTGAAATTGATAGATTATCTCTGTGGAACCTTGAAATGTGCTTCACATGTAATATGCCATGTGGATAATAGCCTTCTACAGACACGTAGCATATACTGTACGTATGTGGTTCCGGTACACTGTCCACACTTAAAATGCCAGAGGAGATGAGCTTGATTGTGCAGTGTGATTGCAGTGATTGTTTAATTGGACGTGTGAACCAGCCAGGTTGTCTTCTATGTAATCACCAGGATCCACACTTTACTTATAGCCAATAAATATTGACCATTCCTAAAAGGCTGAAATAGGTTTGCACGGTAGTAAGTTTTAGTCTACCAACTAAAATTATATCCATTCTAGTGTCTTCAGTGGTCATCCACAAGTGGATTTGCGTAGTGTCACCTTCAGTTCCAGTCCCAAACCAATTAAGTGTCATAGAACAGACTCAGTGACAGCTGACTAAACGAACCATGATTTGATGAGAGGGCCTGGCAAGAGAGGGACAGGTGTCCATAGGGTCTCCTGAGGCACTGGTTAGTAAGAGTGAACAGAGAGTTGCTTAAGTCCACTGGGCTAGGCTCAAATTAATGGGCCCTGACAGTTAAAGGCTGAACCGAAGACAGAAATATGTCCCATCTAGTGGAGGCACTCCAAGAACCTGATTTGAACTTCAAGAGATCAGTTTATTTTCATATCACTAAGGGGAATATTCCTAACTCATGCCAAACTTCAAAAAGTCAATATTTCTGTTCACTCCAATAACACTTTTCAGTGCATAAGCATGCAGGCTAGAGAACTTTGCAAATGATTTAGGAATATTCCTAAAACATGCAAATGTCAGTGATCAAAGACGATTGGTTGCTTTGAGTGGTGTCTAAACCTTTAGATGCTCTGCATTCTTTTGTAATTCATTAAAAACTCTAAGGTTGAGGTGTTGAGTTCAGGTAGGCTTTCATTGCTTCTATAGTATACGGTGTCTGCAGGGTAATGCATTTGAATACACAGATTCAGTTCACAGGTAAAAAGAGCTAAAAAAGCTCACTTTATGATGGGGTTATTTCACTGAATTTAAATGAGCTTTGCCAACTTTCTCTTTTACAGTTGCGAAATAATCTTACTGCACATAAAAACTGTGATGTTGATATTAATGCCAAACATGATGATGATGATGGTGATGATGAAGAATTTGCAGTTGATGAAATCTACTATGATGACAAGTATAATGACATGAGCACTGACCTAGACTACTACGAATACTAAATGATGACAATGATCAGCTATTCCCGCTTCAGCTTTTCCAGCTTCAGCCTGTAATTGTATTGTTAACTCACCAGCAACCCAGATCTCTGGCTTACCACTACCTGTTTGTCTCATATTTCATCAATCCCAAGTGATTATCTCTGACTTGCCACACTGCATTAGCCAGCCTATATGCTGTATCATGTAGACTTATCTGTTTGTGCTACTCTTCCCCTATTAAGTCCTGTTTATGTCCTACAGGGAGGCGTACTCGCCAGGTCGTGACTACAGCATAATCATCCACATCTCGGCACTGTTCTCCTTCAAAGAGGCCATACGTGCTCTGCTCCATTTTCATGGGATGTGGCCAATTTGTCCCATCCCCCTCCTCTGACAGTCACATTGCAGAGTTAATGCCCTAATGATGATTCTCTGATGGAGAGATGGCTCCTTGCTTTTCTTAGAACAGCCAGAACCCAGTAACTTTGTTTTGCAGAGCATTACACTTATTAGCCCAAGTCTTTTTCCCAACAATGTTGTTCAGTGAGCTAATTTCCCAGTTGCCCTACTTCAGGTGGGTCTGTGAAGAAACTCTAGGGTGTTGTCCCACCACTGAATGGTAGGTTATGTATCATCTGAACTGTTACATCTCTGAGTAGTGTTACGTTCTGATTATACGTCACTTACTCTATTGTTCCTTGTCAGCCTTGGCAGAAGAGATTGTCAGCTATGTTAAACTGAAAAGGGCATCTGAAAGGTAAGGCCCTGGACAGAAAGAGATGCATTTTAAGATAGTGAGTGTTTTATATGGGTACAGCTTAGTGCTCTTGAAATTGTCTCAACTGCTGTTTGCTGAATTTGTAAAGAAAACCGACATTTCAATGTACATTTAGTAGTGATTTAAAAGTACTGTCAAACAACCACCAATTAAGGTTAAAGGTTCATGCATGAAGGATACTTTTTTTTTTTTTTTTTTTTTTTTTTTTTTACAAATCTGTGTGTCTCTTTCACAGAGCTGAGGTTGAACTTGTAACAGGTAATAAATGCATATGAGAATTCCAAGTTCTAATATTTCATAACACAAAATCACCATAACACATAACTCCAACTTCTACCTCCCTCCTACTGTGAGCTGTCGTCCCTGACAGTAGGAGGTGCTGGCTTGAGATAGAATGGCTGAAGACAGGGACGTCTACATAACAACACAGGCAGTGGGCGAAATCTCAAACCTGTAAAAACCCTCTATCCCTGCCCACTTGAACCGACCCAGAGACAACACAAAGCCCTTTTTCATCCTCTCTGCTTTGTTATGTAAGCCTGTTTTTATCTTTAAGCTGTATAGCCTGCCAATATTTTTCATGTCCATCCCTCCTTAGTCTCCTCCTCATGTTGAACTGACTAGATTAGAATGCTAAACTGTAACTTGTCGTACACATAAAAACAAATTACTATTGTGAGATAAGCTGCAAATCACATATGACCTGTCCTGCTCTGTCAGACTAATCAAAACTTTGACAGATCTCTATATTTAGCAGTCAGTCCTGTATAGAGAGAATGTTTATTTTTCATTTCTTATTTAGGATTAACAGTGTTTTCTGAAGGGATAAGGAGAAGAACACCCTGCCGAATGAAAAGGTCAAAAGTCACGAAGATCTATTAGCGATGCCAGAGAATGCGCAGAGCCTCATGGGAAACGCATTTGATTGGCTCCTGGAACCAAAGAAATGACAGGGGGAGCGAATGTGTCCTTTAGCTGCTAGCTGTGACGGAAGCCAGTGTCAGATATCGCTGTGTATGTGCAGCTGTCTAGGGGGTTTCTCCCTGTGTTAGTGAATGCCCTTGTCCTAGGCGACTTTCATGGTTCATATTTCACTGATTATCCATTCATTAAAGCTGCGGAGCAAAACAAGCAAAGTGCTTTTTCACTAACAAGGCTGTTGAAGAGATGACATTGATGACACTGATGATATGCTTTTTTGTTGGGGTGATACTGTACCAAGGGTCAAAGAGGACTAGAGCCATCTTTTTGGTTGTTGAAGAAAGTTTATATTTGTGTAAGAATAAGGCCCATCTGAGGAAAAAGGCAATAAATTAGATTAAAAGGTTAATAATCCTCTGTGTGAATGTCACCTTGCAGACCAATGTAGTCAGTAAACGCTCCTCCGTAATTGTTGATGAAGGGTAAAGTGCCGGGTCACAGTGTGTTGAACAGTGATATGTTATGCATTGTGCATGTGTGTGTGTGTGTGTGTGTGTGTGTGTGTGTGTGTGTGTGTGTGTGCGTGCCATAGCATATGTGTCTTTGTGCAATGCGTGTATTAGCGCACGGCTCACAAATGTGGCTGTGGCCCAGTGCATGGTGTGCATGCGTCTGTGTGTATCTGTGTCACTTGCACCATGAGCCAGAGAGCAAAGGTGGTCAGAATGCCAGTGTGAGGCCAGATGCTGATGCTAACCCTAATTTCATGCAAACTGTCTAATCCTTTCCCTGTCCTGGGGCTAAGGACAGGCTGCTGTAAGCCCCTTTCTCCGTCCTTATAGAGGTGGGTGACGAGACAGGCAGATGCGGACAAAGAGGGGAGAGTCGGCCTTCTCACAGGATGTATTCTGTTATTTAAAGCACAGACATCTCGGACAGGAGGTATGCTCACTCAGAACACCGTGGTACACACACACACACACACACACACACACACACACACACACACACACGATTAATTGGGAAGCTGTGCCACAGTCCAGAGGAGGATTTCATTATTTGCATAGTAACATGGCTTTTTGAGAAAGAAAACGTAAAAACACAGTGTTTATGTGCTTTTTGTAGAATGGGAAGCCCCCCTATGTGAATGACTGCTGATGTACAGTACTGTATATCCATGAGACCTGTTTACTTGAAGTGTCCCTTTGATACTATGATGCTGATGTCGATTTGGTTTCTCTGTTATCAAAGTTCACAGTCATTAGTGAGGTATTCCCTCCACAAGATACAATAGTGTATGGATTGGGAATACCCATTTTATAGAAAACCTTCTATACTATTAGTAATCTGCGTCCTGTCTACTCTGTGATTAATGTAAAAGTAAAAGTAGCTTTATTAGACTTAGAAGTAATACAACAGTATTGTAATCACTGATGTTTATCAGAATGTATTATATCTTAATGAGGTCTTTGGCCCCAGAGCAGTTCAAACGAGATAGCGATTTGTTGGGCCACTTGGTTTCGATGCTCAGGCAGACAGAAAGCTGATTGGATCCCTGCCCTCCTGATTCTTCCCCATTGGATCAGAGTGAGGGGACTTTAAAACTTCATATCTCCAGTTGCCAAGAAACAGTTTGTGCTATTTTTCTTTCTGGCCAAACCTGGGTCTTCTCTCCTCCTCCGTCCAACTCTGTAATTGGTGGGCTTGGACTAAGACCCTCTTCATGTCTCTGCACTAATGCTATCCCTCTTCCGTCTCTCCCTCCACCGTCTCTCTCTCTCTCTCCTTCTCTTTTCTTGATAGAGCTTTTGATAAAGAATGTGCAGACAGCAGACACACCTTGGCTGAACAGAAAGCCTAAATAACAATGTAATAAGGTTTGTTGACACAGAGGCGGACTCGGTAGGTGTGGTAAGTAATTTCCGTTTATTAACACTTTGTTAATCCCGCTCGTTTCTCTTCGAATTTTCAGTCGATGCTTTCCAGCTCTCTCCCTGAAAGCAGAGGCACACACATGTTAAACCATTCGTTAACGAGGCTTCATTCGCAACAGGTGTGCGACAAAGCCTCACTTCCGCACCTTGGCCACGGTCCTGTAGCACCCTCTACAGGCCGAACGCTGCATGTCCCCCCACATACCCCCACCGCCCGACACAGGCCGGGGATACGACGGCCGACGGCCGACAGCCTACCCCCCCCCCCCCCCCCCCCCCTGCACGGGAGAGGAAGTCTGCCACGACCGGTCTGTGCACGACCGAAAAGTTGAAGGGCTGCAACGCGAGATACCACCGGTTGATCCTCGCGTTCACATCCTTCATGCGGTGGAGCCACTGGAGCGGAGCATGGTCGGAATAGAGGGTGAAAGCGCGACCCAGCAGGTAGTAGCGGAGGGCGCTGACCGCCCACTTGATGGCGAGGCACTCCTTCTGGCCCTCCCTCTCCGACAGTTTGGGGCTCAGGTACAGCACCGGCCAGTCAGCCCCCTCCACCTGCTGGATCAGCACTGCTCCCAGGCCTCTATCCGACGCGTCCGTCTGTAGGGAGAAAGGGAGGTTAAACTCAGGCGCATACAGGACCGTTTCTCCACAAAGAGCGCCCTTAAGGGCCTCGAACGACCCCTGGCACTGGCCCGACCATTGGACCGGATCCGGGGCACCCTTTCGGGTGAGGTCCATCAAGGGACTGGCCAGCTCTGAAAACCCCTGCACGAACTGCCGGTAATAGCCAGCCAGCCCCAGGAACGCCCTCACCTACTTCTTAGTCTTGGGCCGCGGAGAGGCGGCGATGGCCGCAGTCTTTTCAACCTGCGGCCGCACCTCCCCTCGACCCAAGTGGTACCCCAGAAACCGGATCTCCCTCCGCCCGATCACACACTTTTTCGGGTTGGCCGTCAGCCCCGCCTGCCTCAGGGACCGCAGAACAGCAGCCACACGCTGCACATGCTGCACCCAGGTGTCGCTGTAAATGACAATGTCATCCAGGTAGGCAGCAGCATAGGCAGAGTGCGGCCGCAGAATGAGGCGCTGGTAAGTGGCTGGGGCTCCGAACAACCCAAAAGGGAGCACCGTGAACTGATACAACCCGAGCGGAGTGGAGAATGCAGTCTTCTCCCGGGATACCGGCGAGAGGGGAATCTGCCAGTATCCCTTTGTGCAATCCAATGTCGTAAAAAACTCGGCCGTGCCAAGCCGGTCCAAGAGCTCGTCAACCCGGGGCATTGGGTAGGCATCGAATTTGGAGACCGCATTAACCGCTCTACAATCCACACAGAACCGTATAGACCCATCCGGCTTGTTGACAAGCACGATGGGGCTACACCAGTCACTGCGGGACTCCTTGACCACACCCAGCTCCAGCATGGCTTCCAATTCCTTGCACACAATGTCTCGTTTGTGTACTGGCAACCTATAGGGACACGTGCGCACCGTTAAACCCGGCTGCGTTTCTATATGGTGGTCGATAAGCGTAGTCCGACCAGGCAGGGGAGAGAACACGTCAGCGAACCTAGCTTGCAAATCTGCAACGTCCGTGGCTTGGCTAGCAGAGAGATGGTTATCAATACCGACCGGAGTGCTAATTTTTGATTTTGGGACTTCCGGTCCGAACTCATCTCACTCTGGAATTATTGTATCTAGAGCAACAGTGACCACGTCATTCCATTTTTTAAGGATATTTACGTGATACATCTGCAAGCTATCCCCCGGTCCGAGCGTACTACCTCATAATCCATGTCCCCCATGCGACGTGTGACCACAAACGGCCCTTGCCACTTCGCGAGTAATTTCGTGCTGGAGGTGGGTAACAGTACGAGCACCTTGTCTCCCGGTGCAAGTTCTCGCAGGTTAGTTCCCCTGTCGTAGAGGCGCTTTTGACGCTCCTGGGCTTGCTGCAAATGCTCGCGTGAGATAACCCCTAGGGCGTGGAGCTTTGTGCGCAAGTCCAGGATGTACTGAATCTCATTTTTACTATCGCTAGACCCTTCCTCCCAATTTTCTTTAAGAAGGTCTAGGACACCCCGGGGCTTACGCCCGTAGAGTAATTCAAACGGGGAAAACCCGGTAGAAGCTTGGGGAACTTCCCGTACCGCAAACGGCAGGGGATCTAGCCATTTATGCCAATTCCGACTATCCTCTTGCACAAACTTCCGGATCATTGATTTCAAGGTCCGATTGAACCGCACACAAAGGCCATCTGTGGCCGGGTGGTAAACACTGGTTCGATTCGCCTTGATGTTCAACAACCTGTACAGTTCCTTGATGGTGCGTGACATAAAATTGGTGCCCTGGTCGGCGAGAATCTCTTTCGGGATTCCCACCCGGGAGATCACTTGAAACAATGCCTGCGCTACACTCCTGGCAGAAATATTGCACAGCGGTATTGCCTCGGGGTATCGGGTTGCGTAATCTATCAAGACCAACACAAATCGATACCCCTGTGTACACCGATCAAATGGCCCGATAATATCCATGGCAATGCGGTCGAATGTGTTCTCGACCAATGGTAAGGGCCGCAACGGGGCCCGGGGAATTGCTGGGGGATTTACCAATTGACATTCACGACAGGAAGCGCACCACCTACGCACCTCTGCCCGAATTCCCGGCCAATAAAATCGAGCCATTATACGGTTCAGTGTCTTATCATAACCTAAATGGCCCGCCATGGGGTTGAAATGAGCCGCCTGGAAGACCATTTCTTGGCGGCTACAGGGAACCAACAACTGGGTTAGTTCCTCCTGACTATGCGAGTCACGACTCACTTGGTATAACCTGTCGCTGATGATCGCAAAATAGGGGTGGGCGCGCACTGTGTCTGGCCGTACCAAAGTACCATCAATCGCTATCACTTGGTCATAGGCCGATCGTAGGGTCTCGTCACGAGACTGCTTGAGGGGGAAGTCACCTAGCAGCGGGTAGTTCGGCGGGGAAATCTCGGGTTGAGACCCCACCACCGGGTCCGGCTCCTCGGCAGTGTCGCAAGGCGCCGCCTCACACCTCCCTCTCTGTCGTGCACGCACCCCGGTAGCCCGCTTTACCACTTGAGGAAACCCCTCCCAATCTACACCCAGAACAAGGGGATGCGTGAGGCGCGGGCTAACCGCCACCTGTACACTATGCTTTTTTCCCTCATAATGAATTTCGATAGCGACCACAGGGTATTCGTGAATGTCCCCATGCACACACTTCACCAACACCCTCGATGCCTTTAACAATGCCCCTGGTCGAACCAGGCGCTCCTGGATCATGGACTGCATGCAGCCCGAATCCAAGAACGCCTGGTGCATATCGTGTTGTATCTTTACCGGAACACAATACGCCTCTCCTGGTCCGGAGGGAGGGCCCGGTATGTTGCCGATGCGGACGACCTGCCCCACCTCCATCACTGGGCAATTCGCCTGAACATGGCCCGGCCGTCCGCATCGCCAACACACCCCCCTGCTGCTCGGGGTGTTTCCTGTGGGGCCAGGGCTGGTTCTCGACATGCCTGTTCCTGCTATTTAGTCCTCAGGGCGGGCGCCGGCCTCTCCTCGTCCGGCACCACGGCTCCTTCCGGGCGCCGGCCCCCCGCCTCCTGGTGCGGGGCCGGGGTTTGTCGCCGGGGCTCCCGCAGTGGGAGGGAGAGATGGTCCTCCGCCAAGGTCATGGCGGCCGCGAGATCCTGGGGCCGGTGGTACTGGAGCCAGGCGGCGGTCCGGGCCGGGATCCCTGTGAGGAACTGCTCCATCACCACCCGGTCCCCGACCTCCTCCGCCGACCTGTTCCTCGGGTCCAGCCACCGCCACACACTGTCCCGCAGCCGCTGGGTGTAGGCAAAGGGCCAGCTCCCCTCCTCCATCGTCAGGGCCCGGAACCGGCGACGGTGTTCCTCCGGGGTGAGGCCCAGGCGGTCTCGAATTGCCCGGGCTAGGGAGGGATAATCCCGCTGGGCGGCCGCTGGCAGGCTGTGGGCAGCGAGCTGCACCTCACCTGACAGGAGGGGCAGCAGATGGTACGCCCACTCGTCGTCCGGCCACCCCGAGATCCTCGCCGTCCCCTCAAACACCGCCAGGAACTCCTCTGGGTCGTCCAGGTCCCCCATTTTCTGGAGGTGGACCTTGTGCCGACCCGGGCGCCGACGAGCTCCCGGAGGAGGGCACGGTCCTCAGCCCTCGCCGTCACCATCTCCCCCACCGCGGACTGCTGCTCCTGCTGCAGGTGGGCCTGCTGCTCCAGGATAAGGGTCATCCTGACGATGGCCGCGCTTAATGTCTCCATCTTTTCCTCTATCCGCCTTCCCTCTGTGTCCCAGGTTGGGCGCCAAAGTAACAAGGTTCGTTGACACAGAGGCGGACTCGGTAGGTCTGGTAAGTAATTTCCGTTTATTAACACTTTGTTAATCCCGCTCGTTTTTCTTCGACTTTTCAGTCGATGCTTTCCAGCTCTCTCCCTGAAAGCAGAGGCACACACATCTTAAACCATTCGTTAACGAGGCTTCATTCGCAACAGGTGTGCGACAAAGCCTCGCTTCCGCACCTTGGCCACGGTCCTGTAGCACCCTCTACAGGCCGAACGCTGCATGTCCCCCCACAAACAACCTGCAAGACTGTGTCGTCCCACATTCTCTTTCTATGAATTCCTAAAGATGAAAAATACGATGAAAAAGATGAAGAATCGCATATTTGGTTTCTTAACCTGAAATGAGTCTATGGATAAGGACTGACTTCAGTCAAAACTTTGGTTCTGTTTATCTGGCCACTGTAACTCACAGGTAATTGTTAGCATTTTATTTTACCAAAAAACAATGGAAAAGTCAATTTCATGCCAAAATCAAGTAATTTAAATCAAGTAGTTGAGTCTTTTCAAAGAATTTGAGATGATTTAGGAATGATGGATGGAATGGAATTTCAAACATGAAAATGTACGGTCCATTGACTTCAAATGGTTTTTGGAAGTATCCCTTTACCTTATCTGTGACTGCTAAAATGCAAATCTTGCTTTAACTCAGGGACTTGGCTTTGAGTGAGCGGTAGTGGAGAGGCGGGAGAGGGCAGAAGTAAGAGAGATGTGAGAGAAGAGGAGGGAGGAAAGGGAGGAATGAGGGAAGAGTTTATCAGGGAGCCTCTGTGGAAGTACCACTCAAGCAGAAATCATCTGTCTTCATCTGGCCAGCCAGGGAGAGCCAGGGATTTGAGATGAGACATGAGAGAGAGAGAGAGAGAGAGAGAGAGAGAGAGAGAGAGAAATCAGGGGCACAGCCACCTCCTCTCCTCCTTCATTGCTCTCCCTTTCTCGATCCCTAGGTTCTTTTTGCCCTTTTCTATGCCAAGGATTCTATATAACTTGTCCTATGTTTCCCTTTCTTTTTCTTTTTGTGTCACCTCCCTCTCTAACCCTCCCAGTCTCCTCTCCCCACTCTCAACATCCTATATTAAATCCCTTCTAGTTTGCATATTATCTCAGGCGCTGCCACTTGCATCAGAATTCACTCAGCGCTCCAGTTTAACATGCATCCATTCCTACTCGCACTCGCCCCCTCCACCCAGCAGGAGAGACCAGATAGCTTCTATCACCCCCTCGCACTCTGTCTCCACGGTTACTCACCATGACCCAGGTCAGGTGAGCGTGGGCACCTCTAACACACCTCCAGCTTTCTCTCTCTCTCCCTCCGTTTTTTCCACTACCTCTCTTTTTTTTTCTTCTCTCTCACTCTCACTTCTCCTTTAGTTGCTTATCAATCTGTGAAAAATCTGTGCAGCATTTAGACAGACAGCTTTAATTAAAGTGGAAAGATATGTGCATCTGTTGTTAATTGGTCCCCCTGGTAAACGTGATGGAGAGGGCAGGTGAACTGAATTACTGGCAGAGGTGTTTTCACACCTATCAGTGGGTTTCAGTAGGATTTGTCGAACTTGTCCGTCAGCTGAATATAAATTAGCCCAGCGATGGACGCAGTGGGAGCTGGACTGGTGGTAAATATAAATGTCTGTTCCAGTTATGATTGACATGTTGAAGTGGAACTCTCAGATGCCTGTGTTACCTGCCAAGATAAAGTGTTGGGAAGCTAAATACCACATCTGGAGGAATCAATGATATGCCCGTTTGATGAATGCAGGTATAAAGCCGGGGGGCAGGTATTGATGAACGTCTTACTGTTGTCTTTCAACTGTCTTTATTTTCAGTGCGATAACTCAGTTATAGTTATAGTGTTCTCAACACAGGGCCCATAGAAAAGTGGAGACAGTGAGGCTGGCTCAGATGCAAAGATGTCCCTGCTCATTAATGTGTAATATACCTCTATGCATTAATATATGCCATTTAGCAGGTGGTTTTTATACAAAGCGACTTAAAGTAAATTTTTTGTACATATGCTCTCAGCGGGAATGAAACCCATAGTGGTGCTAGTGCCATCTCCTACTAACTGAATCAAATCAAATTGTATTTGTCACTTATATCGCATAGAGTTGTAATTGACATAGTGGAATGTTTTGGGATCTTGATCCACGCTGAACAACAGCAGTCAGCAAATAATCAACAATTCAATAATGAGTAATAAAAAGTAACAAAACGTGACAATAAAGTGACAATAGTACTAGTGCAATAACATCAGTGTGCAATAATATCTCTGATAATAATCTCTGTCTTTTGATGTC
This sequence comes from Argentina silus, assembly GCF_951799395.1. Taxonomy (NCBI): domain Eukaryota; kingdom Metazoa; phylum Chordata; class Actinopteri; order Argentiniformes; family Argentinidae; genus Argentina; species Argentina silus. Next base: position 36,005,450 of record NC_139653.1, read on the forward strand.
AATGTCTTCTGATCAAAGGGGAGGGGGGGTGGGGGGTATTATAGAGCTCGAGTTCAAGGGGTGGTTAGTTGAGTCTTATGGCTTGTGGGTAGAGACTGTTCCGGAGCCTGTTGGTCCATGTCTGGATGCTCTGGTACCTTTTGCCAGAAGGCAGCAGAGAGAACAGGGCGTGGCTGGGGTGGCTGGGGTCCCTGATGATCTTCCTAGCCTTCCTCTTGCATCTCTCAGAGTAGAGGTCCTGAATGGCTAGTAGCTTTCGGCCCGTGATGTACTGGGTCGTTTTCTCTGAAGAGTCGAGGGTCGAGGGCGGTGCAGCTGCCGTACCAGGCGGTGATACAGCTGATCAGGATACTCTCTGTGGTGCATCTGTAAAAGTTTGTAAGGATTTGGGGGTCCACACCAAATTTCCTCAGCCGCCTGAGGAAAAACAGGTGCTGGCGCGCCGTCTTGATCACAGCGTGGGTGTGGTGTGACCATGTTAAGTCCTCGGTGATGTGGACACCAAGAAACTTGAAGCCGCTGACTCTCTCTACTGCAGCTCCACCAATGTGGATGGGGGTGTGGTCCCTTCTTCCTCCTGAAGTCCACGATCAGCTCCTTGGTTTTGCTGATGTTCAGGGAGAGGTTGTTGTCCTGGCACCAGTTACCTCATCCCTGTAGGCTGACTCGTCGTTTTTGGTGATCAAGCCAACCACAGTGGTGTCATCAGCAAACTTCATGATGGAGTTGGAGCTGTGCACGGCCATACAGTTGTGGGTGAACAAAGAGTACAGTAGGAGGCTGAGCACACAGTCCTGGGGAGCCCCTGTGTTGAGAGTGAGAGCGGATGAGGTGATGCTGCCTTCCTGGGGTCTGCCCGTCAGGAAGTCCAGGATCCAATTAGATAGGGTGGTGTTGAGACCCAGGTCTCTGAGCTTGATGATGAGCTTGGAGGGGACATTTATATTGTTTACATTTCGCCTTAATCCAAAGCGACTTACAAGTACATTTGTCTAAAGTAAGTGAATCATCTATACATCAGTCATAAGAACAACAAATCTAAGCAGGGGCCATTGGCAGTCACAAAGCTAGTAGAAGGAAGGAATACTTTTTTAAATTATTTTTTAAATTATTTACAGTAGAGAAACTGTACAGGGGGGTAGTAGGGATGAAGAGGTCTTTAGGAGGGACAGTCAAGACCTAGCCTGAAGAGATGGGTCTTCAGTCTACGGCAGAAGATAGGTAATGACTCTGCAGTCCTGACAGCAGTGGGAAGCTCGTTCCTCCATGGGGGCGCCAGGACAGTGAAAAGCTGTGGCCGAATAGCACGACCGCTGCATCCTCGTAGAGGCGGCAGTTCTAGACAGCCAGCTGAGGTGGAAGAACGGAGTGATTGGGCAGGAGTTTGGGAGCTGACCATTGCTTGCAAGTAGAGAGGGGCTTTTCACTTTTCCGCCCGGTAGGCGAGCACCAGGGTCTTGAATCTGACGCGAGCTGCTACCGGGAGCCAGTGAAGGGTGCGAAGGGGGGGAGTGACATGGGAGAATTTGGGGAGATTGAACACCAGACGGGCAGCAGCATTCTGGATGAGCTGCAGAGGTCTGATGGCAGAGTAAGTCAAGGTGGGAGATCACAAGTGTCTGGACCAAGAGTTGTGCTGCTTCTCTCGTGAGGAATGGACATGTCCTTCTAATATTGTAGAGGAAGAATCTACAGGAGTGTGCTGTTGCTGTGATGTTTGCTGCACAGGATAAGTGCTTGTCAAGGACCACGCCCAAGATTCTTGGCTGTCTGGGAGGAGGTCACAGTGGAGTTCTCTACTGTGATGGGGAAGTCTTGGAGAGGACAGCAACCCTCTCCACATCACCTGGTAAGAGCGATCGGCCAGGTCGGAAGCAAACCAGGAGAGTGCAGAGCCAGAGATGCCCAGTTCTGAGAGGGTGGAGAGAAGGATCTGGTGGTTTACTGTGTTGAATGCAGCAGACAGGTCCAGAAGAGGGAGATTCGAACTAACTACATTATAAAGAAACAAAAAGAGAACTATGTAACATATTGGAATGAAACTACTAAAATAATCTAAGTAAATTGAATTGCTATCTGTCCCTAAACAGAGATTACATGGTAGCAAATTATCTCTCCACCGTGACTGATTGACAAAATTAAGAAAGTCATTGATTATGTACAGACTCAGTTCAGAGCATAGCCTGGCCATAGAGAAAGGTTGTCATAGACAAAACTGGCTCCCCAGAGAGGACAGGCTATGCTCACTCTGCCCACAAAATGAGGTCAGAAACCAAGGTACATTTTGTAGCCTCATGCCAAAAGTACAGTGAAATAAGAGATTTTTTCCCAAAGATTACCATATTTACTGGGCGAAATACCCAAATGTGAAATCTTAGCAGCAAAATATGTAACTTTGTGCCCCATCCTAAGGGCAGCCAGTGGACATTAACTGTTTATTGTTTGTTTTTTGTTATTGTGCCCCACGATGAAATCGGGGAGGTGACTATTGATTGGTCTCTGTCCATTCGTATGTCACAAAATTCTGTCCGTTCGTATGTCACACGCTTTATCTCCAACACCACTGGGACAATTTTGATGAAACTTGGCTGAATGATGCCTCTTACCATAGAGATTGTTTGGAGTTTCAAGGTGACACCGATTCATCTTGAGATGGTGTGGCTAAAGTGATAGGTTGTGATCATTAACAATGTCATAATAGGGTGCAAAGAGGAGAGTAAATGGAAATGAATCAAATAAGCACTAAAAGCTGTACCTCAAATCCGTCGACTGCCTTTAAATAAATGCAAAGCTGTAAGAACAAGATTGATAATTAATCAAAGAAGCACTACACGTTCCGGTAACTTTTCAGTCATCTGAATAATTGCCACCAATTCACACAAGGAGGGGTGCTGCATCATTCATGGGGGACAAAATGTTTACTCTACACTTGTTTTACCATTTATCTTCACTTCCTGATTGTTTGATACCTGTATATCTTATGATTGTTTGTGATGCTTTGGCAATGCAAACATTTGTTTGTTCATGCCAATAAAGCAAATTGAATTGAATAGAATTGAGAGACAGAGAGAGAGGCCACATGGCTTGATAGGATATATGAGTATACTCACACATCACGCAGAAGTCAGGAAGAAAGAGAATGATCTACTCCTCACATTCTGTTTTATACTCTCACCTTAACCATCAGTATTCAAATTAGAATTGTTGTCAGGATGAACCAATCAGAACTCTTCCTACCAGTTGCAGAGTCAAATGATGCTCAGTATTCAAACAGTTGAGAGATAATGCAATCACATGCTCACAATAAACCACAGTTACTCAACTTCAAAGTGAGACAATTCCTTTGTCTGAATGAGTTTACAATGGCCATTTGGCCCAGGGGATTGACAGAAGGGAGGCAGACTCCACTCCTTGGACATAATAGAGACAAAGGCATCGAAAGTGGACCAAATGAAAGTCTTGAAAGACCTGCACCCCAGGAAGGCACTGTCCTTGACATACACATGTCCCTTGGAAAACAACTTTCTGCAAACAAGATAATGTTGCAAAACACAGTAGAAAATCATTTAAAAAAAACCCATCACGATGTATTATATGATCTGATAAGATTGGTTTCCCACAAAAACTCAAGGTAAAAGTGAAAACATAATCATGCAATCAGAATGGATATAAAAGGGATGTAAAGGAAACAGATCATTCCAAAAACCATATAAAATACAATATCAAAGTTTTAATAAGCAGTTTTAACTTTCACATAGGAAAGAAGGACATATAACTGCATGTTAAAATGAGCTACCTCCTTCTTGAGAGAAAGAGATTACCTTGCAAACAAAAATAAAGCAATGGTTTAATAGTAGAATCCAATGTTCAAACAATTTGTGCCCAGAAACAATTCCATAGGCTTAATAAAGAGTTGGAACCTCTAAGTATCAAAAGAAGAACTATCAATGAAAAGTGCAAAAATGTAGTTTTAAACATGTAGAAAAGGTTTGAGATAAACAGCATATACATGTGCTGTGAAAATAACAATGAAGACTTAGACTAAATCAGAATTCGGAAAACTGTAATGTGTGCATCTAAGCATGTGTTGTTTAGTTCCATAAATATAAATATTTGCTAAATTGATTTACCATGTTAATTGCAAACAGGGTCAGTTATACTACAAGTTGTGTTGTAGAAAAGTCGTCCTGGCTTCAAACCATGTAGACCATGCAAATGCTACAGTATGTGAAGCATAACCATTAGGCCCATATAACCTATTCACATCTTTTGCATCTGCGAAGGGTCACAGGGTCACCACTAGTCTGTCAGAAGAGACAGATGAAAAGCTGCATCAGAATTGAATGTCTCTGCTTGAGTTTAAATATACTTAAGTATATTAACGGATACTAAAATTACCTAGTTTAAAAGTATTTAAGTTGCATTTAATATAATATCAGCACACTTATAATACAATCTTAGTCATATTCAAAGCAACTGCCAAATAGTATGACATATATTAGAAATGTGTTAATAATGTGTCACTAGCATATTTCTGTGAAAACTAAAAGTACACTTCAGTTAGATAGAAAATACATTGTTATGTATGTTCTTTTTTATTTTAATATTCAATCTTCATGAATGTAACCATGCAACTCTGTAACTCTTGCAACAGGTCAACTGCCAAGCAAGGAGGCCCATACAGTAGGCTTCTGACTTGTACGTAGGGCTAAAAGGCATACCTTATCTTGGTCCTAATTATGGTCCTAATTATTTGCAGTTATGGTTAGCAACTTCATACTAATAATTGAAGGATAGTAGGAATTGAAGTATACAACACTGAAGGGTAGCACTGTTAATACATAATCCAATCTCACAATGAGCATAGAATCCAGTAAATAACTTTAAGTGTTATTGTTAGCATAAAAAAATAAATTTGAGACAGGAATGCTGGGTAATATGTAAATTACATGAAATACTAAATACTTATATATTTTTTTCAGGATATACAACAAATGTTTTTTTCTAATTGATCCCATTAGGGGGATGTTTGAAATACAAGTACACTATTTTATAAGTATACTTTTAAGGATGTGACAATAAAGTATACTTTTTGTAAGTATACTAAAGTGCACATTTACAGACATGGCATTCAAGTATTCTTTTTGTAAGTATACCAAAGTGTAGCAAAGATTCACACATTCAATTACATGACAATAAAGTATACTTTAAGTATAATAAAGTATAATTTAAAGTACATTCAATTCTAGTATACCTTTTGTAAGTATACTAAAGCTCAAATTTAAGAGCTTGAAATTAAAGTATACTTTGTGCAAGGACACAAAAGCACAGTCAGTCAGCAGAGTCAGTAAAACTTTAATGTACTTTAAGTAAGTATAGAAAACAATGACTATATTTTAAGCATATTAATTACTCCTTTAATCTATTTTCAATACACCTAAGCATACAATTTATTTCGCTTGGGCTTGATGAAAGACCCTGAAGAAGAAGATAAGGCAGTGTTTACCCACACACCAATACACCTACACCTGTAGATACACTTGAGTTACCAAATGCACTATGCACACTTAATAAACTGACATTAATTGCTCCTCTATGTTCCATCAAAGGGCATTCATCTGGCTTTGAGTAACATCACCAAGAAAGCATAAGACTGAAATGTATGGACCCCTACTATACCCCTGAACTCTTGCACTACACTACACCACATTCCACATTAGTTTACTGTTCAGCACCTGATCAGCCAGAGGAGGATGGGTCCCCCTTGGAGTCTGGTTTTTCTTGTATATAGTTTAGTCTTGTTCTTGTTGTAAAGCACTTTGAGAGATTTGTGTTTCTGATTCTAGGCTTTGCATTTCCCATTGGAATCTGTTATATGTCAACTGACTGTCAACATGAGGACCAAAGAGACGTCAATGAAAGTCAGGGAAGCCATTATGAGGCTGAAATATCAGAAACATTGCCAAAACCTTTAACCTACCTAAATCAACAGTTTGGAACATAATTAAAAGGAAAGAATGCACTGGTGAGCTCAGAAACTCAAACAGCCTGGAAGGTCAAGACTTCTACAGTGGATGACCGAAGAATGCTTACCATGATTAAGAAAACCCCCAAAACAACTAAAATACAAACTTTTGGAGTGTAGAGCCTATAGGCATATCTATAGGTACCTTATCGAATACAGTTAATCAGAGCCATGAGCTCTGTTGTGCTCAACTCTGAATTCCGCAACATAAAAGATAGAGATGGTCAGCCATTGCCTAAATCCTAACATTTTGACTCATTGTGGCCACATCTTCGGCAATTTTCACAGTTGGTTCTTCTACGTTGAGAATATACACCCTGTCTGAAGTGTACAGGAGGTCTCTGCGACCCTGTCTGTTACAGTACCTACAGTGTCTAATGTGGTGTTGGGGGTTGGCTTGAATTGCCTCCTGGTGAGGGAGTGACTCACTACTACATGTCAAAAGATGGCTAATAGAAAACTCTGTACCTAATGACAGGCACATGCGCAGTAGTACTTGGGGTTTCAGATTTACAACGGTGCGCTTCCAGAGTGCAGCTTGGAGCACATTCCGGGAGGCATCTGGGAGTGTGGCTTTGCTCTCCATAGTCATGTGGCACTGACGATTGTAAGCTAATACCACTGTCAGTGTCGGAAACATCACACTCTAGCGACTCACTGTACTGCTTTAACCTTACTTTCCAATGAAGCAATCATTTCTGCATCTTTCTCTTGCTGTTTTTCCCAACTAAGCTTATTATAACCAAAGTTTCTAGTTGTAGTTTTAATCTCTGAATATTCTCCGTAGAGGGTCTCTCACTTATTAGTAAGCCTAATGCATCAAGTTCCTCTTCCGCCTGGGTGAGATTCTTATGTAAATGCTTGCTGACATATTGCACCTGGGAAAGATTCTTGTGTTGATGACTGCTGAGCAGATGCACAATGACATGCAAAATTCGCTTTCTCTCTGACTTGCTTTTATGAATGCCAATTGTTTGCCAATAATCAAGAATTTCATTCTCAGATGAATTAGCTGTTAGACCATTTTTCTCTTTCTTGCTCAACTTCAGCAATGTGTCTTTAACACTTACTGAAACCCATAATTCGAACAATTCTTGCACATCTTTTTCCCTTGCCATAATGTTCATTACAGGTGGAGAGTGATTATTTTATTAAAGAACAGTTTCTACAGACCTGGGCAGGTTTAAAACCACCAAGGATAGGGTTATCTACCCTGATAATACTTTATAACACTATACATGCAGACTTATTCCTACAAACAATGCTAACCCTCACCCTAACCCTAAAAAAAAAAACTACCTGCAATGGACCAATAAACAATCAATTGCATGAATCCATTTTAAGCAATTTCAGCATTGTATCACTTCAGGATCACCAAATCTGTATAACCTTATAGGTTGTCAGTAACAATAAGAAGGATTAGTAGGGAAATTTGGCTCTGTATTGTTAATAACAAAGCATATTTTTTTATGAATAATCTGACTCCATTTCACTAATTAACACGTATGTGGAATGAATTGTTGAGTTTGGGTTGACTAGAGCATGAATGGTCACATGAGAATAAATCAAATGAGGCTTTAATAACATTGTAAATGAATACATCTATTACAGGTCAAATACATTGTTAAGAAATTACATGGTCACTACATCCTACCTTCATGTTAAATGAGAGAGAGAGAGAGAGAGAGAGAGAGAGAGAGGGAGAGAGATGGTGGAGGAATAGCATTAGTGCAGACATGAAGAGGGTCTTATGAGTACACTCACAAATCACCCAGAACCTCATCTTATAAGTTACAGAGTCAAATGACACTCAGTATTCAAACAGTATTCAAACAGTTGAGAGAGAATACACTCACACCTGCCGATAGTAAACCACAGTTCAGTCAGGACACTTACGTCAGTTTAATCATGTTTAATGAAAATGGTAGTAAATTTAGGTTTGCAGTAATTGAATGGCTCCACTCAGTATAGCTCCCTGCCTGAAATTAAACATCATACAATACAAAATAACATAAGCAGGGAGTCCATACTATCAACCCCCCCATAGGTAGGTAAATACAGAGCGACCAAGAGGGTGGAGGCTGGGGTGGTGGGTGGGACGACCCATAAGTAACTACGGTCATTCTAGCATTATGTGAATCTAAGAATACGTGTCCATGGTAATTGCACCAGTACCTGCCTTAACAGCGTGACCCTCCTGGTGTCCCCCCACACCTTCTTCAGCGCAGGGACGAATGACTTGCATCCTGGATCAGACGGGGGCCATTCTAGTGTTATGTGACCTCAACTATTCAATACTACCCATGTATCACATTGACCTCTCTGCTGCCCTTCACAACTGTATTATAGGGCATGGTCTTCTAAATGTAACAGCCCTTTAGAGATGACACTTTGGCTTCTTGACTCTAAGCTCGTCAGCCCCTATACGATGTTTGCGAAGCAGATACTAACTATATTATCTGTTACATGGGAATATTCTACCTTGTGAACTATGTGTTTACAGTGAATCCATCACCACTGTCCTGCACATGTTTCAGGATTGACCATGGGATGTCGAGAAACCACCTCATGGTTCTCTGCTAGTTTCTAGTTCACAGAGCACGTCTGCGACCCACCATGGATAATTATCAAGATCTGCCTGGTCATTCTACTTACTACGCAATCAGTACCCAGCCACCACCTGCTACGACCATTCTGTTCAATCACAGACTTGTATCATGCATTTCATGCTGCCTGTATGTAGGCTGTTAATTGCTGCGCACCATCACATCTCCATGTCATACATTAGCAGTACTCAGCATACAGCCAAGAACCTTGGGGTTATCCTTGACAAGCGAACATCACAGCGACAGCACGCTCCTGTAGATTCTTCCTCTACAACATCAGAAGGATACATCCATTCCTCACCAGAGAAGCAGCACAACTTTTGGTCCAAACACTTGTGATCTCTCGCCTTGACTACTGCAACGCACTCTTGGCCGGTCTCCCCACCTCCACCATCAGGGCTCTGCAGCTCATCCAGAACGCTGCAATTCCTGTCTGGCGTTCAATCTCCCCAAATTCTCCCATGTCACTCCCCTCCTCCGCACCCTTCACTGGCTCCCGGTAGCAGCTCGCATCAGATTCAAGACCCTGGTGCTTGCCCACTGATCGGCAAAGGGAACAGCCCATCCCTACTTGCAAACAATGGTCAGCCCCCAAACCCCTGCCCGATCACTCCGCTCTTCCACCTCGGCTGGCCACCTGGCACTGCCGCCTCTATGTGGATGCAGCAGCTGCAGTACTCGGTCACAGCTTTTCACTGTCCTAGCTCCCCGCTGGTGGAATGAGTTTTCCACTGCTGTCATGACTGCAGAGCCACTACCAATCTTCCGCCGTACATTGAAGACCCATCTCTTCAGGCTACATCTTAACGTTCCCTCCTAAAGACCTCTTCACCCCCACTAACCCCCTATACAAGTTTCTCTCCTGTTAATAAAAAAATAAAAGATAAAAAAAATCCTTCTTCTAGCATTGTGACTGCCTATGGCCCCTGGTCTGAGCACTGATTACTTTATCTTATGATGACTGATGGATACATGATTCACTTACTTAAACAAATGTATTTGTTGTAAGTCGCTTTGGATGAAGGCGTCTGCTAAATGCTATAAATGTAAATGTAATGCCACTATTACTTGAGAATTGCAATGGTGTTCCTCTGCTACCTATATCAAACAACGTGTTTGAGAGTGATGTGAACAAAAGCACATCCATTTTCAAATCAGAGAGTGTAAGTAAAAAATAATCACAAGCAGTGTATTCACCATGCCCTAGAAGCCCATGCAGCCATGAGAAACACCTAGAAAGCTACTCAGCGACTGAATTGACATAGTGACTTAAAACACCCTCTTATTACAGGACACCAGCTGTGTGCTAGAGGAAGAGTCAAAGAACATTTAACCTTTCTAAATTGTGTTTCCTTAATCCCTTGAGGAGACTTATAGAGGTGGTCCCGAACAATCTAAACTCATCCCAAACTATCTAAAATCATGCCTGTAGCTGACAAGCCTGTCATCTGAGCCTTAAGAGGCTGTAGTTCTGTCCTCTTTGCTGCCCCATTCACATGTATAGATCAGACATCATATGTATGGTATGTAGCTATTTATTAGGTTGTTATAAACATAACAAGTTTAGTTTGCTTTGATCAGACAAAGATTGAGTGTGTGAGCACTCTAAATGCTCAACAGGGTCGCTACATCGCTACAGCCAATGAGGAGGGGGGGGGGGGGGGGGTGACTTCTAAACAGGAGGTGTAAAAGTAATTATTGTACATATTACTGTGCTTTATTGTATATAGTTGATGTAAATGTTGTTGTTGTTTGATAGTCATCCATCATTTTCTACAGTTGGGTGGATTGATAGATTTTATTGATTTTATAATGTTTTTTGCACATTTCTTATAATTCTAAAAGGATGTAAAGCATTTGAACACTTTGGAGAGATTTCAGGAGACCTGGAGAGGTTTCAAGGGAACCACTCACAAAAAGCTGTATAACTACTGTTCTGTTAGCAGTAGCAACACAATTCAATTTGCACACATGTTTTTGACAAGTTGCTGAGGCACTGTGATATTTTATTTGCACTTTGTCTCCTTGTCATGTGTAGTATGTTATTCTGAACTATGATCTCAGCATACCCATACAAACTTCAAGTTGTTACCTATCAAATGGCATCCTGCTTTTGCATCATTTCATCATATTTCTAATGTTATAAGCAGTTTAGTTTGGGTATGTTTTTTAGGCAGAAATTAGTCAAATAGGGCATAGAGCTTAAGAGGTTAAACAGTGCTGTGTCCCCGTTGCGTACAGGGAGGCTTTTCTCTTCGTGCGATTACCTTCTGTGACCAGAGAAAACTCTGTATTGATATAAGACGCCTTCACCTCAACACAATTTCACCAAGATGCTAACAAAATATTGCAAGCCAATATTTCCATCAGTTTTGCTTCTTGCAGCTCTCAAAATATTATTCCCAATTCCGCTAGATAAAACAAAATATTGCACTACAAATTATTAGGTTGCAGATGCGACTGCTGAACCAAAGTTACACAACGCTGGTTCTGTATTGATATAGCTGGTTCGGTAAGAAGCCGGAAGGTTCACTTGCATCCTAGAGCTGTGAACATCATGTATTTAATTATAATATGTGGTACTCCTAAACTCCTAACCACTTGACACCAAATTCTACTGGATCTGAGACCTATAACTAACTAATTACAGTAACTTCAAAGCATCCCAATGTCAAAATGTGTTAAAAAACACAAAATGTGTTAAAACATGTGTTAAAAACACACTGCTATCTGCTTGAGCACTCCTCATTAATGGAGCTAGCTCTGACGTTACCACTGAACAGCTCCCAGTATAGCAAACCCAGAACCCACGGTTACATTGTTGAAGCTAGAAAACACCAACCATTCGCTGTCAGACTCTAATAAAGAACCCCCAAAAACTGAACACAGAACTCATATCTCTACATACTGAAGAGTTCTTACTACTATTCGCTACATAACTCCTCACCAGGTACACACTGCTATAGCGTACCGGTACGTGTAACACGCGCAACACAACCTATGAGAAGATAACGAGACAAACAAAGGTTTAACTTCCCTATTTATCAATGGGATTGGCAGGCACATCGCTGGAATGGATAGAGGCGATGTTCTTGTTGGGCCTTGCCCACCCAAACGCGGCAGGAATATCTGTATCCGAGTCATTGTGAAAGACACCCATGGGGGACGTGATCTCCAGGTGAAACTAATTCTTGAGCCCACAGGCCGAGAATGCGGCCTGTGGGCCCAATCAAAATATCTAACTATGTGGCAGCTAGCAAGTAGTACGCCGAACCTTACTAGCTGACAAGAAACCCAAAACCACTGTTGGTGATTCTGGTAGTAAACCTGCTCGACCAAAACAATCCAGAAAATTGGGCTAAAAGAACCCCAACCAGATGATGGTAAGGTAAAAAACTGTTTAACCATGGTGGAGTGTTGCATACTCTGCTCTTTTAAGCCTTGTCCCTGAGACATGTGATGATGTTTTGCTTATGTGTGAATCAGTTGTCCGTCACCTGACTTAAAGTGTCCCACCTGAATTCACATAAACTTCATTTACTCATCTTCAAAGTTAGACAATTCCTTTGTCTGAATCAGTTTATATTGGCCATTTGGCCCACTGGGAGAAGTAATTGAAAGAAGAGGGGGCAGACTTGGTTTGTCCGCCTTCACTCCGTCCTGCCTTGGAGAGAAATGTATTATTCATCTCCCAGACTGGTTTCTTCATAAAGATCACTTTACCGACGCACTGCACTTGAATGGTAATAGTATTCTGTCCAGAGCCTTGATCAAACATGCATCCTCAGTTTAGACCAACCGTAGTGTTGTCTCTCTCTTTCTCTCTCTCTGAGAAGTACAGCCAATCGATTTCAGATTTCAGGGGTGCAAGGGGCACATGGTGCATAGAAGTCCTTTTTTACCATGTACATCATTGTCCCAATCAGATTGGAGACACTGCATGCATTTAGATACCTTTCCTCTCACTGACCCTCCTAATGATCAACTCACTTAGCAAATGCTATGGTTGAGGCAACCCAGAGAAGAGCAATAGCATTAACAGCAGCAGTGATTAGATTAGAGTTAATTGGAAATCTGGTGGTCCTAAACTATTTATTCACAACCTTGCAAGCCTATAGTTTTTAGCAGGAAGCATCTAACATTTCTCATAGTCCTGACAACGTGCACACTGTTTGTACAGAGCACATTAGCATGTCCACCAACACTCCTATCAATCAATTAGAGGGCTTTTTCTTCCCTCCTCTCATTATCAAACCTTGATGTCGTTTCTTTCGACACTGAGGTGACGTAATTTGTTCTGTTCCTCCTGTCCTCTTGTCCATTTACCTTGGTTCTTATTTTTAGCATCTGAAACTGGGTGGCCAAATGTCTGCACAATTCTGAAAGCTCTTTCATCTTCTTCTGTTGCTTGATTCTGAGTAAAGATTGTTTGTTTGGGATCTCCAATGTTAAAAGAATGTGTATTTAATGGGCCCCACTCTGTTTTTGTGCTCTCCTCTTTATTATTTCTTAACTCACCATGACATTGTCTGCTTCACCATATCACTGAACCAACTTTAGCTATGCTGTTAAATTATATGTTCCAGACCGGTCTGTTAAAATATTGGCTCCTTTGTCACCTTACAAGCTATATTTCCCTCAGCGTTTGTATATGGTCTAGCTACCACTTTTGTTTCATCCAATGTGTAATTGTGAACCAAGAGCGCTACTGTTTACCTTGGCGTCGAGTGCAGCTAAGGTTACGTCCGACACATGGCGGGTTCATTCACCCCAGCCTCCCTCTCATAGTTACTCAATTGCCTGATTAACCTAGTGGTTATTAGCACCGACCTTAAACTCCCTATCGCACCCTCTACACTCTTCCCTGCAGGCTCTCCTCTGCTAAGCTGTGAGGAGTAAGAATGCCTGGAGCTCAACCTTGTGTAACAGGCGGGTCATAGTTACTCACAGAGCTATAAAGATGGTGATTCTACCTCAGCTGACTACAAACAGATGTTTTTTTCTCATGAGGGTGGTCTCGTGTAGTGTAGCGTAATGAGCATATACAGTGCTTCACTACATTGGTTTTCAGTGGTCTTTCCACAGAAAGTTGCAAAACAGGCCTAAATAAACTGATAGAAAGGGATACTGAATATGAATAGAAGTATATGAATCTATGAATGCTGCAGAAAGGAATAATAATGAATACTTGTCTTAGAATCTATGGAAGCTGCAACAAACACACTTACATAACAACAAACAAAACAGGAAAGGGGCAGCTATTCCCTGAAAATCTTGACAATTGGCAACAAGAGCTACACCAAGTTGGCTACAGCCATTACTACTTTAGCAGTGGTACTTTCTCCTTATAGCTAAATCGATCTTGAGAATCTAGAAGATGAATACCCTTAGGCTCTACACTACTGCTCTGTGTACTTATGTTAGCCAATGTTAATCACCTCAATTGCAAAACCACATGGTGTGTTACCTGTGTAAAACAAAAATATATGTATATGTTTTTTCCCTTTCAAGTGTTTTAGGTTGACTGACCTTGAAATGCCCTCTCTCTCCCTCTCTCTCTTGGTATGCTGTGTGTGTGTGTTTGTGTGTGTTTGTTTGTGTGCATGCATGCGCACATACATGCATACATGCAAGCATGTGTGGATAATATTTAAACTTTTGTCGATGACCAATATTTGTATGTCACCGTCTTTGTGGTGATAATGGAGAGTAGAAGTTTAAAAGATGTACATTCTACTTTAAATATGTGTGTGGAGGAATGTGCATGCTTTAAACACAAGTTCAGTGGTTGTAGTTTGAGAATACCTAAGGCTGTCAATCAATCTCCTCAGAATCACTCAATGAAACGAGACAATGATGACAAGGCTAAAGAAGGATCTGACACCCAACAACAGAGCTATGGTTATGGCTCAACCTTGTATTATCATTCTGCGTTTTCATCTAATACTCATGTAATACAGCAGGGGGAATTTGGCCAATCTCCACTTGACTATGAGGATGAGAGAGTGGCTTTGGCCTTTGCTAGCACTGCAGACAGAAATGAATGGCAATCAAAGCTCCAGCAAGGAGAAATCAACAGGGACAGAGATGGCCACCTAAGTACAGTGCCAGTGCCAGAGGAGTGGGAGACTGCTACAGGACCATAGGGGTTGGCAGTTGGGGCTGTCCTGAGCCATGCCAGACTTACAATAAATGATAGATGAATGAGGAAGTTAATATATGAATGCAAATCTCTATGCAAAATCTCTCTTTGCATCTCCCAGACAGCCATGGAAGCATGTCTAAACTAAGATGCATGTTAGTAAACACAAGTGATAGGATGTAAACAAACCAGGCAGTAGCTAATTCGGGAACAGTAAGCTCACTCTTCCCTAAAGCTCAGTTTTCAAAACCATGTGATTACCCCCAAACATGATTCTGAGGTAAAAAAAATAAAAAAAATAAAAAAAAGTGCAATAGTGTCCCTTTAAGAGGCCATAGAAGGACAGTTGGGATGGGTAGTGGATGGAGAAGTGATAAAGCGAAGCAACTGTGTGAGGCACAAAAGTACCAATGTGGTAGAAGAATGCCAAATGGGGTGATACTGTAGAATGGAATTGCATCGACAGAAAGGTTGTATTAAATCATGTTAAATCAATATGTTACAACCCGTCTGTCTAGGGTAAACTAAGGGCCTAACACGCTACAGCAAGAATGCTGAATTTAGGTGTGTTGCAACACAAATGCTATGACTCAGGACTAAAATGAAAGAATATTTATTGTCCTAACAAATGATTGCCACAAGGGGACTGTGAACGGTGCCAAAGAAAATAACTTATTAAAAGAAAGTCCTAGCTACCTAACCACACTACTAAAAAAAACACATGGGGGGGGGGGGCACCCGTTCCTAACCTAATATTTATAACAGAGATGCGGCTACGTGATGCAAAGTAAACCCATGGGCAGCTTACCTATCCCCTTGTCCCTGCGTGTGAAAACAAAAACAAAAATAGTGATACTGTGTATAGTTTTAAACCATAACAAGAAACAGCTGAGCAAAACACTATACTGTGTACAGTTTTAAACCATAACAAGAAACAGCTAAATAGGCACATGGCTTGGCTAATTAACTTTCAACAATAGACACCAAGCAAAACACGACAGACGACGACTCCTGAACAGAGGACAGGCTTTACATAGACAGACGGACAGATGATTGGTCCGGAACAGGTGCACGAATGATGACGGATAGGACTGACAGGCCAATTGTGGATGGACACCTGTGTGAGAGTGAGAGGAGGAGACAGATGGGAAAACAAAACACAGCACGACAGGAGAACCCACCCGCATACAGGACGAGGGACGTAACAAATAACACAAACATTGTACATTTGTATATACCCAAATGGAAAAATTGTATACAAAACTTTATGGGCTGTATTTTAACATCTTAGCATAAACACAGGCTCTGTCAGAAGCGCTGGAACTAAGGGTCATATTAGTAACTAACTCTACCCCAATTTTTCAGCACACTCAATGGCTATAAACTTTGGCTAAGTAGCTATACTGCATATCCTGCCTTTGCCAGAATTCAGCAAGCCACCACACCAGATGTGCAGGCAACACCTGGTCTTCATGAAATAACAGAAGAAAAGATCAATAGTCACACCAATACCAGTCATGGTAACTAAGTAAATTAAGACATAAGAACAATGGGAAGTGTTCAATTAGCCCTGCCCTTGCCATATTATACCACTTCATATTTTATATTATATATTATGTTTATCATTTGTCTTAATTATGTGTTAATTAAAGTTTGTAGCTACAATAAATATTAAACTTGATAAAAGCAGGGTTGTGCTGGGAAATATTCAAATGAGCCCCATCTTGCATGTTTCATATGTCACATTGTAGCAATGTCCTGTAACACAGAGGCGGACTCAGAATGTCGGATAAGGGAAAACCCTGTTTATTTACTCCGCGTACACGTTTAACTCTCGTATATGTCAGGTCCTGTTTGACTTTTCAGTCACCGCTTTCCAGCTCCCCCCGAAAGCAGAGGCACACACGTTAAACCATTTTGTTAACAAGGCTTCATTCGCAACAGGTGCGCAACAAAGCCTTGCTTCCGTAACCCTGGCCACGGTCCTGTAGCTCCCTCTACAGGCCGAACGCTGCATGTCCCCCCACATGATGTGTGTATGTAACAAGGTCTGGACACAGAGGTAATGTTCTGGGAATCAATCCCGTTTATTGGTCAGTAATACTTGGTTATTTCCCCTTTCCAGTCTCCGTGTATCCAGCGTCTCTTTTCCCCCCGCGACTTTTCAGCCCGCGTGTCTCAAGTGCCTCATCTTCTCCGCCACTCTCCTACTGAAAAGCAGAGGCACACACATCTTACGCCCTCCTGTAACGAGGCTTCATTCGCAACAGGTGTGCAACAAAACCTCGCTCCCGTACCCTGGCCACGGTCCTGTAGCACCCTCTACAGGCCGAACGCTGCATGTCCCCCCACATACCCCCACCGCCCGACATAGGCCGGGGATACGATGGCCAACAGCCTACTCCCCCCCCTGCACGGGAGAGGAAGTCTGCCACGACCATCTGCACCCCCGGTCTGTGCACGACCGAAAAGTTGAAGGGCTGCAACGCGAGATACCACCCGGTGATCCTCGCGTTCACATCCTTCATGCGGTGGAGCCACTGGAGGGGAGCATGATCGGAATAGAGGGTGAAAGCGCGACCCAGCAGGTAGTAGCAGAGGGCGCCGACCGCCCACTTGATGGCGAGGCACTCCTTCTCCACCGTGCTGTGCTGGCCCTCCCCCTCCACCCGCTGGGTCAGCAGTGCTCCCAGGCCTCTATCCGACACGTCCGTCTATAGGGAGATAGGGAGGTTAAAATCAGGCGCATACAGGACCATTTCTCCACAAAGAGCACCCTTAAGGGCCTCGAATGACCCCTGGCACTGGCCAAGGGACCCCAGGTCCGTCAAGGGACTGGCCAGCTCTGAGAACCCCGGCACAAACTGCCGGTAATAGCCAGCCAGCCCTAGGAACGCCCTCACCTCCTTCTTAGTCTTGGGCCGCGGGGAGGCGGCGATGGCTGCAGTTTTTTCAACCTGTGGCCGCACCTCCCCTCGACCCAAGTGGTACCCCAGATACCGGATCTCCCTCCGCCCGATCACACACTTTTTCGGGTTGGCCGTCAGCCCTGCCTGCCTCAGGGACCACAGAACAGCAGCCACACGCTGCATATGCTGCGCCCAGGTGTCACTGTAAATGACAATGTCCTCCAGATAGGCAGCAGCATAGGCAGAGTGCGGCCGCAGAATGCGGTCCATGAGGCGCTGGAAAGTGGCTGGGGCTCCGAACAACCCGAAAGGGAGCACCGTGAACTGATACAACCCAAGCGGAGTGGAGAATGCAGTCTTCTCCCGGGATACCGGCGAGAGGGGAATCTGCCAGTATCCCTTCGTGCAATCCAATGTCGTAAAAAACCTGGCCGTGCCAAGCCGGTCCAAGAGCTCGTCAACCCGGGGCATCGGGTAGGCATCGAATTTGGAAACCACATTAACCCGTCTATAATCCACACAGAACCATATAGACCCATCCGGCTTGTTAACAAGCACGATGGGGCTACACCAGTCACTGCGGGACTCCTCGACCACACCTAGCTCCAGCATGGCTTCCAATTCCTTGCACACAATGTCTCGTTTGTGTACCGGCAACCTATAGGGACGCGTGCGCACCGTTGAACCCGGCTGCGTTTCTATATGGTGGTCGATAAGCGTAGTCCGACCGGGCAGTGGAGAGAACACGTCAGCGAACCTAGCTTGCAAATCTGCAACGTCCGTGGCCTGGCTAGCAGAGAGGTGGTTATCAATACCGACCGGAGTGCTAATTTTAGATTTTGGGATTTCCGGTCCGAACTCATCTCTCTCTGGAATTATTGTAGCCAGAGCAACAGTGACCACGTCATTCCATTTTTTAAGGAGATTTACGTGATACACCTGCAAGCTATCCCCCCGGTCCGAGCGTACTACCTCATAATCCACGTCCCCCATGCGACGTGTGACCACAAACGGCCCTTGCCACTTCGCGAGTAATTTCGTGCTGGAGGTGGGTAACAGTACGAGCACCTTGTCTCCCGGTGAAAATTCTCGCAGGTTAGTTCCCCTGTCGTAGAGGCACTTTTGACGCTCCTGGGCTTGCTGCAAATGCTCGCGTGAGATGACCCCTAGGGCGTGGAGCTTTGTGCGCAAGTCCCTTCCTCCCAATTTTCTTTAAGAAGGTCTAGGACACCCCGGGGCTTACGCCCGTAGAGTAATTCAAATGGGGATTCAACTCCTGGTCTGGGGGAGGGCCCGGTATGTTGCCAATGCGGACGACCTGCCCCACCTCCATCACTGGGCAATCCGCCTGGACGTGGCCCGGCCGCCCGCAGCGCCAACACACCCCCCCTGCCGCTCAGGGTGCTTCCTGTGGGGCCAGGGCTGGTTCTCGACGTGTCTGCCCCTGCCATCTCGTCCTCGGGGCAACCCTCCTTCCGGGGGTTGGTCACCGGGGCTCCCGCGGTGGGAGGGAGAGATGGTCCTCCGCCAGGGTAACGGCGGCCGCGAGATCCTGGGGCCGGTGGTACTGGACCCAGGCGGTGGTCCGGGCCGGGAGCCCCGTGAGGAACTGCTCCAACACCACCTGGTCCCTGACCTCCTCCGGCGAGCTGTTCCCTGGATCCAGCCACCGCCACGTGCTGTCCTGCAGCCGCTGGGCGTAGGCAAAGGGCCGGCTCCCCTCCTCCATCGTCAGGGCCCGGAACCGGCGATGGTGTTCCTCCGGGGTGAGGTCCAGGCGGTCTCGAATCACCCGGGCTAGGGAGGGATAATCCCGCTGGGCAGCCGCTGGCAGGCTGTGGGCAGCGAGCTGCGCCTCGCCTGACAGGAGGGGCAACAGATGGTACGCCCACTCACTGTCCGGCCACCCCGAGATCCTCGCCGTCCCCTCAAACACCACCAGGAACGCCTCCGGGTCGTCCAGGTCCCCCATCTTCTGGAGCTGGACCTTGGGGGGACCTTGTGCCGACCCGGGCGCTGGTCCTGCTTTGATGGCCCCGACGAGCTCCCAGAGGAGGGCACGGTCCTCAGCCCTCGCCGTCGCCATCTCTCCCACCGCGGACTGCTGCTCCTGCTGCAGGTGGGCCTGCTGCTCCAGTATGAGGGTCATCCTTGTGATGGCCGCGCTTAATGTCTCCATTTTCCTTTACTCTCCACCTTTCCTCTGTGCCCCACGTTGGGCGCCAATGTAGCAATGTCCTGCAACACAGAGGCGGACTCAGAATGTCGGATAAGGGAAAACCCTGTTTATTTACTCTGCATACACGTTTAACTCTCGTATATGTCAGGTCCTGTTAGACTTTTCAGTCACCGCTTTCCAGCTCCCCCCGAAAGCAGAGGCACACACATCTTAAACCATTTTGTTAACGAGGCTTCATTCGCAACAACAAAGCCTCACTTCCGTAACCCTGGCCACGGTCCTGTAGCTCCCTCTACAGGCCGAACGCTGCATGTCCCCCCACACACATCATATATATTTCATATAGTTTTAACATATTTGATATATCTTGTCAAGTTTTCATCTAGGTATTTTTCATATAATTGTCCAATATATCTCTATTCTTTATGTTGCAGTAACACAGGTTTTTCCTGTGAAATGGGGGTGTTGTGAAATCATGCTCTAGCACTAGCGTCCTTAGCTAATTTCAGGGCTTTAGCTTAAAGGGATGGTTCAGCCTATTGTCATGTTTAGGTGAAATATCATCTTTCCCTGTGTTGTCCTCATAGGCCTGTAGTGAAATCCTCTCCTGTAGAGCGTTTTCTACTTTCCTACCCGCAGCACAGGCTTAGTGATCAGTGCCCTCTCCAACAGACAGGATTCCAATGCATCCTAAGTTAGCATCATTTAAAATACCTGCCAAAACTTCAAAGTTTAATTGAGAGTTACGCTTGAAAGGATTATTTGATGTGTGTTATATTGAAAATCAAACAATTACAGTATCTTTAATCTGACTTTGAATTAATAATAATAATAATAATAATATTGCCATTGATTCTTGAAGAATACAGTATAATTTATAATTTCCTCATGAGCTTAGTTCAACTGTCTTACCCCATCAAACCAAAATATAAGTTTGTTTTACTCTGTTGTTTGTAAACAATTTTGATCTCGTGGATGGTCAGTCCTTGCATCCATAGTTCTGTCTATGAATATGAGAGTGGCTGGGTACCAGTCTCATTCACCTGTGTCCGCTTGTGCTGCTACCGGGAACCATTCCAAACAATGTTGGAATTCATATTGATAGATTCAGATTCATACTAATCTACAATATACTCCCATAAATGTACACCAACATAACTTTGGGAAAGTTCAATTGACTTTCATATGCCATTATTTTGTGATGAGAGGACTAAAATCTCACTGGCAAAATCTTGCTAGCCAGACTAGTGTGGTAACTACATTTCCATCCCTGCATCCAAGTTCCATTTGCAACATATTGGAATCTTATTGCATTTTCACAAATCTTTACTATGTGGGAGACCGTACATGTATTGCATGTTTTTTATATCAATAAGTGGCTTAACATAATTTGTATGTCTACAAATTTCTCAACATATATACACTCACCGGCCACTTAATTAGGTACACCTTGCTAGTACCGGGTTGGACCCCCTTTTGCCTTCAGAACTGCCTTAATTCTTTGTGGCATAGATTGTGCTGGAAACATTCCTCAGAAATGTTGGTCCATATTGACATGATAGCATCACGCAGTTGCTGCAGATTTGTCAGCTGCACATCCATGATGCGAATCTCCCGTTCCACCACATCCCAAAGGTGCTCTATTGGATTGAGATCTGGTGATTGTGGAGGCCATTGGAGTACAGTGAACTCATTGTCATGTTCAAGAAACCAGTTTGAGATGATGAGCTTTATGACATGGCGCGTTATCCTGCTGGAAGTAGCCATCAGAAGATGGGTACAGTGTGGTCATAAAGGGATGGACATGGTCAGCAACAATACTCAGGTAGGCTGTGGCATTTAAACGATGCTCAATTGGTACTAAGGGGCCCAAAGTGTGCCAAGAAAATTGTACACCATTACACCACCACAAAAGTGTACACCATTACACCACCACCACCACCAACCTTTGAGTTACTGTTGCCTTTCTATCATCTCGAACCAGTCTGGCCATTCTCCTCTGACCTCTGGCATCAGTTTCTGAAATACTCAGACCAGCCCGTCTGGCACCAACAACCATGCCACATTCAAAGTCACTTAAATCACCTTTCTTCCCCATTCTGATGCTCGGTTTGAACTTCAGCAGGTCGTCTTGACCATGTCTACATGCCTAAATGCATTGAATTGCTGCCATGTGATTGGCTGATTAGATATTTGCATTAACAAGCAGTTGAACAGGTGTACCTAAAGTGGTCGGTGAGTGTAGACAGACATGACTAGAATCTATCATGAATGCTGTATGCCATATGCATCACTTGTAAGTTCCATACACAACATATAGACTGTAAATATTCCTATAATATATATTCCTAGACTTTTTATAAATCTCAATGGTTATCTTGAATTAGCATTGCATTGTAATTGGGCTGCACCAACTGGGACAATGGAACTGGGTTTTTTGTTTTGTTGTTAAATCAGTGGTTGTGTGAATGTGCTGGGTGTATTTGCTGTTTAATGGAATTGGCATTGTGTGTGTGTTGGTGTGCCTGTGTTCATATGTGCATATCTATCCCAGAGGGAGCTAGCTCAGATCGCGCATAGCCTTGGCCCCGTTTATGCTTGTGCGGAGAGGGACTTGAAAGAAGGCCCACAGCAGCACACTACACATCAGTATGCAACTGGATTGCAATGCTAATGAGAGTGTGTTGTCCTCCCCTCCATCATCCTCTTTATTTCCTCTAGATTGCTAACAGTGCAGCTGCAATACCAGGGGTCTGACGGGGTTTTTCTGTTTTGGTTTGTTTTAACAACTCTCAATCTTCTGTAGACTGTATTGGTGTCTGTAACTGGGTTGTTCTGGCTGAGTGTGCTGTGTTTGTAAGGCCTTGTGTATAAGCCCAGGAGGATAGAAGCATCCCGATAGTGAAAAATATTGAGGATAATAGTAAACATAGTTTAGCACCCCCTCTATCTTTATAACTACAGGGAGAGGGTGAGAAGGAGAAAAATAATGACAAAGACAGAAAAATGCAAGCAGAAGGTGAGAGACAGCGCAGGTAGAGATTGAGGCAAAGAGGTTGAAGAGTCTAGGGCAGATAAATGTTGAGTTGCATAAAATTTTTCATTAAATATAGCCCTCCTTCCTTTTTTCCTTCTGTCTTTTTAAGTGGTATAGAGAGGTTATCTTTCCATGTAATACCTGTAACATAACAGTACAAGACAGTAATGCAGATACACAAATGACAGAATGGCGGTGCCATGTACAGCAATTGCCCTGGATTCGTCTAATGTACAGAGAGCTTTGAACCCATGAACTGCAATTTAAATGTAAATGCTGGTCTAAAGAAACTTGATGAGTTTTGACATAATCCGATATCTGGAGCTGTTGTGTACAACCTGATCGAATCGATCAACTCACCTGTTTCTGCTCACTGCTAGTAATTGAGTCACCGATCTTCCCCTTGGTAACTAAGGCAAGTGTCAGCAGTACACCCGAGCTTTGGCATGGCACAGTGGAACGTTCAGGAGAGAAAATGGCTGGTCTGAGGCTATTATTCCGTTCATGTCTAGAAGTCACTATACAGACCAGAGGTCTCCTATAATCTTGATTTACTTGTATGGTAGGCATAGTAGCACAGGCAATGTGTTGCCAAAATGAAAAGTAATGAAATGTGTTAAAGTGATAGCAGGTGTAACTTTATAGGTGGGTGACTGTGACTCTGATTTATGCACAAGGTGGGGGCATCCAACACCTCACACAGTGGGCTTTATTTTCAGCCAGCGCCCCTGCCAGCCCCCGCGTTTGTGCTGACTGTTTTTTACACCGTTAAAATAGAGCCCAATGTGTTATAACTTTTATAATCAGGCCTCCTCTATCTCTCTCTCTTCTCTAGGCAATGTGTTTGTGGTGAGCCTAGCCTTTGCTGACTTGGTGGTAGCCTTCTATCCCTACCCCCTGGTGCTGTACGCCATCTTCCATGATGGCTGGTCACTGGGCGAGACCCAGTGTAAGGTGAGCAATGTCTGTCCATTCTGTCTGTTCTTTCCGTCTGTCTGTAAGCCCATACACCTGTCCCTCCATCCATCAATCCACACGTCCATCCATCCACTTATCCATTCATATGTCTATCTATTTATCTATTTCCCTGTTTTCTCTCTCTCTCTCTCTCTCTCTGTCTCTAGGTCAGTGGTTTCCTGATGGGCCTGAGTGTCATCGGCTCCATCTTCAACATCACAGGCATTGCCATCAACCGCTACTGCTACATCTGCCATAGCTTTACCTATGACAAACTCTACAGCTACCGCAACACTCTGCTGCTGGTGGCACTTATCTGGGCTCTCACCGTGGTTGCCATCGTGCCCAACTTCTTTGTGGGCTCTCTGCAGTATGACCCACGTGTCTACTCCTGCACCTTCGCCCAGGCCGTCAGCACCTCCTACACCATCACCGTGGTGGTCATCCACTTCTTTGTACCCATAGCCGTGGTTACATTCTGTTACCTGCGCATTTGGATCCTGGTCATCCAGGTGCGGCGGAAGGTGAAGTCGGAGGTACGACCGCGCATCAAGCCCAGTGATCTGCGGAACTTCATCACCATGTTCGTTGTGTTCGTGCTCTTTGCCATCTGCTGGGCGCCGCTCAACTTTATCGGGCTGGCAGTGGCCATCGACCCCCAGGCGGTGGCACCTCATATCCCTGAGTGGCTCTTCGTGGTCAGCTACTTCATGGCTTATTTCAACAGTTGCCTTAACGCCATCATATACGGCCTGCTGAACCAGAACTTTCGCAAGGAGTACAAACGGATTGTCATGTCTATGTGGATGCCCCGCCTCTTTTTCACGGAGACTTCGCGGGGCGGGACAGAGGGCATAAAAAGCAAGCCCTTGCCGGGACTCAATAACAATGAGCAAGTGAAGGGAGAGACTTTGTGACGCTCCCCACCCCCGGGTTTCCTTTCCCTCTTTTCGTGGAGTGCCATTTGTGTACTGTATGTAACTGACTGACTGCACCGTTCTACAGTTCTGCTGTACCTAAGCCTCATTGAACTCTTGATATGGTGTGGATTTAAGAGAGAAGGACAAAAAAAAGAAAGCTGTTTGACTGACGATAACTGAGTGTGTTTTTCACAATTCAAAGAGTGCCATTAATGAAGCATATATTCTAACTTGTTATGTATGATATCCTCATGTACACCTCAGGGTGCCTGCCTCCTCTGCTGCTGTAGAAATATGCATTTCAAAGTGGAAGCACCAAAAGTTTATCTATTTATTTTAGACACCATTTCATCCATGACATTTGTCTGAAAGACACTGTATTCAAAGTTACTTGTTATTTTCAGTTTTCCTCTATAAAAAAAGTATTTCACGCCAGATTTAATCTTGTATCATTTTTAACATTGATTCATCTTTATTTTGACATAAATAGTCACTCTTATTTTCAATCACTTGTTATGATAAGCATACATAAACGTACATCACCATTAAAACAAATCACTGTTGGCGTTGACAAACAAATTAATATGGTTGAAGCCCGAAGTTTCTACTTATACTTACCCATGGATTGTCAAAGGTGCCTGTTTTTATGCTTATATTCTCAAACTGAAGATTTGCCAAAAACTAACCAATACAATGTTCACACAGATTGAAACAGGGTTAGAGTCTGTATACATATAGACATATATACGCAGGATATCAGACTTAGCATAAGACACATCAGCAGATTCGGTAGTTTTAATCGACAGTAATCACATGCTATAATACCTTTATGAACTGAGCTAAATAACCTCATGAGGTTGGGTGCCATAACCCCCATAATGCATTCTTGGACACCGTCCTCAATCCTTTATAAGCACAATAAAGCTAAACTCGGATGACAGTGTACTTGCAGTTTACAGGTTTCAGCTATACTCTTAGTAATGACGAGTCATACATATAAATTCCTCTGTGCATTTTACACTTCATATCATTACCTTAAACAGCACAGTGAACAAATGTACTCAATGTGAAAAATGCTACTGTTTTTATCAAGTTAATCTTAGTACAAACCAAGTGAATTTATTCAGGTCATAATGATTGATTCCCTATCTTGTGATACTGTATTCCATGATGATGAAGTGCATGAACTTTGATAGCTTTGTTTTTTTGTTTTGCTTTGGATTTGAAGATACACGGTTTCTGATGACCATGTGAAAATTGCTGCTGAAAATGACGGTGATGATGAGGTAGAGAGGAAGATGCTGCTTAACTGGCATGTATGCATGTGAATGCACAGGGAGGATATTGGTTGTCAAGCTATAGGTTTGTTCTTTAAAAAAAAAAAAAAAAAAAAAATACAAGTGAGATACATTGTATTTATTGCTGTGGCTTACATACAGCATTCATAAGAATATCATCTTAAAAGGTTGTCAATGTAAAACTTTAAATGTTAATAAAAACCTTTATTTTTTAAAGCTACATTTTTCAATTTCATCATTACTGCTGTCCATTGATTTTGTATGGATGATTCTATACATACAAACATATATTTAATGAAAACATTAATTCTGCACAGTAATTTCCTGTAGATTATGTACTTTTCGAAACTTAAGCATTTCATGTACAATATGTAGAAGGAGTAGACTTGGAAATTGCTGGGTTTGTAAAATACACTACCATGTTTCTGTGTGCAGTGATGTGAAAATGACAGCTGATGGTGAGAAGTCTCTTCCTTCACACTCTTTCTCTCCCACACACTCACTCACTCTTTCTTTCCCTCTCCCCTATTTGCTTCCCTCTTCATCTCCCCCTTAACCACTTTTCTTTATTTATTCTTTCCTCCTCTCTCCCTTTCTCTTCTTCTTACCCTCTCCCTCTCTTTCTCTCATTATTTCCCTTTCTGCTGTCAGCCTTTCCTCTGTGCTCACCCATGCTTCTGCACACGCTCACTAGTTGTCTCCCTCTTTGAGCACTGCTTGGGGGATGATGGGAGATTAATGCATACAAATTGCTTCTGTCGACCCAAACATTGCTGAAGTTCCAGAGCGCCCATCATCTCCGTGCAGGAGTCAAATGAGTGCTGACAGGAGCAGCAGCCATGGAGGAATAGTATATGCCCGAATATGGATTTACCCAGAAACCGGTTCACCCTGCCATGATGAGGGCAGCTCAGCACTTTTCCTGGAGTTCAACTCCAGTACCTCACATGTTAAATTACTTGGTTAAAACACATAACGCAAATCAGCTGCACATGTTCAGATTTAACTTATTGTAGGGCACGTTTCCAATCAGTCCTTGCACTTGCACCCTCTACCCTTTTACTTGATGAAGTTAGTTATCTTTCAGTGGACTCGTTTAGACATCTCACTATGGCATATGCACCCCTGCGCACCCTATTTGCTGAAACCCTATTCAATCACTCTTTGAACAGGCCAGGAGCGTTTTGCATGGCTGACCCCACCCCAACCCAGCCTATAAAGGTTACTGAATTGCGCCTGATTTGATTCTTTTCACTCTTTACTTGTTTATTCGCAAGCCTATCAGCAGTGTTCCGATCTAGCTTAACTGTTCCACTGTTAAGTTGTTACCTTTCCACCCGGCATTAGGTTGCTTATTCTTCCTCATACCGAGCAAAGTTTGGTTCGCCAAGAAGAGATTGAATTAGTCACTTGCTTGGCTACTTTCTCTTGTGCCCCCTCAGATGCCACGCGAGTTTTGTTGCTAGCTGGTGGGTGAGCTATCGTTGTGTACACCACCATGGAAGTGCTCCCCTCTTTTACTACACCAAGTAAAAGATTGAGTAGTTTGCTCCCTCGTCTTTTCCACACTAGTAAACACTTGGTTGCGGCATTGCTTGTCTATCTAGCCTACGATATACAACCGTTAGCCTGCTCCCCCACTTAACTGTTATCAGCCTGGATCGCTAGCATTAACTATACTAGCTGGCTAACAACAGAGTGGTTGGCCAGTAATTATCCCACACGAGGTAATTACTCTGAAATACTACCTGCTTTCATTCCCTCGTAGTTCCTTTCATGTTGAATTTTGGTTTGTGTCTGATCGACATGTCACACGTTTTGCTACTGGCTCGTTTGCATGCATTTGGAGCTAGCTAGCATACGAGTCACACTGTCGACCTAGCTATTCTAACGAGATTTTTCACAAACCTGGTGGTAAACTTCAGTCTTCGCTACTACACTCTGTAGTCCGATTCGTCGGCTACGAACGGTGAGGTGAGTGGTTTTTCGATGGCGCTATCTCCATAACAGTTCGTTTTGGTCGATAGAAATTGCCACCCGGTAATACGATCAGTGGCACAGAAACAGATTGAAGAAGGCATATGCTCATGCTTATTATTATTATTTATTTTTTATTTACTTATTTATTTACACATCTTGCATGTCCCGCTTGCCACGACGTTTTACACACGCGAGGACAGTTTCTATATCCTTCAGTTAGTGAGCTTGCTCCCAATTGTTAAATCGGGATCTGTGACGAGTCATCTTTTTGGGCTGGGTTGCACCAACATGGTTTGACTTTTAAACTGGATTAAATCCAGGTTTATCTACTAATCCTGTTGCACCAAACTATAAACCTTGTTTACATTTAGTTTACAATTAATCCTGGCTAAATCTAAACCTTTGGCAGTCTCAGTTTAATTTCCACTTAAACCTACATTAAATTCAAGTCTGTTGCACCAGTAATTTTAAACCTAGCCTAAAACTGGATTAGCAGTTATATTTAAACCACTCCTGGAGGAGGTTTGTTAGGTCTATTTAATTTGTATTGACAATATGGCTGCATATTTTTTACTGGATGGGAATAGAGGAAAGAGTTTCTCGCAGGAAAATTTGAGACCGGTGAAACCAAATTGAATTTTTATAGCAATAGTGAGTTTTCCCAGTGGTATACATTTACAAAAGAGTCTGTCATATACCTCAATGGGAAGGTTGGACCAGCTGTCAAGCATGGAAGTGAGAGGAACTCTGCTGTGCCACCACTTCTCCAGCTCCTAGTAGCTTTGCGTTTTTATGATTGACGGGGATCTTTTTGAGTTCACGAGTCCACAGTCTGCAGAATTGTCAGAAGAGTGTCAAAGGCAATTGCATGTTTAAAGAGTCAGTATATTCATTTTGAACCAAGGAGGGAGATAACTTGCTCTCCAGTAAAATCCAGCTGTTTTCCTGGAGTAATTGGTAGTGATGGGCAAATGAAGCTTTTGTGAAGCAATGAACCACTTGAGCCAATTGTTTCGAAAATGGGTTCATTACTTGAAGCTTCAGTTACAGTGACCTCTCCTGGAGGTCAAGGCTGCAGTCAAATTAGGCAGGCTAGTTGGTGGACAGAAGGCTTTTAATTACGCGCGCGCACACACACACACACCTCAATGAGCAGTGTTGGAGAAACTACTTTACTTTTGTAGAAAAGATCTTTTGTTCTGAAGCATCTTTGCTTTGATCACCCTTGGATTTAAAGTATCTTTGCTTTGAAAATTATTTGATGCACACACACACTAAGACTGAATATCATGTTCTATTTACAAATAAAGATTGATTATTGTGTTATTGAGGAGAGAGTGCTGGGGAAAATATGGCATAGGTTGGGTGTGCTTGTGTAACTATGGCAGGGGGTGATTATGTGGGATGGGGAACACTCAAAGATTTTTTATTGAGGTACATTACTTTTTCAACAGTTTTTGGATTGAGCCGGTTTCTTTTTTTGCTCACAACTTCTCCACATTTGGAAAATACTCGCTCACAAGGAACCGATGATGCTGGCGTGCATACAAATTGTTTTGCTAATTTAAACAGATGAGGGTACACATTTTGATGGTTCAGCCAGTAAGCCAGTGGGTCTTCTGATCTTTCCAGTGGTGGATCAGTCATGTACCGCTGCACCTCCACTACAGCATCCGCTGTGGCATTCCTTGCCTTCCTTGCTTCAGAAGCATCTCTGTCCAGAGTTGCCCAAAGGTTAATATCTGAAAGACAAACATGACGGTAATCATCAGTACTGAAAGGTTTCAATTTGTATCCATTTTTACTTGTACTTATTTTGTCCTGCAAGCTAGCATACGAGTAAAAGGGGGCAAGCAATTGCAGGCATGCAGCAGCTGTTTCATAGTCCTCAGAGGACAGAGGTCTCACGTCTGTTCTCAGCGTCGCAAGAGCTGCCCCCACTGACTGTCTCTCTTTGAAAAGGCGTTGTAGCATGAGGAAGGTGCTGTTCTAGCGTGTGTCCACCTCCTGAATAAGTTTCATCACTGGACGATTCATCTGCTCCTGCACTTCTCTGAGCTTCTCTTTTGCTGTTGTGCTGGTTTTGAAAAATGTGACTACTTTTCGTGCCCTTGTGCGTAGGTCTTCTAGGCCAGGAGTTGCATCAAGAGACTTCTTCACCACTAAATTTAGTGAATGAGCATGTCTTAGATTTAAACTTCTGACGGAGACAACCATATTAGCTCCTGCATCTGTCACAATCGAGGTCACTTTGCCTTCAATGCCCCATTCCTCCATGACAGACCTCGTTGCAGCAGTGATGTTATCAGCTGTATGAGCTTCAGGGAAAGGCAGCACTCCCAAAAGCACTGGCCAGCTTCACAGAGTCATCCACATAATGGCAGGTCACTGCTAGATATGCATCCATATTAATGCAGGTCCACATATCAGCAGTCAGGCTCACAGCCTCTACCCTCCGCATGACAGCCTTGGCCTTGGTCTTCTGCTCCTCGTATCTCTGGACCACCATGTTCTTTAGAGCCCGTCTGGATGGATGAGTGTATGTGGGATCAAGCAATGCCACAAACTCCTTGAAGCCACAGTCATCCACGATGGAAAAAGGCTGCGAGTCTTTCACCACCATATTCATAAGAGCCTCATCTAGCTCTCGCTTCCGGTCCACTAAGACAAATAAATAAACATAATGAATAAAAGAAAATAAGGATTTATGTGAAATTGCATTAAAATGAAGCAGGCCTATGAGTCATGGAATACAGTCATATCATATTGTGTTAGTGTGTCTAGTTAATAACAATATAATACATATAGCCGACCTTGATTTGTGTTCCCCTGGTTAGCAGCAGCTCCATGCTTGGCAGTGAAGTGCCTAAGCATGGAGGAAGTATTCCCATGATACTTCAGTTCAGTTGAACACACCAAGCACCGGACCTGTAGAGAAAGCCATTTGTAAATAAAAATGCAATTTGAGTCTATAAAGCTGTAGCCTAATGGCTACACTAATCATATACATAATTTTACTGTAATGCTACTTAGTATAGACTTGAGATAGACCATAGCTATAGGACTGTACTGACAGTTACTGTTGTATAAGTAACTTTACTTTTCCTACGTTAAATATTAAACAGCCAGCACACCTACCTTATCAGGAGCGATCCGATTGAAGTGTTCCCACATGTCAGAACGACCTCTCCTCCTGGCTGGCTCCTTAATAATCTAATACAAACGCAATTCCAACAACGCACCTACTACGACAATCCACAAATTGTGCATTGTTTAGAGCGGTTATAAAGTGTTGAGGCACTCAAATTCAAAACTGTCGCAACCTATCACCTGTCAGAATCGAGACGAGGCAGTGCCAGTGAATCACCTGATTGGACCGCGAAACAGTCAGGTGATTCATTCAGGCAATGAAGCAGTTGCTGCTTCGGACGTCATATGTCACATGATTTTTTTCGCACCAAAGCAAGCTTTGAAGCAGTGGTTCGATGGAATTGTTGTTCAGTGTTTGAAGCACGTATCGAAGCTTCAGTGTCGCACTGCCATCACTAGTAATTGGAGCTATTGACTGCACCCACATTCCCATTAGTAACCCAGGTGGTGAGAATGGGGAACCTTTTCGTAATGAAAGGGCTACTGCTCAATTAATATCCAAGTTGTGTGTGATGACGAGGCCCAGATCACACATTGTTGCAAGATGGCCAGGATCCACACACAACAGTCGAATCTTTGACAACAGTCAACTTTGTGCACTGCTGGAAGGAGGGGTGACAATGGCTAGGCATGTCGCCCATATCTGATGACTCCTCTTTTGAACCCTCAGACCCAGGCAGAGAAAAACTAGACAAGCTACCAGATGAGGATGAGGACCCACTTGAGGATGAGGATCTGGAAGATGCTCAAGTACAGAATACTGCAATGCTGTCAGGAGAACACTGATTGAAAACCACTTTGCAGCGTAATTAAGGTCAGTATTGGCAGAACATATTATATTTTGATTGATATTGATACTTAATAAATAATATGCTTCTTATTTTCTCATCCATACAGGGAGGAACTAATCTGAAGGGACTTCCATTTTGATTGAAACATTTTACTGATCGTGCTAGCCTTGACCATGGTCAAGAGTGGTAGTGACATCCATGCGCTCTCGGTTCATCATTTATGCATTCAGTTTCTGAGATTTGTGTTGCAGCCAGTTGGGCTCCCCCTCACACCTTCGTGAGATCCTACTGCCTGGATGTCACTGCACCTTCTTTGGCGCATACGGTCTTTGGCGCTGAGTAGGGTGAACCGGGTACATTTCCATGTACTCACTCAGGCTTTCTGTACAGGCTTTGTGTATGCTGCCCTACAAAGGCAAAAGACCTTAACTTGCCAGAGTGTAGAACTGGGGAAAATTACTTTAAAGTTGTTTTGTTGTCCAGCTAAATGAATTGTAGGTAGAATATTGGAAATGTGCCATTTCTTTGTTTTTTTAATGAAGTTATTTATCTACATAAAAATCTTGAGCTCAAACTTGACCTTGGACCCTTATTCGGAAGTTAATGTATTCTGCATCTGCATTGTCTGCAAAATAATAAGGGGTCATGCCAAGGCAAAAGGCATTAACTTCCGTTTGATTGCTCACTTGGTTGCTGATCACTATATAAAATCAGTATGATAATAACGATAACATCTACATAAAATCTAGTGATCATGGCACAATTAGGCTGAATATAACAAATATAAATATAATATAATGTAAATGAGAATGAATTAATGTGTATTTGAAGGTCACAAAGGTGCATTACCAACTCACACATCATTAGGACCTATTTTATAACCCCATTGTTGTATTGAATTGAAACAAAACAACATTATTTCTCTTCCTATTCCTTAAACTGCAAGTTGCAACTGATTTTCCAATGCCAATAATAGGTAACAATGCCCTAGGTTAAATATCAGTAAAGTTTTCAGAAAAAACATTGGGGATAAAAGTTGTTTTGATGATGTTGTGTTTAAATGTTCTAATAGTGAATAAAAGTCATACTGTATAAATAAATTCACTTAGATAGAAAGTAAAATGTATATTATTTAATGCAAAATGCAGACGGTATACAAAATGACAATTCATGTTCTCTCCGTAAAATTAGATACATGATAAATTGAAATAATTTAATGCAAATGCCTTAAGGTAACAATTAATCTTATCCATACAGTTCTCTCCCACTGTATATTATAGCCCTCATATTAGTGACACTTATCTTATCCTTCATATATTAGTGATGGTTATCCTTCTTTTTTTTCTTCCTCTCATTACTCTTCATCGGTGTTGCTCACAGGCAGGGACCTCCAGAATAGCCTCCTGGTGGGTGGCATGAGGGGACCCAGCTTCTTGAGGATATCCCTCTTCTTGGCCTCCTCTATGCCCTTGTCCTGTGATCTCAAGGTGGGTATCTTTAGCTGAAACTTATTCTGCAGGAAATCCAGCTCTGTAAAGTCCTCCTCCTTATGGGACATCTTCACACACATGCTCCTTGAACCACGTCGCATCTGGACAACTTTAAGGTCTGCCAGTTCTTCCCTTTGACTGCAGAGTAGCCATCCGTCTCGTCCCTGATGCCTTCATTTCTGAGCTCCACCACCTCAACTTTCTTGGAATTGGAGTTTCCCACCACAGAAAGGAAGTCTTCGAAATTGTAGACCACCCCTCCTGGTCCTGCTCTTCATCTCCTGCTCCACGCCATGATGGAAACTGTCCGCACTCATAAATGTGTGCCCTGGCTCGAAAAACTTAAGGGTGATGTGTTCAGTCAAGATGATGTTGGAGTTAACTAAGGACACAAGCGAAGAGAAAAGGCA
Organism: Argentina silus; assembly: GCF_951799395.1. Lineage (NCBI taxonomy): Eukaryota > Metazoa > Chordata > Actinopteri > Argentiniformes > Argentinidae > Argentina > Argentina silus. The sequence continues at coordinate 36,039,344 of NC_139653.1, forward strand.
CCAGTTTTTGTTTTGAGTGCTACAATTGTCTACCCAGTGCTTGATGTCCCGCTCCTTTCCCAATGCCGCTGCATAAGCCATTGTTATCTCCATAGCGCTCCGCCCTGCAATCCCCTCCTGCCAGACACCAGAGATGGTCTTATTTTTGTTGGTCTTTTTTCCAACTGACGTAAAGGTTTCATGATATGCAACAATCCATCATGTGTGAACACAGCTGACCTGACATCAGGCATTTATGGGAGCATGATCACCTTCTGCAGGTCTACACTTCTAGTCGATGTATCTTCAGGCCAATCCTTGTGTTTTTGCCACCTCTCACACTGCGGGCAGTTCGCTGCAGCCTCCCCCTGGTGGTCAGCCTGCACGTGCTCTTCCTGCAGCAGACAGCTCTCACACTCCTCCTCTCCAAGCTTAGTAAAGCTAATGTTTTTAGATTTTACAGCCTTTCGATAAGACTCTTAGGAGCAGTTGTTGCCTTTTTCTACATAGTCAGCCTACATGAGTTTGATGCTAATGTCGCTGGGGAGGTAGAGGCGGCATGGGGCATGCTCCCTCCGGTAGTGGTTGACCGCCGGGTGGAAGGACTCAATGTGATCGTGCAATGGCTTCAGGTCCAGCTTGTTGGCTGGTGCATGTCTCCCTCTCTGATCTTTCGGTGGAGCAAGAGGATTTGTGATTTCTTTTCCCATCACTGAGAGAACCAGGCTGTTGTTGGTCAGTTGGTACCCTAAAGTTGAAAGGAAGAAATCGTTGCACACCTGCTGTGGGACCTGGCCTTCATCTTTCAGCCTGTAGAGCTGCCCTGCTGACTTGGTTTTCCATCACCACAGACTTTTGCGGTCGGTACCTGGCTTACATTGTAAAACATGAAGGAACATTTCTCAGGGTATGGCATGTCCCAGTACTTGCCCCAGATTTCTCTGTCTGTCCTCTGAAAATTTCTCCTACATTTGGGGCCACATGGTTCTCTTATTGGTGGTTTATGAGTGGGCTGTGGTACTGTGGCTTGAGCAAGGGCGGGCTCTGGTGCAGTCAGTGATGGAAGGATGAGGTCTTCTGGGGTGTGGTGGAAGTCTAGGCAGCGACGGACCACCACTGACACGTGCTGAGACTTCTTATAGACGGCAGTGGCTCTGAGGACGGCTCCTGGAGGTGGCTCTCTGGCCACCAGCACCTCCACAGGGTATGTCTTGGCCAGCTGGCAGTACAGCTTGTTCAGCTGCTGGGAGTACTGGGAGAAAAATCGGTTAAGATTACTGTCTCCTGGTGGAGAAATGAAGTTGTGATTGTAAATCAATTAGTGAAAAGTCAGCATTTGTGTCACCAACACCATTACTTATACAATACAAATGTTACTTCAGGATAGGCAAAATAATTGTAAGTTTACATCAAACACAAATGCAAAAACAATGGAATAAACACCCATAAGTACATCTTTTAAAACACACATTTACTAAATACCAGCAACCATTAAAAAATATTGTAAATACGTTTTTACAGAACAGATTTGCTGTATTTTAACCAAGTCTCTGCTGAAGAGAAAAAGTCCTTGTAAGGAACATGCCCAGTCATGTCAGACCCATGTGGTGTTGCAACCAACCTGCAACTCCCCAATTACAATGAGTGAGTTGTCAGGCATTAGTTTAAGGGCAGCACACCCTAACCTCAACCCAAAAAGACCTATCATGGCACACTGACATTGAGTCACAGTGGAAACCTACATGCTATTGGCTGTTTTAATCCAACTACTGTCACCGAAACTTTGAATTTAAGCAATCGTCACAATGAACTGGATTCGACTTGAATGCAACCATGAGGGATCAGAATGACTGGGACATTTGTTCTTCTCTGAGGTAAGGTAACCATATTTCACTGTGATTAAATGATTGAAAAGGTACCATAAATGAAAGTTTAAAACTATTTTACTGTTATGTCTCATAACTAAATGCTACGGTGTACTGGGGTCCTAAGGGTCAGATTGTACGAATGAGAGATGCAGAAGTACATTCAAACCTTACATATTTGTACCATACAGAGACATTTGATAATGTACACTACCAGCCACTTAAGAATTATTATTCTAAAGCAAAAGGTATAGAGAGCATTTGAGTATATGAATATACAATATAGTACAACCAGTTCCTAGTGAGTGATGAACAATTAAAGGGGGGTTTACATTCGTCAATGAGTAGTCGGGCTTTAATATATATTGCTTGGTTTAACAGAATGAAAAAAAATGTGGGTCGGGCAGCTGTGTCGGTTGGGGCACCAGAATTGTGGTTTTGATCACTGGACGGGCCTGGCCACATACATATACACACACAAGTAGTTGTAGCTAAGTATTCACTGTAAGTCGCTCAGAATAAAAGCATCTGCTAAATAACTACATCATCAAATCATAAAAGATTGCAAATATTATTGTATGTGTATGTGGGCCATTCCATAATTTAGGGGGCCAATGACAGTTTTGTGGAAGGAAAACTTGTGAGAGATGTTCCAAAGACATTTATATTTAACTTGCCATGTTTTCTATGTGATTGTATTGAAACGTAGTCAGACAGCATATCTTGTGTTGGAGAAGAGCACAGGATATTCCAAATGCTTGTTACATCCTTGTATTTGCTTGGTGCCTTCACATATTTAGCAAAAAATGTGTGACACAATACTATACTCTTTCCTTTCATATTTCATAGTGTTATTAAGCATTATACATAATTTCATTATAATACCGAAAATGTATTTCAAAATGTCAAGTAAAAATGTAATCCTATGACATGATTCTTTTTTTTTTTTTTTTCCTCATGCTCACGTACCTTTTGAAGCTCACCTTAGCAGTGTAACTTTTTATGCACTTGATGTTACGATGGTAAGGCAGATCTAACAGTCCCACTAAATCACGTGTGTTTGAATTTGCGTGGTCGAAGGAATTGTCTGTAGACCTCCAAGACAGGATTGTGTTGAGGCACAGATGTAGGGAAGGGTACAAAAAAATGTCTGCAGTATTGAAGGTCCCCAAGAACAGAGTAGGCTCCATCATTCTTAAATGGAAGAAGTTTGGAACCACCAAGACTCTTCCTAGAGCTGGCCGCCCAGCCAAACTGAGCAATAGGGGGAGAAGGGCCATTGTCAGGGAGGTGACCAAGAACCCAATGGTCACTCTGACAGAGCTCCAGAGTTCCTTTGTGGAGATGGGAGAACCTTCCAGAAGGACAACCATCTCTGCAGCACTCCACCAATCAGGCCTTTATGGTAGAGTGGCCAGACGGAAGCCACTCCTCAGTAAAAAGCACATGACAGCCCGTTTGGAGTTTGCTAAAAGGCACCTAAAGGACTCTCAGACCATGAGAAACAAGTTTCTCTGGTCTGATGAAACCAAGATTGAACTCTTTGGCCTGAATGCCAAGCGTCACGTCTAGATGAAACTAAGCACCGCTCAACACCTGGCCTATACCATCCCTACAGTGAAGCACAGTGGTGGCAGCATCATGCTGTGGGGATGTTTTTCAGCGGCAGGGACTGGGAGACTAGTCAGGATCGAGGGAAAGATGAACGGAGCAAAGTACAGAGAGATCCTTGATGAAGTCCTGAGCGTTCTGGAGCAGGTTCTCAGACTGGGGCGAAGGGGACCTTCCAACAGGACAATGACCTTAAGCACACAGCCAAGACAACGCAGGAGTGGCTTTGGGACAAGTCTCTGAATATCCTTGAGTGGCCCAGCCAGAGCCCGGACTTGAACCTGACCGAACATCTTTGTCCAGAGAGACCTGAAAATAGCTGTGCACTGATAGCTGTGCTTTGTCATTAAGGGGTATTGTGTGTAGATTGATGAGGGAAAAAAATGAATTTAATCCATTTTAGAATAAGGCTGTAACATAACAAAATGTGGAAAAAGTGAAGGGGTCTGAATACTTTCCAAATGCACTGTATAGATAACGCGATTGGATTTCGAGACCATAGTATGAAATTTAGGTCAGTTTTTTATTACATTGTTATTACATTTTTTATTACATTTTTTAAAAATAAAATACAGAAACCTGAATTGATTGCCTTCTTCTCTCTCCTGCTTGTGTCCCGCTTGTGTACTGCTGCCTGCAATGTGTGTGTGTGTGTGTGTATATAAGAGAAAGCCCTTCTATTTTCTTGTTATATTATAACTACACATTGAAATATAAATTAGATGTTTCATTTTTTCATTAGTTTATCAAAATTGCAGTATCAATTGCTGCACAGTAGCCTGTTTAATCTGAATGTTAATGTGTATGTTGTCACGCGTAGGACAACTTGAAGTCCAATTCTGCATATAATTAAATGTATTCCTCAAACTAGACATCCTAAGCTATGTGCTATCTATATTGAGCCATTTTGAAATTTTTACCCCAATGTCACACTTTGGCCCCCTCATTTATGGAATGACCCATGTAACTATATCAACTGTATAACAGAACTCACGGTGGAGGTGACAGACTTGGCAGTCCCTGACTTCTGGAAGTGGAGCTGGAAGCCGTGCTCCCCTGGGTAGTCAATGTTGGAAGGGACGGTAGAGGCAGGGGGCGGCATACTGTCCATGGGGACAGAGGACTCCACAACTGGGGGGTCTGGCAGCTCAAACAGTCTCTCGTCAAAGCCCTCATGGAGAGTGGCTTCAGGGAGGAGCTGTGGGAAGAAAGATCAAATTGCTCATCTACTGAGGGACTGAGCTTTTGGGTAGCACTTTTCATTAAGTTGTCTGTATACCTGTGTAGTAATGCTGTAATTATTCTAATAACAAGATTGCATTAGCATGCTGTTACATAGTAATTTGATAAATACATGATATATGGTGTTGGGCGGTTTGTTTTATTTACTATTTTTGATTTATTCCACACGTACAAGTATTACTACAAGTAGAAATCACTCAGCTGCATTACTATGCAATCAAATAGTAATTAAGTACTAAATTATGTCACAGCATGTTAATACAATGTTGTTACTAGAGTAATTGCTGAGTTACTGCATTGATATAGAGGCAACAACTTAAAGTAAAGTGTGACCAGCTTTTGTTTAAGTTATCCACAACATTCATCAAACTTACTTACTGAGAAGAATATTGTCAATTATCTGATAAAAGGCCTCCAACTGCAAACATTTTTGAAAATGCAAACACACGGCCATCAAAGTGGAACTTTTCAGATATCCCTTTACAATCTCCTTTCTAAGGAAGACATTTCTGCTGCACAAAAAAAGGCATTTCTGTCAGGTAGACAAAAACACTTACCGTTACATCCATGTCAGACCAGTTTTCATTCACATGTGGAATAGTGGAGATCTGAGAAGCCATACTATAAAAAGGACACAAATCACAGTATATGTTGTCACTGGTGGTCTTCAAGTTAACACATAGGCTAAGTGTTTTTGTCCAGGCTAGATGAAGCATCCTTGAATACAACTTACCGTAACTAATTTTTCTACCAAAATTGAAGTTAAGGCCTTTTGCCCTTTCACGGCAGTATGTAACCCTGGTTCTCTCAAGGAGATGAAGGAGACATCTCACCAAATTGACCCTCTTCAAGGGTGAAGAGATGGTTTGTAGAATGAAATGGGCGGGCATTGCAGTAGCCTTTATAGGCTGGGTTGAGGCGGCGTCAGCCATGCAAAGCTCTCCAGGCCTGTTCGAGGCATGATTGAGTAGGGTTTCAGCGAATAGGGTATGCAGTTGTGCATATTCCATAATGAGATGTCTCCCTCATCTACTTCAGAGAACTGGGGTTACTTCCCGTAATCGAAAGGTTTACATTTGACATCATCACGCTAACACCCACTTCACTGCACATTATCTGAATCTCCAGGTACAGTCTCTCCTCTGGTCAGGCAGTATACATCTCACACACACACACACACACACACACTCCTCATGGCAGTGTTTAATTCACCTCTCCTTGCAAGGTTGTCAAATTTCCATCGTTAAAAGATAAGTGACAAAGTCAAGGCCAAGAGATAAAGAGTCTGAAAGGCCTAGTAAAAAAGCTTGTCAGTGGACTGATTGTCATCGTCCTGTGTCCCCCTCCCTGTGTGTATGTTCCTCAGTGGGCCCCCTCTCACACATCTCTCATGATTAACAACCTGAAATGTGGACCTGCCTGTGTAACAGTGGCTCAAGATTTATGTCCTGTATGATCAGAACTAGCACAGACCTACAGAACCAGGAGTACATTTACCTGATAGGCGTGTCACACTGGTATGGAAGACTGCGTGAGGAGTTAGAGGTAGGTGGGTGTCCATTTCAGCTTTTTACTTAATCAGTGTTCCTTACGCATGGGTAACCAATGTGGGCCTTCTGTACCAGCCTAGTGCTGTAGCACCTGATTCTACCAATCAGATAATCATCAAGACCAAGCTGTACTGTGTCTCCTTGTATCCAAAACGTACAAAAAAGTATTTCCTCTACCGCATTGTGTTTTTTTGCTTCAGTTTGGAATGTTGAATTATGTTAAATTTGATCAGCAACTGTTTCTGGGACATTAGAAGCTAAATAAACATTACATCAGTATTCAAGAGAGTATGGGGGCTCAAATGGAGCGAGGCACAAAGAAGATCTTATAATTCACTAAGGCGGAATCCTGACAGGCCAACATAGGCAGACAAAAAAACAGTGTTGAGAATCAACTGGGGGAGGATTCAAAGTCAGACCAACTGTTCACCTTCAGCTATAAATGTCCTCTGGAAAGTTAGAGAGAAACAGAAAGTTATTTTCTTTGCAGGCCTAATGGAAATATGACAGTATGTAGTGTACAAGCCAAGCTGTTTATTTATTATCTGCCCTATATCCTTTTTTCTTTTCTTTTTTTAACATGAATTTGAATTTGTGATCTAAATGCAAATGAACTGTCTCAACAGCTGATTTCCCTCCAATTCAGAACATTGTGTGTATGTGTGAGAGGGAGAGAGAGAGGAAAGAGAAAGATAATTTAAAGTTTTTTAAAGTTTTTTTTTAAAGCATTACCACAGCCTTCTTTTGATAATGATGGTGAAAGTTAGAAATAGGCCTACAAGGTCAAGATAGCTGACTTTCAACAGCGGTGCTTATGTTGTGTGTACCAGTGCGTGCCAAGGCCAACTGCTTTCCCACAGTCACTCCAGATCTTCAATGGTGCTTACTTTAGGCCTACTCTGTGTTTAAAACTTTTGCATTTCACTGTATACTTGTATGCACGTGACAAATAAAGAATCTTGAATCTTGAAACTCAGGCTTTTATCCTCCTCTACCCCCATTTAGAGCGCGAGGGCAGGATATTATTTTCTTCCAAGTGCTTTAGTTGGCTACCGAACTTGGTGGGTAGCAGGCATAACTCACTGTAGTCGAGTTGATTTGAAACACGCTCAAACTAAACAGCTTACAACTAAGTGCTTAAGTCAGGGGTCTCAAACTCGCGGCCCGCGGGGCAATTGAGGCCCGCAGGACGATATTTTGTGGCCCCCTACTTGACATCAAAGTTTAGTGTTTTTCTCACATGCACCTTTTTGCCGAGTCGTTGCCCTGGGCAACGTTTTCTATTTTTTTTATCACTTATGGGACCATAGCTCAGGCTCGTGACAGCTTCCGGTGGTGTTTGTTGACAAGTTAGCCAACGCGAATTAGCGAATTTTTCCTGAAATTGTCTGTGCTCGTCGCCAACCTTTCTCTTCACGGCAGGTTTTTTTTGAATACTTGAAAACCTTTTTTGTGGAATACTTGATGCGGCCCAACCTCACGCAGACTCTACCTCCAGCGGCCCCCAGGTAAATTGAGTTTGAGACCCCTGGCTTAAGTTATCAGAGCCTGTTGGGAAACCTGTTGTTTGACATGTTGTTTCCATATAATTCACCACTTTACAACTTTCTGTCCAACTTCTTTTCTTCTGATCATAACATTGATTAAATGACAAGAAATTCATACTTCAGGATGCTATATTGCAACAATCAATCTGCTATTTGCTACAGAAGTTAATAATAATAATTATAATATTAAATTGTATTTGCGTAGTGCTTTTCAAGAAACTTAAAGACTCTTTACATCAATTGTAACCAAATGTGCTAATTGACTTGCCAATTAGCTGAGTGCTTACATCTGGTTAGTTAATCCAGGGAGGCCTTTGATGAAGTTCATACTATCTCCGATAATAGAATCCAGATTGTAATAATTTCTCACTTATGGAATAATTCCTAAGGACGAAATAAGATGAATGAATGAATAAGAGCCTAACATAAATCCATCGTTGGTCAACCTCAAACAGAAGGGGGTTGACCAGATGGCTATACATTTTTGTAACGTTTTCATGTAGGAATGTGCATTTAGTAATATGATGTATTTTGTCCCAGATGTCAAATGAAATGTGCTTGAAAAGTACGCTTTGATTGACACAATCAGTATCACGGTGGTCCTCAACCTTTTAGATTTTTTCCAACTATAATGAAAGGCATGCTTAGTCTGGTCGAAAAGCAGAATTAAGTTTAGACTTGTTAGAGCATCGAATGGAAGGGGCATGTCACTTGCAAATGTTTGGTAGCAATTGGATTATCTAATAAGGAGATTATCCAGGTGTATACTAATTTACATGTTTTGTGGTCTAGTCCCAGGGGGAATCTTGGTTACAATTAGGATCATCTCTTTCACACCTGGTAACAAGAGACAAGCTTATAGTCATCCCATTTATTATGTTGGTTGCAATTAACCCATAGGGCTCTATTTTGATTATGTAAATACAGTCTTAGCACAAACGTGAGCATTGGTGGGGGTGCTGGCGGTGGTGCTAGGGAGTGTGTCTGTAATATTAGCCAGAATTTTTCAGTGCAACTGATGGCACTTGACCTGCTCATTGTCGTGAGCACGCCTCTTTTACTGCTAATCCACCCACCCAGTGCAGACGAGACATCACTCCAGCTATGTGGTAATTTCACCTGTTTCACCTGACACAAATTGCAAATACGCCTTGATTTCAACTTGCACCCATTTTGCGCCGGCTGAAAATACAGCCCATAATATGCTAAATCAGAAAATAAATCAAACCTTAAATGCAATTTTAAATAGGTGAGTCTTGTGAGAGCGTTAAGGAGGACAGAGTGGGAGCATCCCTGAATTCCCTGGGGAGAGCATTCCCAATGCCAAGCACCGTGATGCTGAAACCCCTGTCACGCCAGGTTTTGAGTTACTAGTTGCTAACACATTAAGCCTATCCATGTCATGCCTTCATTTGATGACCTTTAATGGCAAACTGACCAAAAGAGAAATGTTGAAGTGTAGATGGATTTGGTGGCGCCAGAGAGGTGATGTATTTAAATATGGCTTATTTATGGCTTATAGCCATTATTGGTTTACTTCTCAGTCCATCGGACGTGATCGTGTGTATCAATGGGTGGACTTGTTTTGCAAGCGGCAAGCAGTGTGACTGGTGTTTTCACTAATCATACTCTATGGAATACCCAAAATGACTAAACTCTGCCCAACCAAGAGGTTGACACATGCAAAACAATTCCAACCCAAATGGGCCTATTGCAATAGGCCACTGTTTAGGAATATCCAATCAGAGTGGGTGTTAGTTTGATGATAAAAGGTCATGACTGCAACATTGATACTGAAATGGGCTTTAGGCTACTGATTTAATTAAAAAAAACAATAGCCTGCATTTAGCTTTTTGAATATTTAGATAGACAGATCAACACTTACCCAACAGGCTGTGTCGGCATATTTTGGCTCAGCAAGAGACTGGACTTGCGACTAGAGTTTCGGTTGGGCCTGAAAATTCAAGCCTGACCCAACCCGGGCCCGTTGAGATGAGGCCCGAGCTTAGCCTGAGCCCGACATCACAGACATTTACAAGCCCGAGCCCGAAAAAAGTCAAAATTCTAGAAAACAGCTGTGCCTTTATCCATTGCGTATAACAACAAAATTGAAGTGCAGAGGAGTGATGAGTGAGGAGAAAGGAGAGGAGAAAGCCACTTACTAAGAAGACAGGAGAGAGAGGACAACTCGCAATCAACAACTGTATTTACTGAACCTGCCTTTATAAAATACCATATATATTTCCAGAAGTTAGCTAGATCTTGTTGTTGTCTGTTTTGTGTGTTTGTAATGTGTAAGCATTGATGCCATATCAATAGTGCTCCATAAGAGAATGCTGATCTGATACCTTTGGTCAGGTGCAGGCGAAGATAGCATGACAGAGTAGAGGCACATTAGTGAATAGAGAATGGTTATTAAGTTGTTTCACAGCTTTTAAACATCAATAGGGATTTCAGTAATTAGGACTGACAGAAGCAGAGAGAACTAAAGAATTAAAAAGTACATATATATATATATACACAGTGCATTCATATTGTTGTATTGTATTGTTATGGAAAATACATTGATAGAACTGTTTGAAGGATATACACTTTCATATGACTGATACAACTTGTGTGAATACTATGATTACATTTTCTCCCTGTATTACCACACCACACCTCTAAAAGTTCTATAGCCATTGTTTTGAGAAACGGCGGATGATTACCATATGGATAGCGGTGGTTTAGGAGGGAGTGGTGGAGGAGAGAGAACATCCCGCCACCTCTCACATAAGCACAAGCTTGCAGGTGATAGCCTTTGTGGCGCCTACCATTATGTTCCATCTGTATAAAAGACAACCTTGACAATTGCCTCTTCAGACTTGCGCTAAACAGACCCCCGGATTTATGCTGGGCTGCTGTTAGGCTCTTGTCTCTTGTTTGCAAGCAATAATAAATACCGGACTCAAATACTGTGGCTACTCAGGACTTTATTTCTTGAATCTCATCTCCGAAGAGCTGAAGTACAGAGTGGTAAATCCTAGACATCCACCACAGTATTCAGACCCCTTCCCTTTTTCCACACTATGTTATGTTACAGCCTTATTCTAAAATGGATTAAATTATTTTTGTCCTCATCAATCTACTTAGAATGACAAAGCAAAAACAGGTTTTTAGAAATTGTTGCTAATTTATTAAAAATAAAAAACTGAAATCATATTTACATAAGTTTTCAGCCCCTTTGCTATGGCACTCGAAATTGAGCTCAGGTGCATCCTGTTTCCATTGATCATCTGTGAGATGTTTCTACGACTTGATTGGAGTCCATCTATGATATGAGGTCGAAGGAGTTGTCGGTAGACCTCCGAGACAGGATTGTGTCGAGGCACAGATCTGGGGAAGGGTACAAAAAAATTCCTGCAGTATTGAAGGTCCCCAAGAACACAGTAGTCTCCATCATTCTTAAATGGAAGGTTTGGAACCACCAAAACTCTTCCTAGAGCTGGCCGCCGGGCCATCATCAGGGAGGTGACCAAGAACCCAATGGTCACTCTGACAGAGCTCCAGAGTTCCTCTGTGGAGATGGGAGAACCTTCCAGAAGGACAACCATCTCTCAGGCCTTTATGTTAGAGTAGCCAGACGGAAGCCACTCCTCAGTAAAAAGCACAGCACAGCCCTTGGAGTTTGTCAAAAGGCACCTAAAGGACTCTCAGACCATGGGAAACAAGATTCTCTGGTCTGTTGAAACCAAGATTGAACTCTTTGGCTTGAATGCCAATCGTCACGTCTGGAGGAAACCAGGCACCGCTCATCCCCTGACCAATACCATCCCGACGGTGAAACATGGTGGTGGCAGCATCATGCTGTGGGGATGTTTTTCAGCGGCAGGGACTGGGAGACTAGTCAGGATCGAGGGAAAGATGAACGGAGCAAAGTACAGAGAGATCCTGGATGAAAACCTGCTCCAGAGCGCTCAAGACCTCAGACTGGGGCGAAGGTTCACCTTCCAACAGGACAACGACCCTAAGCACACAGTCAAGACAATGCAGGAGTGGCTTCAGGACAAGTCTCTGAATGTCCTTGAGTGGCCCAGCCAGCGACCGGACTTGAACCCGATCGAACATCTCTGGAGAGACATGAAATAGCTGTGCACCGACGCTCCCCATCCAACCTGACAGAGCTTGAGAGGATCTGCAGAGAAGAATGGGGGAAACTCCCCAAATACAGATGTGCCAAGCTTGTAGCGTTATACCGAAGAAGACTTGAGGCTGTAATCGCTGCCAAAGGTGCTTCAACAAAGTACTGAGTAAAGGGTCTGAATACTTATGTGAATGTGATATTTTATTTTTTTATTTTTAATAAATTAGCAACAATTTCTAAAAACCTGTTTTCGCTTCATCATTATTGGGTATTGTGTGTAGATTGATGAGGAAACGTTTTTTAAATCCATTTTAGAATAAGGCTGTAACATAACATAATGCAGAAAAAGTGAAGGGGTCTGAATACTTTCCGAAAGCACTGTATATATACAGTTAGGTCCGGAAATATTTGGACAGTGACACAATTTTCATAATTTTGGCTCTGTACGCCACCACAATGGATTTGAAATGAACCAATCGAGATGCAATTGAAGGGCAGACTTTCAGCTTTAATTCAAGGGGTTGAACAAAAATATCATATGAAACGTTTAGGAATTACAACCATTTTTATAGACAGTCTCCCATTTTCAGGGGCTCAAATGTAATTGGACAAATTAACATAATCATAAATAAAATGTTCATTTTTAATACTTTGTCGAGAATCCTTTGCAGGCAATGACAGCCTGAAGTCTGGAACCCATGGACATCACCAAATGCTGGGTTTCCTCCTTTGTGATGCTTTGCCAGGCCTTTACTGCAGCTGTCTTCAGTTGTTGTTTGTTCGTGGGTCTTTCTGCCTTTAGTTTTGTCTTCAGCAAGTGAAATGCATGCTTGATCGGGGAACCCTCCTGGACAGTGTTCTTCACTTGGCTGGATGTTGTGAAGGGGTTTTTCTTTACCATGTGAAGGATCCTGCGATCATCCACCACTTCCGTGGACATCCGGGCCTTTTTGTGTTGCCGAGCTCACCAGTGCATTCTTTTTTTCTCAGAATGTACCAAACTGTTGATTTGGCCACTCCTAATGTTGCCGCTATGTCTCTGATGGATTTTTTTTGTTTTTGCAGCGTAAGGACAGCCTGTTTCACTTGCATTGAGAGCTCCTTTGACCGCATGTTGTGAGTTCACAGCAACGGCTTCCAAATGCAAATGCCACACTTGGAATCAACTCAGACCTTTTACCTGCTTAATTGATATAGAAATAACAAAGGAATAACCCACCCCTGTCCATGAAACTGCTTTTGAGTCTGTTAATGGACACGCATCACGTCCAATCCCCTACTCAGATTTTGTCCCCTTTCAGATTCATGCTACTGATGACAGTTGAGATCAAAGCATAGGAGGCATGCGACAACTGGCCTGTGAAAAACCAAAAACCACATTTTTTTCTTTTCTTTTTTTAAACATAAACATCTGGGTGGCGCCCAACATCTTTATATTTTGTATTAAAAACAAAGCATTACTATATTTCCATAGTTTGCTAAAAACACTCTTCTTAGCTTGGCATCCCCTGTAGATGATGGCGCCCTGGCTTTTCAAACAGCTATACTGTATGCTGTAAGGAAATTATTCAGTTTTGTTTGTCAACACTTACTCAATAGATTTGAGTGTCTTATGTAGAGTTGTATTAATTGTTTTTTGTTTGTATGTTATTGTGGTAGGCAGATGTGAACTCCAGTTTTATACAAATGGTTTAAGCGATTGAGAAAAACTATGGTAAGTGGTAAGACTAAGGTTGCATCCTCCAATAATAAAGGAGGAATCCTCACTCTCCCCACACTCTCTCCCTATTTCTCCATAATGTGTCAGCTCAGACAGTGTGGGTATGGCAGAGAGGGGCACAGGGGCCATCTGAGGGCAGCCAGTCTTGCCAACGGCTCATTTATGATTTGCTCCCTTCAAAATTCCATGTGTTAAATTACTTTAACAGCATGGCTTCTCCTCCCCATTCCTCACTCCAAACGGGGTCTCTCTCTCAGATACAATGAACTTTGCATTGCATAAGTCATTACAGCATTTTACATATTCTCCCTCCCCTGTTCTCTCTCTGTAGGGTTTCAGAGAATGGCGGGTGAAGATAAGTCACGTAGGTGGAGAGTAGTGGATGTTGTTCAGAAGCGTAATGGGCCTTATCATCTTTGCATGAAGGTCCCTCTTTGAATGTATAATAAAAAGCACCAAAATTCATCTCTCTCTCTCTCACTCCTTTGTCATATCTCTTGTCTCACTTACTTCTTTTTCTGTCTGCATCTCCAGCTCTCCAACCTCTCTCTATATCCTCCACGCTTTCCTCTCTCTTTCAGTATTCCCATCTCCCCTTGCCCTCACCCCACCTCCCTCATTCTACTCTCTCCCCTGGTAGTGTATTTCTGTCTCCCTGTCATTTCTCTCACAGCCCCTGGGATAGCTCATAAATGGGTTTCTCTAGCTAACCACTCTCAAAGGGCCAGCAAGGTAATTCCACACTCCCTCACATCAACACTTCAAAAGCCCCAGATCCCAGCCAGGGAATAAGTAATGACATTCAATTGAATAATCCCCTGTTTATGGACCTTTTTCTGGTGGCAAATGTCACTGTCGCAGATTAAGTGACCAAATCATACAAACCATTGTAGTTCCTCTAGAGAATGTATCTATTTTGTTTATATGCCATGAACTTAGAGATTTTGAACTGTAATTTGCTTAAATGTTGTCCCTCCTCATCGAAGAAACCTTCAAAAAGAACTTCAGGAGCTCAATAGAGGTGCCTTTGAAAAATTCAGGAAGGTAACAGCTTAACATCTATCCAGAAGTCAAGGGCAAATACCAGAATCGCCCCTGACTCCCTTAGAAATCAATATTTATCCCGCAAAGAGGATATTGGATCATGTGAGGTTTCCAGGGAATGTGGCTTTTCAAACAGCTGTTACCTTCCATTATGGCATCATAATGCTCAACGATGTTGCATAACCACCACTCTCTGCATGAGTCATTTGATCCTTTTACCCATCAGCGTTCGTTGCGGCTCTAGACTAGGCATTTCAAACAGAATTCATTGGTTTAAAAATGGCCCCCAGCTACTGTTGCCACTGCAACCAATGTTTGCGCAACAGCACACCCATGACACCCGTCAAAGCCAGCAGCCGGAGCCAATCAATGTTCACAACAGGCTATATTTCCCAGAATTCTTGGCTGGATGACCACAGGTCACAGGAGTGATAGATGTAGACAGCTACCTGGAGCCCTTTTTTTATTACTTTATTTATTCATCCATTTTGAGTGGTTCCAACAGTTAGCCTGGAAGTAGTTTGGAGAAATTATGTTTGAAATGATATATTTCAGGATTAATAACAGCCAAAGTATTTGGAGAATGATTCGGCCCCTCCTTGCTGGTGACAGAGAAAGACTATGCAGGACTGAAGTGTCAAAGCTTTGCTACTGCCTTGTTTTCCCTGACTGAGGGGAAGTTAGAGGAGCAGTGAGGGGAGTGTAAATGCTCTTAAACCAGCTACAGTGCCTTCAGAAAGTATTCAGACCCCTTCACCTTTTCCACATTTTGTTGTGTTATAGACTCAATTTTAGATTTTGCCATCAATCCACACACAATACTCCAGAATGACAAAGTGAAAATGTATTAAAATTGAAATACAGAAATACCTCATGTACATAAGTATTTAGACCCTTTGCTATGAGATCCTATAAAAACGAAGATATTAATTCCAAAATTACATGAACTATTATCCTTGCATTAAGATGGACTCAAATGGTGAGGGTGCGATTGTAAATAGGTATACACATTTAAATTAAGGCTGGCGCGACCAAAATATATCTACAATCACTTTCATTGACCAAAGAGAATAATTTGGGTGCCATTAGGCTACTATCATACTAACTCTATTGATTTAAGACACCTTTACTTCAAACACAAATTTCACCAATAGGCTAAGACAAAATATTTGCACAGCCAAATTATTTGGTTACAAATGCTACTGGCTATACACCTAGGTTACACAACTCTGTAGGGCAGCCAGTCTTGCCAACAGCTCATTTATGATTTGCTCCCTTCAAAATTCCATGTGTTAAATTACTTTAACAGCATGGCTTCTCCTCCAAATTTCACCAATAGGCTCAGACAAAATATTTGTACAGCCAAATTATTTGGTTACAAATGCTACTGGCTATACACCTAGGTTACACAACTCTGGTTTCCGTATTGGTATTGGCTGTGTTTAGTCTGCATAACAGACTTCACTCATAAAATATTATTCCCAAATTAGTTAGGCTGTTGGCCTACTGCATTAGGCTACACTCCTACAGCTCCATTCATAGTCAGAATGAAAGTTCACCGGAACTTGTAGTGCTTATTTGATCAGTTCATCAGTCTTGCTTCTTTAATGCTTTGTGTTGATTTCTCAAAATATTATTCCCAAATTTGCAAGGCTATATGCCTACAGCATTAGGCTCCACTCCTAGATCTCCACTTTTATACAATTATGTACAATGTAATACAATAACACATACAAAGACATAAAGTATAGTACAATACATGTGGATAGGAAGGGTGTTGTCTCCGACAGTGATGGGTCTGGTTCAGCTCCCATATCCAAGCTCACCCCGCGGAGTGAGTGTCAGTACTATGTGTAAGCAATTAAATGTTTGTGTATTCCGAGAAAAAACAAACCATGACAAACCAAAACCAACCAACTAGACCAAAACAAAAACAGACAAAAGCTAAAAATAATAATGATAATAATAATAATAATAATAATAATAATAACACAGACTATCCTGTTAATAAAATAACTAAACAAGAAAAACATATGACTTTCCTCTTAATGCCATGGATTTTACATGAAGCTGCCAGGTTAAAGTCCTCAGATTTACCTTGGACTGAACATCCATGAGATCCAAAATTCAAGTTTTTTTTTATTAGTTTTTTTTATTTTTTATTAAGTTGTACAAACGAACCCCCCCCTCCCACCCCAACAGAGGAAACATAAATCAAAGAAAATCAGAAAGCAATTGTAAATAATATGCATGAAAAAAGAGGAGAAAAATAAATAAAAGGGGGATAAACAGAATAAACATTATACATACATATACTCTCACTGGCCACTTCCATATGACATAAACCTGTAATCTTTCAAACATTCCTGAGCAGACAGGGCTCCTGTATCTGCAAATACACTCACCTGGACACTTTATTAGGTACACCTTGCTAGTACTGGGTTGGACCCCCTTTTGCCTTCAGAACTGCCTTAATTCTTTGTGGCATAGATTCAACAAGGTGCTGGAAACATTCCTCAGAGATTTTGGTCCATATTGACATGATAGCATCACACAGTTGCTGCAGATTTGTCGGCTGCACATCCATGATGCGAATCTCCCGTTCCACCACATCCCAAAGGGGCTCTATTGGATTGAGATCTGGTGACTGTGGAGGCCACTGGAGTACAGTGAACTCATTGTCATGTTCAAGAAACCAGTTTGAGATGATTTGAGCTTTGTAACTTGGCGCGTTATCCTGCTTGAAGTAGCCATCAGAAGATGGGTACACTGTGGTCATAAAGGGATGGACATGGTCAGCAACAATACTGAGGTAGGCTGTGGAGTTTAAACGATGCTCAATTGGTACAAAGGGGCCCAAAGTGTGCCAAGAAAATATCACCCACACCATTACACTACCACCAGCCTGAACCGTTGATACAAGGCAGGATGGATCCATGCTTTCATGTTGTTTACGCCAAATTCTGACCCTACCATCTGAATGTCACAGCAGAAATCGAGACTCATCAGACCAGGCAATGTTTTTCCATTCTTCTATTGTCCAATTTTGGTGAGCCCGTGCGAATTGTAGCCTCAATTTCCTGTTCTTAGCTGACAGGAGTAGCACCCGGTGTGGTCTTCTGCTGCTGTAGCCCATCTGCATCAAGGTTCGATGTGTTGTGCGTTCAGAGATGGTCTTCTGCATACCTTGGTTGTAACGAATGGTTATTTGAGTTACTGTTGCCTTTCTATCATCTCGAACCAGTCTGGCCATTCTCCTCTGACCTCTGGCATCAACAAGGCATTTTCGCCCAGAGAACTGCCGCTCACTGGATATTTTCATTTTTTCAGACCATTCTCTGTAAAACCCTCGGGATGTTTGTGTATGAAAATCCCAGTATATCAGCAGTTTCTGAAATACTCAGACCAGCCCGTCTGGCACCAACAACCATGCCACGTTCAAAGTCACTTAAATCACCTTTCTTCCCCATTCTGATGCTCGGTTTAAACTTCAGCAGGTCATCTTGACCATGTCTACATGCCTAAATGCATTCAGTTGCTGCCATGTGATTGGCTGATTAGATATTTGCGTTAACAAGCAGTTGAACAGGTGTACCTAATAAAGTGGCCGGTGAGTGTACATACACACTTCACAAGGGTTCACAGGATCATCCCTTAATATTAGTAGGGTACCTAGGATCAGCGTGTCAGGAACAACCCAAGGCCTATGTCATTAGAGGGGCAAATTGGTCTCCACTCAAGGAGGAGAAGTGGGTGATGGGTAAAGAGGAACTTCTCTGAGTAACCTCTCCTAGAGAATCTCATCTTTTCCAGGTGAAGGAAGCTCATAACGTCCCAAACCCAGTGTATATGGGAAGGCGGGGAGGCGCTCTTCCAATTGAGGACTATAAGGCATTTAGCTAAAAGTGTGTAGAAGGCCAAGGCATTGCCCTGTAGTGATGTGATAGACCAAACAGAGCAGCTAAGGTACACGGTTCTATGGTTCTGCCCAGAGCCTTGGAGAATGAATCAAAAATGAATGGACAGAAGGTGGTAAAGGCTGGGCATAGCCAGAACATATGTATCAGTGATGCAGGGGCCTTTCGGTATCTGCCGCATATGGGATTGATGCCTGGTTTAATTTTGGATAATTTGGCCTTGGTCAAATATATTTGATGGACTCATTTCAGATGGATATGACGATGGTGAGCACAAATGGAGGAAGAGTGAATCCTACAAAAAACAAAGTAGAGATCACACCCCTGATATCTGATATTCACCCTCAGGATACTATCCATATATGACCTGAGGGGAAGGTGAGGGAATAGCAGTGAGGTGTTTCTTGCAAAATCATGAATATGAAAAAAATTATAAGAAAGAATTCAAGAATCTGAAGGTATCTGAAATGGTGGGTATTAGGGATGTTACATTTCTAGGTGAGCTGGGGAAAGGTGCAGAAATGTTATCTATGTTATTCTGAATTGTTCTGACTCTCGTGCCAACCTGTGAATGCCCAGTCGACCAGAGAGGAGGGGAAAAGGGGGTTCCTGTCAATGGGGGCAAGGGTTGAGATCGATTGAAGTCCAAAGTGAACTCTACGTTGCCTCCAAATATGTAGAGACTGTTTGACCACTGTGTTGTCCTTACTTCGTTGCACTACTGCGTATTTGTATTATTTGTATTATTTGTATTTTGTATGCTGCATTGTCAAGGAACTGAGCCCAAGAATTTTACTCCCTGCACTTGTGTATGAGACGTAACAAATAAACTTGAAACTTGTGTTATCTCCAGAGTATGAGAAGGTTAGGGGTAGTGGAGCACAAAGTAGAGCAGATAGTGATGAGTTTCTATTGGAAGCCAGTTTCTATTGGAAGCCAGCTGTTTGAGGTCAATTGCTGTGAAGTTTAATCTTGTTTAAAGTCAGTGTGCGGTTGGTAGCTTGTGTATTTTGCTGTGGCTATCCTGCCTTAAGCTCAGGAACCTAGTTTCTATTGGAAGCCAGCTGTTTGAAGTCAATTGCTGTGAAGTGCTGTCAATCTCCAGTGGGAGGGCCTGACACTATCCTCACCTTGGATATCCTGCTAGTCATCAGCAATCACAGAATCTGCATTTATATCGTGACGATCACAGAGCGACAGCCTCTGCGACAGCCTGCTAACACAAAGATGCTTGACACAAAGGAGTCAATATGTGGAGTCCATCAAGGAAGGCCTGAGAGGAAGGCCAAACTACTAAGAGGACACATCGACGCTACACCCCCACTCACAACCCTTCCAATCTAATCTACCCACCATGCTCAACTGACCTCACTGTCACAGGAGGACTTTGGAACTGCCAGTAAGCATCCGGAAAGCAGAGGCTATCTCATCCTATGCCTACTTCATGTCCCTCCACTACCTTGCTCTCACAGAGACATGGATTACACCGGATAACACAGCTACTCCTTTTCTCATTCCCCTAGACTCTCTGGTTGAGGAGGAGGAACAGGACTCCTCATCTCGCCTAAGTGGTCACATAATGTCCTTCCCCTGTCACAACTGTCCATATCCACCTTGAAATTCCATGCTGTTTCTGTCACCTCCCCAGTCAAACTTCACATTGTTGTTGTCTATCATCCACCAGGTCAGCTTGGCCACTTCCTAGATGAGATGGATGTCCTTCTCAGCTTCTTCCCTGAGGACGGCACACTGCTCACACTACTGGGTGACTTCAACATCCAGTCGGAGAAGCTTCACTCGTGTGGAGCACTTGACCTTCTCTCCTCCTTCAGCCTTACCCTGTTCCACTCTCCTCCGACTCATAAGGCGGGCAATCCGTTCGACCTTGTCTTCACTAGATCCTCCCATACCTCCAACCTTACTGTTACCCCTCTTCCGGTTTCTGATCATTTTGCATTCTTCTCCCTTCCTCTCAAATCCTCCCCCTCCCAGTCAGTCTCTACCTGCACATCCTCTCACTCACCGCTCTCTCTTCCTCTGTCTTATCCGCCCTACCCTCTGTTGAATCCTTCTCCCTTCTATCCACTGATGCAGCCTCCTCCACCCTCCTGTCATCTCTTTCCTCATCCTTCGACTCTCTCTGTCCACAGACCTCAAGGCCAGCACGATCCTCTCCACGGGCTCCCTGGCTGTCTGAAACCCTGCAAGCTTGTAGAATAGGGCTCCGGGCAGCTGAGAGGAAATGGAGAAAAACTGGCCTCCGTGATGACCTAGACCCTTATCTCTCTCTCCTCCTCAACTACACCTCATCTGCATCAGCTGCTAAAGCTTCTTACTACCATTCCAAAATTCAATCCTCTGACTCTGACCAAAGAAAACTGTTCTCCACATTTTCCTCCCCCTCCCCCTCCTCCTCCTCCTCCCCCCTCCTCCCTGTCTACGGATGACTTTGTCACCTACTTTGAAAAGAAGGTTGAGACATTAGCAGCTCTTTCCTTCTACCTCTCACCAACACTGCTACCTTTCCTCCCAAACCCACTGTGCTACACCCGGTCTCAGATTTTTTCCCCCCTCTCCCCTGATGATGTTCTAAAACTGGTCACATCCAAGTCCAAAGTCCCGCTTGGATGTGATCTCCTCCCCCTTTCTCCAATCCATCTCCAAAGACCTCCTTCCATTCCTTGCCACCTTAATCAATTCCTCTCTATCCACAGGATCTGTCCCAGCTGCCTTCAAGACAGCCAGAGTCTCTTCTCAAGAAACCAACTCTTGACCCGTCTGCTGTCCATAACTACAGACCGGTGGCAACACGTGGATGTCAGCCCACCACCTCAAGCTCAACTTTAACAAGACTGAGCTGAACTCTACTGTGACCTCCTCCCATACAGCCAAGAACCTTGGAGTGATCCTTGACAACCACTTATCCTGTGTGGCGAGCAAATTCTCACGTCACTCCCTCCTCCGCACCCTTCACTGGCTCCCGGAAGCAGCTCGCATCAGATTCAAGACCCTGGTCCTTGCCCACCGGGCGGTAAAGAGAACAGCCCCTCCCTACTTGCAAGCAATGGTCAGCCCCCAAACCCCTGCCCGATCACTCCGCTCTTCCACCTCGGCTGGCCGCCTGGCACGGAATGAGCTTCCCAATGCTGTCATGACTGCAGTGTCACTACCAATCTTCCGCCGTTGATTGAAGACCCGTCTCTTCAGGCTACATGTTAACGGTCCCTCCTAAAGACCTCTTCACCCCCACTACCCCCCTGTACAAGTTTCTCTCCTGTTAATAAAAATAAAATAAAAAATGTAACATTAGCAAAAAAAAATTGCATTTTAGCCCCTGGTCTGAGCATTGATTACTTTATGTTATGATGACTGATGGATAGATAATTCACTTACTTAAACAAATGTATTTGTTGTAAGTCACTTTGGATAAAGGCGTCTGCTAAATTTACATTTACATTTATGGCATTTAGCAGACACCTTTAACCAAGCTAACCCTAACCCTAACAATACAAGTGAATCATCTATCCAACAGTCATCATAAGACAAAGTAATCAATGCTCACACCAAGGGCCATTGGCAGTCGTAATGCCAGTAGGCTAATTATTATTTTATTTTTTTAAATATATTTTATTAGCAGTAGAGAACTTGTACAGGTGGGTAGCAGGGGAGAAGAGGTCTCAGGTTTAGGGTTAGTATAGGGGGGGTAGTGAGGGTGAAGCGGTCTTTAGGAGGGACTGTTAAGATGTAGCCTGAAGAGATGGGTTTTCAATCTACGGCGGAAGATCGGAAGTGACTCTGCAGTCCTGACCGTTGTGGAAAGCTCATTCCACCAGCGGGGCGCCAGGACAGTGAAGAGCTGTGACCGAGTAGCGCGGCCACTGCATCCACGTAGAGGCGGCGGTGCCAGGCGGGCAGCCGAGGTGGACGAGCGGAGTGATCTTGCAGGGGTTTGGGGGCTAACCATTGCTTGCAAGTAGGGAGGGGCTGTTCCCTTTGCCGCTCGGTAGGCAAGCACCAGGGTCTTGAATTTGATGCGACAAATGTCATAAATGTAAATGATGAGGAATTACAGGAGGCTTAGTAGCAAATAAATGGACCATGTATAGGTCAATATGTCAATCATCACTGTCCAACACGTTCAGCAGATGCAACTTTGGAGCATGCGTACGTGTGTGTGGTGTTGTTCCTATTCAAGTTACCACCGTTTCTTTTTCTATTGCCAAGAAGGATGTATCTTTATTGATCATGGTCAATAGGTCAATCATCATGGTCCAACACGTTCAGCAGATGCAACTTTGGAATGTGCACATGCGCGTGTGTGTGTGTCTGGTGGGGTTAATGGGTCACAGACTTCAGGCAATTAAGATTCAAGATTCAAGATGGTTTTATTGTCATATGCACAACAGTTACAGAGCAATCGCTGGCAATGAAATTCTTAAGTCTTGGGCTCCTCCAACAGTGCAATAAGAAGTGTAAATAATAAAAATAAAAATAAGAAACAACAACAATAACAATATTTACCTAAATACAAAACTAAATAAATGTAAATGTAAAAAGTGAAATGTAAACAGACGTTTTTATCCAGATGTCGACTGGTATAAAGTGGCATTTTATAGTGGCATGTTATAAAGTGGCATAGTTTAAAGTGTCATTGTGGTGAGCTAAGTAGCTCAGGAGTTCAACAGTCTTATTGCCTGTGGGATGAAACTGTCCCTGAGTCTGGTGGTGCGAGACCGGATGCTGCGGTAGCGTCTGCCAGACGGGAGCAGCCGAAACAGTTTGTTGCTGGGGTGATGAGGGTCTTTAATAATCCGGTTAGTCTTCTTCCTGCAGCGCTGAGTGTAGAGGTCCTCCATGGATGGCAGCTCCGTCCTGGTAATGTGCTGGGCAGCTTTCACCACCCTCTGTAATGTCTTACGGTTGAGGGCGGAGCAACTGCCGTACCAGGCGGTGATGCAGCCAGTCAGGATACTCTCTATGGTGCACCTGTAGAAGTTGCAGAGTATCCTGGAGTCCATGTTGAACCTCCGCAGCCTGCGGAGGAAGAAGAGCCGCTGTCTTGCCATCTTTGTGATGGCGTCGGTGTGGTGAGTCCAGGTCAGGTCCTCGCAGATGTGGACCCCGAGGAACTTGAATCTGCTGACTCTCTCTACTGCCGTCCCGTTGATGGTGATAGGGGCGTGCCCGGCTCCCTGCCGCTTCCTGTAGTCCACGATCAGCTCCTTAGTTTTGCTGAGGTTGAGCTGGAGGTTGTTGTCCTGGCACCAAGATGTCAGGACTCTCACCTCCTCTCTGTACGCCGTCTCGTCGCCGTCGGTGATCAGGCCGATGACGGTCGTGTCGTCAGCAAACTTGATGATGGTGTTGGAGCTGTGTGTGGCCACGCAGTCATGTGTGAACAGGGAGTAGAGGAGAGGGCTGAGCACGCAGCCCTGGGGTGCGCCGGTGTTGAGAGTCAGGGTGGATGATGTGGCGCCTCCTATCCGCACTGCCTGGGGTCTGCCCGTCAGGAAGCTCAGGATCCAGTCACAAAGCGTGGTGTTGAGCCCGAGGTCCCTGAGCTTCACAGCGAGCTTGGAGGGCACAATGGTATTGAATGCTGAACTGTAGTCAATGAACAGCATTCTCACATATGTGTTCTTCTGGTCCAGGTGGGAGAGGGCAGTGTGGAGGGCGAGGGCGATGGCGTCGTCTGTGGACCTGTTTGCCCTGTATGCAAACTGCATGGGGTCCAGTGAGTCAGGGAGGGAGGAGGTGATGAATGATTTGACTAACTGCTCAAAACACTTCATGACGATGGAAGTCAGTGCTACTGGTCGGTAGTCGTTGAGGCAGGATGTTTTTGACTTCTTTGGGATGGGGATGATGGTGGACTTTTTGAGACATGTGGGGACCACCGACTGGAGCAGTGACAGGTTGAAAATGTCTGTAAACACACCTGCCAGCTGATCTGCACACACCCTGAGAGCCCGGCCAGGTATGCCATCCGGACCAGGGGCCTTGTGTGGATTAATCCTTTTGAAGGATTAATTATTGCATGCAACGGATTGTCGACCATATACTAAACATGAGTACTTTATTTGGATTATATTATTTTTTCCAATACTTTTGGAGCCCTGAAATAGGGGGAGTATGTTTCTAAATGGTGAACCTGAAAAAACCCCATTGAATTAAAGCTGAGAATGTCTACTTGATCCCATAGTAATCGTTTGATTCCAAATCCAAACTGTTGGATTATAGAGCAAAAAGAAAACAAAATGCTACCTCTTTCCAATACTTATGGAGGACACTGTAGGTAGCCTGCAGAGATAACATTTTAATTAAAGGCGTCACTTATTCTTTTTTTATCCGTTTACCCAAGCAATGATCAAATAAAAAAAAAAAGTTATTCCCCAAGTAGGCTGACCTCGTAAATGATCAGTGGCACAGCATCTGAAGGTAGCAGCAACTCCTCCAGGAGGAGCTCAATTTAAAGCACACTTTGTCTTTCATTGTTATTTTAAACTTCTCTAGGGTCTTTGGAGAGAGGGACTCTTTTCATTCTCTTGCATTAAGCCATGTTTTGTTTTGTATCGTCCAAGGCTGCTATTTTTTTGTGTGTCAGTGCGCTCACCCAAAATATATACATGTGACTGATGTATAGTTGATTCACTTATGTAGACAAATGTACTTATTGTGAGTCGCTTTGGATAAAAGCGTTTGCTAAATTACTTAAATGTAAATATAAATGTTATCATTAGGCCTACTAGAACAGCATGCCCCTTACACTAAGTGGCAACTTTTCAGCTGAACCCAAGTCAGAATCATTGGCGCTAAAAATTCATTGTCATGATTTGACAATCACAGCGACAGCACGCTCCTGTAGATTCTTCCTCTACAACATCAGAAGGATACATCCATTCCTCACCAGAGAAGCAGCACAACTTTTGGTCCAAACACTTGTGATCTCTCGCCTTGACTACTGCAACGCACTCTTGGCCGGTCTCCCCGCCTCCACCATCAGGCCTCTGCAGCTCATCCAGAACGCTGCCACCTGTCTGGTGTTCAATCTCCCCAAATTCTCCCATGTCACACCCCTCCTCTGCGACAGCACGCTCCAAAGTCCCTTACTGTTACCCCTCTTCTGGTTTCTGATCATTTTGTATTCTTCTCCCTTCCTCTCAAATCCTCCCCCACGCAGTCAGTCTCTACCTGCGCATCCTCTCACTCACCGCTCTCTCTTCCTCTGTCTTATCCGCCCTACCCTCTGTTGAATCCTTCTCCCTTCTATCCACTGATGCAGCCTCCTCCACCCTCCTGTCATCTCTTTCCTCATCCTTCGACTCTCTCTGTCCACAGACCTCAAGGCCAGCACGATCCTCTCCACGGGCTCCCTGGCTGTCTGAAACCCTGCAAGCTTGTAGAATAGGACTCCGGGCAGCTGAGAGGAAATGGAGAAAAACTGGCCTCCGTGATGACCTAGACCCTTATCTCTCTCTCCTCCTCAACTACACCTCATCTGCATCAGCTGCTAAAGCTTCTTACTACCATTCCAAAATTCAATCCTCTGACTCTGACCAAAGAAAACTGTTCTCCACATTTTCCTGACTACGACTAGACTGACATATTGGGTTGGAGGACTGGGGCTAGGGGGCTGGGGATAAGTTACTGGTGCTGGAGAACTGGAGCAAGACCACCAAGTACTGGGACTGGGGCTGGAGCTTTGGCCATGGCATTTTCTCTTCTTTTAGCTCTATAATCCAACAGTTTGCTCAAATGCATGCATTAATTTTTATTTATTTTTTTAATATGTTTTTAGAGCATTTCTGCTTTATTGGGATAGACAGTAGAGATTGACAGGAAGGATGGGTGAGAGAGAGGAGAGATGACATGCAAGATATGTCGGAATCAAACCAGGATCTTGCGATTATGTGGTATGCGCATTAGTGTGCTACGCCACTAAGTGCCCCGCATTAATTGTTTTTAATTGCATTTCTACTGTTGGTGACAATGTCAGCACCAGGAAGCTCAACTGCAAGTTACTCAATTATTGATTGTCCAAATTACATGTTTAGGAATGAGCATCATATGATGCATGAGAGATTATTTTTTTACCCAGCAATGCTGTTGTCTAGCATCTGGTCTGATTCTGAGGGAGCTTTGAGGTCAGATAAAAAATGCCTCTCTCAATAGGAATACCTAATTTGTTTTTGAAATGAGGAAACATTGGGCTTTTTCTAAATCATGAAAAACATGTTGGAATTAAATGTATCCCATTAGGTCTGAGAATGGGAAATGTTAATTGAGTCATCATGTAATGCTCCAAAACATATCTTTCACTCCACAAGAAAAACTTTTTTCTTGTGGAGAAAAGTTATTACTAATTTAAGTGGCTTTCAAAACAAACAGGTGCTATTACAGTGGTTACTGTAATCAAAGGGGAACCGATAGAAACAGTATTGTGCATGATATACCCAACACAGGCTGCGTTCAAATACCTTTCTGCACTGAAGGAACCTTCCTTCCTCACTAGTTGACCCAGGAGTTACTGACCCCAATAAGGACTGTTCGAATTGCACAAGGCATAAAGGAAAGGAGCTTTAAAAAAGTCCTTTCCTACAACCATTTACCAAGTTTCTTGTATATAACTTTTGTGGAAGTGTTACGTTGCTTGGAGGTAAAGTTTGTGGAAGTGTTTGAACAAGGTCAATGAAAAGTCGCAAGGTAAGGAAAAAAAATAAGTCTTCTAAATAATTATTCAAAAACAGTCCTCGTCTCTAGTCTCGAAATGTTGGCAGATATTATACTAGCGTGAAATCTGCATGCTTCCATGAAGCATTACCTAAAAAATTCATAAAAAAATAACACTACTTTCGCAACGCAACAACGTAGTACTTTGACTTACGTGGCAGTTAGGCAGTATTAGGTTTAACTTTGAGTGGTTGGTTAAGATAAGGATAAGTTGTCTGGGGAAGGCATTTGCAAACCACTCTAACTCCCGACATTCAGTTTCCCGACATTCAAGTCTTGGTTATATGCCCTCCCACAACCCCAACCTACTTTTTGTAGCTTCCTGCTGGTTTCTGTTGCCTGATTCATGAACACATATTTGGCTGGTAACTTTGTGCAGGCACATGTATCCTACTTACCATTCATTAAATTGTCATTAAAGACATCAACCTCAATGTGATTTACTGTCCTTAACCTGCAGTTTATTATACCTTGGTCTCTGATCACTACTTGACGGCTTACAACTGAATTGTCTCCTATGAGGGGAAAAATAACGTCTACTTACATTCCTCCTTCCAATGGGCTGATACTGAACAATGGTGGTAACTAGTTTCTCACATGAATCTCTACATCTCTACCAATCCATCAATCTCATGTCTGCCTTTCTACCCACAAATCAGTCAGCTGCTGAGGCAAGGAAATATCAGAGTGAAGGAGAGAGAACCACAGAGGGGATGGAGGTGAGGCTAAGTGTTTTTCCAGAATATTGTTTTATTACTCTATTCTATCCAATGTGTGCTTTGTATAGATTGCAGTATGTTCAGAAATATTTAAAAAATAAAATAAATGAAGGAATGGTAGTACCAGAATCATGTCAGCTCAAAGTGAGGGCTTTATTTCAGATGAGGAATCATCTTGATCGATTGAATTGATTGCATGTATTTATCCCATGAGCTAATATCATGCATCTTTTTGACAAGCATTGATTATTATATTTCTAGTGAACTCACAGTTCCCTATTCATTCACCTGAAGAGTTTATGATCACAATCCAAGGGGAAGTACAAGGGGAAGTTTTTAATTAAATGCAGGGAAAAGTATAAAAACAGACCTTCATGGGATGCATTGGAAAGTGCCCACACTTAAGAGAGCAGCATACCTTGGATGTTAGGAGAGCTCAAAAAAATGAGACACAAACCTATAAACAGTCATTTTTACAAAGACTAAACCTTGAAATATAGTTGAACGGAGAACATATTCACTTTTCAAAAATTATTTTATCTTAAAGGGCTAAAATCACCTGGAGAGTGAGAGGCCTTAGATGTGGGTTTGTTTGGCCTGCTTGTTTGGCCGTTGGCCTGGTTAGAATTAAAAAGCAGGAATCCCTTTCATAGCTTTTTAAACTATTTTTTTCCATTATTACACACATCCGACCTCAATCAAATTGCTGTGCATACAGTATGCTGCCCTTGAGCCCAACTCCATCAGCCCCAGTCTCTCAGTCATCCAGTCCTAGCCTCCAGTCATCCAGTCCTAGCCTCCAGTCATTCAGTCTTCCAGCCTCCATACCCAGCCTAAGCCATGGCCGTGATGATTGACCTATTGACCTAAACGTGGTCCATCAAATAAAAAAACATTGATGTAAAAGAAGCCACTGTCTAGCCCTAATTAGACCTATTGACCTAGTGACCTTTAGGTCATCCATCAAAGTAAAAGCCTTTGATGTGAAAGAAGCTACAGTCTATTTACTACTAGGCTTCTTCAATCCCAACACAGGCCAGGACCCAGTTGCTAAGACCATAGTGGCAGTGAAACCAATGTAGCATGCTATGGATGTTTGCAGCCCAGTAGTAGGTTTGAACATTGGGCTGAGCAAGCCCTGCTGATTGTTTGAGTCATTGGAGGAGGGCTTTGCTGATTCTAACAGGACCTTTGTTCCAAATGAAAGAGGATATAGTCTGGTCTAATGATTTGAAAAATGTAGTTATAAAACTTAGTTTTAGTTATAAAAGTTATACATTTAGTTATTTAGTTATAAAAACTGGAATACAGTGAAACAGATAGAGGAACTTGGGCAATACGTTCATCTTAATAGAGGTGATACGCCCAGTCAGTGACAGCGGAAGAAAAGACCAATGTGCAAAATCCTGTTTGGTGTGCTCCAGTACAGGAGTGAAGTTATGTTTAAACTCATTAAATATGCAAGTTACAGTACTTCCCAGGTATTTGAACTTATTCAAGGCCAGCTTAAATGCAGCAGCTGAAGGAGGAAGGGCCATTGCAGCAACATTGAAATGGAATATTTCAATATGAAGAACTTAGGGCATCAGCGAGCAGGGTCAGAAATAAAGAGAACCACATCATCAGTATAGATATTTTCTGTTCCAGGCCCCGTCTGGTGATGCCATGTACTAGGGGTTCAGCACGTATAGCGAGGGGCTTGATTGACAAGGCAAACAGGAGGGGGGAAAGTGGGCAGTGACGTGTTTAATGATTAATCTGTGTCACCTCGAAACTCCTAAACAACCCAAGCAAAAAAATTATTAACTTAAAGTATACTTAACTATTATATTTCTAGTATACTTGAGTATACTAGAAACTTACTGAAGTATATTCATTTATATTAAAATGACCCAGCTTATATTGTACTAAAGTTATATTTAATATACAAAAACTGTAAATTATGTAGTTTTTTTTTTATTTCAAGCATATTAAGCATACTTGTAATGTTAAATTGACCTGTCTTAATTCATATTTAAGTGTACTTATAATAACATTATCTGACATGTACTTTCAACACACTTAGAATGTAATCTTAGTCATATTTAAAGCAACTATATGAAGTATATTATAATTGAATAATAATATTATGATAAATAATTAATAATGTGTCACTAGCATATTTCTGTGTATACTAAAAGTACACTCATATTAGATAGAACATGCCTTGGTATTTACAGTATGTACTTTTAAATTGTAATATTGAACTTTTATTAACGCATGAAGTCCCACTGAGTTTGAGGGGGACATGACATGTAACCATGCAACTCTGTAAAGTGATGCTTTGATGTCTACATAACCTGTTTGAGGTTCATAGAATCATTTGTAATTCCTGAGGTCCATACAGTCATTTGTGAAACTCTGTCATACACTACATAGCCAAAAGTATGCGGACGCCTCTTCTAATGAGTGGGTTCGGCTATTTCAGCCACACCCATTGTTAACAAGTTCTTCTAGCATTGTGACTGCCAATGGTCACTGGTCCTAGCATAGATTTTTTTTCTTATGATGACTGATGTATAGATGATTCACTTACTTTAGACAAATGTACTTGTTATAAATCGCTTGTTTGTTGGGAGCTTCATGAAATGGGTTTCCATGGCAGAGCAGCAGCAGAGAAGCCTAACATCACCATGCGCAATCCCAAATGTTGGCTGGAGTGGTGTAAAGGAATCAGGTATGTATGTTGGATTATAATAATCAAGTTGCCCAGATCAGATTACTACCCCATGCAATATGGATATTCTAAACAACCGTGTTCTGATCACTGATCTACAGTATACCTCGGATAAGCAGGTCTCCGTGGCTGCAGCATCTCCACCCTGACATACATCGACCGGCTGTATCGTGTCCATTAATTGTTTTGAGGTCTTTTCCTCATGCCAACAGCCCGTGTAATTACGCACAGGCAACCACAGGCTGGTGCAACGTTACACTAAGGTACAAGAGAGAGAGAGCAATTAGGTAAATGTCACATTCTTTCCATTATCTGAGCATCGCGTTGGTTCAGGTAGGGTGCTCAGGACAGCTGGTTCAAACATCGTCACATGTTCAAAGGGACAGAGACCAGTTAATGCTCGAGTTAGGCGGAATATTGGGGAAGGAGGCATCATTTAGTTTAACAAAGTGACGGACCTGGAAGTAATAGAAATAGATGAGATTTGGGAGGCTACATTTTTCACACAGTTCACTGAAGCTAAGACATTGTCAATGTAAAGGTCCCTTAGCCTGACAAGGCCGAACCTCTGCCATAGAGAAAAGGCCATATCAGTTCCAGTTAGGGAGAAAGAGATGGTTATTGCAAATGGGACTGTGGTTAGACAATACTTGGAGTCCAAAAGCAAGTCTAAATTGAAACCAGATTCTTAAAGTGGAAACAACAATTGGGTTACATAAAAATTGGGTTGGCCGAATGGGCAGTTTAGGTCCAAAAGTGAAGTAGAAGGGCAGGATTTGGCTTCAAATTCACATTCATTTTGTGTATATTGGCTGCCCAATAATAGTTTCTTAGGTTAGGAAGCGCCAATCCACCTATAGATCTATGCCTTAACTCTCACCTAAAAACTCTCTCCTGATCCTGGGGTTCCTGCCCTTCCATAGAAAAGAGGAAATCAGTTTGTCTATCGTACAAAAAAAGGATTTTGGTAAAAAGATTGGCAGACATTGGAAAAGATACAGAAAGCATGGGAGCACATTCATTTTAATGCAATTCACCCTCCCAGCAATAGTTATATGCAAACTATTCCACCTTTCCAGGTCCAATTTAAGCTTATCAAGGGTGGGAAATTGTTTTTGTAAAGATCTGATAATTGTCAACAGATATTCACACCTAAATACTTGAAATTAACTAGACATCTTAAAGGGGAAGTACTTATCAGGGATCTGAAGGACTAGATTATTTACAGGGAAGCATTTACTCTTTGAAAAGTTCAATTTATGACCTGAAAATTGAATTAAACAATAATAAATCATCCGCGTATAAAGAAAGTGTGTGTTCCTTGACTAAAACTGGCAGATAGATAAAGCGCGATAGATAAAGGTTCGATCACCATGGCAAATAACAATGGGCTCAAAGGGCACCCCTGGCAAGATCCCCTACCAAGTGTGAAATATTGGGATTTCATCCCATTAGTACTTACTTACTTAGGTGAAGAATATAAAAGTGTTATCCAGGATATACATTTGGAACCAATGCAAAACCTCTTAAGGACCTCAAATAAATACCCCCACTCCACCCTATCGAACGCTTTTTCTACATCCAAAGAGACTTCTGGTGTCTCAGTGGATGCTGGAGAGAAAATAATATTGAAAAGGCGACAAATATTAGAGAAGGAGTTTGGTCTGGTGATGTAATGTTTGGCATGATCAATAATGTTTTACCTAGAATTGTATAGTCCTCATTTAAAAGAGAGATGGGGAGATAAGAACTGCAATCAGAATTTTCTTTACCTGGTTTTAGTAGTAAGGTTATTGAAGCCTCAGTGAGAGTTTGAGGCAAGGCACCCCGGTCCAGAGAGTCACTGAACATTTTTAAAAGGAGGGGGGTTAATTTATCAATATTTTTTAATAGAACTTTATTGGATAGCCATCTGGACCAGGGGCCTTGCTATTTTGTATTAGTTTAATCAAGTCTGCAATTTCACTAGGTTCTAGATGTTGATCCATCTCATTCACATGAATAGGAGTTATGGATGGAAATTCCAGGTTGTCAAGAAACCTTATCATGTCTGTATCATCAGCAGGGGATTGTGAGGTATATAACTCAGAGTAAAATGTTTTAAAGGTTTCATTAATGACAGGTGGGATTACTGTGAGTTCACCTGAGGAGGTCCTGATTTGTTTAATTTGCTGGGATGCTGATTGGCTCTTAATTTGTTGTGATAAAAGACGTCCTGCCTTCTCACAATGCTCATAGAGAAATCCGTGCGATCGTAAAAGTAACTTTTCAGTCTCTTGTGCGTTGAGAGTAAATTGAAGATTTTGCCTCTCTTTATCTAAATTCAGGGGATGGAGACACTGACAATCTGCTGTCAAATTCTGTTATACTTTCCATAAGCTGTTCCAGTTTTTGTTTTTTCAATTTGTTTTGCCTTGCAGAATAAGATATAATCTCTTTCGGACTACCACCTTTAATGTCTCCCAAAGTAGAGATGGGGATATGAAGTCAAGAGTTATTAGTTATAAGGAAATCATCAATCACTTTGGAAATTGCTTCACAGAATCTATTATCACTTAACAGTGTACAATGGGGGGGGGGGGCGTGTTTTTTCTAAGAACATGAACAAGAGGTCAGTAATAATGGAGCGTGATCAGATATCACTATAGTTGAGTATTCTGTGCTATTGACAGCAGAGAGAAAATAATTATCAATAAAAAAGTAATCGATTCTTGAAAATGTTTTATGGACCTGAGAGTAAAACGTTTTTTACTAGTTTTTTTATTAGTTTTTTATTAGGATAAAGAAAATGCCATGGGTCCATACTTCTATTTGGTTCATAAATTATGAAATTGCTTTGGCCAGTTTAGAAGGGGAATCCTGTTTTGGACACAACTTGTCTAATAATGGGTCCATTGCACAGTTAAGGTCACTGCCCAAAATGAAATGGTGGGAGTTTAGATCAGGTAAAAATGTTATTATCTTTCCAATGAATGCTGCATCATCACAGTTGGGTGCATAGAGATTGACAAGAACAACAGCAACATTATTGAGGGAACCTGAAACTATTACAAAACGGCCTTGAGGGTCAGCTATAGCATTAGTTGGGCTAAACTGTATTATTTTATATATTAAAATAGCTGTACCCTTGCTTTGTTACTAAAATTGGAGTGAAAGGTTTGGCCAACCCATGACGCCTTTAACCTATGATGATCCTTGGTGGTCAGATGAGTCTCTTGTAAGAAGGCAATTTTGGTTTTAAGACGTTTTAAGTGGGAAAATATTCTACCTCTCTTGATTGGGCCATTGATCCCTTGAACATTCCAAGAGACAAATCTCAGACATGCTCAGACATTTTTTGATACATTAGCCATAATTAAACATTAGGGTATATGGAGAGGTAACATAGTGCCTTGTTGAAGGAAGGAGAGGGAAAAAAACAAAAATAACAAAGACAAAAACAAACCTGTAGGACCAAACACCCACATTCCCCAAAAAGAAAACTCTCAGAACACAGAACAAATAAACACACCTAAACATTCCTAAGCTTGTTCTAAGAACTAGAACTAGCAGCAGGACCCCATAAACTGTGTCACTTCCCTTTGACATAAACCTGTAATCTTTCAAACATTCCTGAGCAGACAGGGCTCCTGTATCTGCAAATACACTCACCTGGACACTTTATTAGGTACACCTTGCTTGCCGGTTTGGACCCCCTTTTGCCTTCAGAACTGCCTTAATTCTTTGTGGCATAGATTCAACAAGATGCTGGAAACATTCCTCAGAGATCTTGGTCCATATTGATATGATAGCATCACACAGTTGCTGCAGATTTGTCGGCTGCACATCCATGATGTGAATATCCTGTTCCACCACTTCCCAAAGGTGCTCTATTGGATTGAGATCTGGTGACTGTGGAGGCCATTGGAGTACAGTGAACTCATTGCCATGTTCAAGAAACCAGTTTGAGGTGATTTGAGCTTTGTGACATGGCACGTTATCCTGCTCGAAGTAGCCATCAGAAGATGGGTACACTGTGGTCGTAAAGGGATGGACATGGTCAGCAACAATACTCAGGTAGGCTGTGGCATTTAAACGATGCTCAATTGGTACTAATTGGCCCAAAGTGTGCCAAGAAAATATCCCCCACACCATTACACCATCACCACCAGCCTGAACCGTTGATACAAGGCAGGATGGATCCATGCTTTCATGTTGTTTAGGCCGAATTCTGACCCTACCATCTGAATGTCGCAGCAGAAATCGAGACTCATCAAACCAGGCAATGTTTTTCCAATCTTCTATTGTCCAATTTTAGTGAGCCTGTGCGAATTGTAGCCTCAGTTTCCTCAGTGGTCTGCTGCTGCTGTAGCCCATTTGCTTCAAGGTTCGATGTGTTGTGCGTTCAGAGATGGTCTTCTGCATACCTTGGTTGTAACGAGTGGTTATTTGAGCCTTTCTATCATCTCGAACCAGTCTGGCCATTCTCCTCTGACCTCTGGCATCAACAAGGCATTTTCACCCAGAGAACTGCCGCTCACTGGATATTTTCTCTTTTTCTGACCATTCTCTGTAAACCCTAGAGATGGTTGTGCGTGAAAATCCCAGTAGGTCAGCAGTTTCTGAAATACTCAGACCAGCCCACCTGGCACCAACAACCATGCCACGTTCAAAGTCACTTATATCACCTTTCTTCCCCATTCTGATGCTCAGTTTGAACTTCAGCAGGTCGTCTTGACCATGTCTACATGCCTAAATGCATTGAGTTGCTGCCATGTGATTGGCTGATTAGATATTTGCGTTAACGAGCAGTTGAACAGGTGTACCTAATAAAGTGGCTGGTGAGTGTATGTCTGTAATAAACAGTGTGACTTAATAGAGGGAGTTAGCTGAGGGCAACAGCCCACCCACAGCAACACCTGGATTACATAAAAAGTAGCCTATGACAACCATGCGTAGTTCATACCAAACAAACATAAAAATGTTACAATGGTAACTTCAAAGAAAAAGAAATTGCAATGCAACCGCTGACTGATAAATATATCCATACCTCACATTGGTTCCACACCAGGTTATTTAGTTGCATACAAACTTGGAGAGACGTTAAGGATCATTGTTTTACAGGCTCACCTTTTCCCGAACTGTGACAAATGTATGAATGTCCATTGGCTTTAACGCGCATTAATCCAGATGAGGCCGTTTTCCCTTTAATAAGCTCAGCATCCACTAGCCGGTGAGAGTGACGCGTTGGTCGTAGAAGTCCTAGGCTTTTTGCGGAGAGTCAAAGTATTAGTTGTCATTTCGGAACAAAACCTGGAGACGAGCAGGATGCAGCAAGCGGTCTTTATATTTAATACAAAATAGTGATTCAATGGTGAAATTTGTGTGTATAAATATAATAAACTTGACTCACAATCCTTATAGTGCTGTTTTGGAATAATTACTCTCGTGTGTGTGTGTGTGCTCGCACTCCTGCTGTGCTCCCTGTCCTATTTCTCTGTGGTGGGGCAGTGGAGTACTCATGTCGAGACCCGTGATATGCACACTTGTTACTTGTCACTTTCAGAACCCTGGACAGGACTCTGGCTGTATATAGCTCCGTTAATTAGCCTAGCCTACTTTGCGTGTGTTAATGTGGCTTTTGTACTGTGTTATAGCCTCTGCTCTGATGATATTTCTTTGCCATTTAAAGATATACAATTGATAAAACTTGATAAAACGTTCCTACAAGTTAACAATGTGCCGCATGCTTGTATTTTGATAAAGCATGCAAGTTATTGAAGACACGTGTCTGTCTCATCTTTTTACTTTGTTGCAGTATAGGCAACCTCAATGTAGCGTTCTGTGTAGCGCTGAAGCGTATGAAGTGTATTCAGTTTTCAAATCTTTCTGATTCTCACAGTGTAGCCCATAGCCTATGCCTACCGAAGACTACCTTTATTTTTTGTGGTGGTCACCATACAAAACTGGTGATCGTTTTGTGGTGGTCGTCATACAAAACTGCCCCTTTAGAAATGCCATGCTAAAATCGCCACTGTCTATGCCATGTGCTTCGTAGAGCTCTTCAACTCCTTGATGTGTTTATTGTACCAGATCAATCACCTTCTTAGTTGCATCCGAAATATAAGTACAACATTCAGTACTGATCACCTGGAAAACCCCTCCTTGTGACACTAACATCATATCCAATGCCATTCTATTTACTTCTTTTGATGGTTGCAAGCATGGCCAGCTGTTTCTAACAAACAGAGGCCTAGAACAAAGTTACAATACACATTCATACTTTCAAAACCCCCCTCTCCTCCAGGGCGGGTTCTCACACAGTATTATCTGTTATTCAAGCCTGACACGTGGGGTGATCAGAAAACAATTGGGTCTTGTGAGACTTATCTGCTGGAAACAGTTGTAGTAGTAGCTTTTAACACAGTTCATAAGCAAACACTTCTACTTCTATTAGTACAAACATCCACTACATGTTTAATGCTTACATGATTAAATGCTTAAATGATTAGTATTATCAACATTATTAACACTCACTAACATTTCATAGTACATATACTTATTGAACCATTACATTCAATAAAAAATGTGAAATCAGTATGTGTCATCCTTTTACTCACAGTCCTGTGTTCTAGTCATAACTTCATAGTCGAGGACGGGATAGAAAGGTATTGACAGAAACGTATTGATACCGCTATGCCCATCTCTGTGGGTGTGGATAGCAATTTGTGCCTCTCTCTTTCTCTTAGGTTGCCTAGAGTGTGTCCTGGTCCTTTCTAAATTCGGTGTGTCATGTGGGAGTGAGGTGGTAGGTCTAGGGAGAGGTGTTGGTGTGTGTGCAGGTGTAGGTACAGGAGTGGAACGGCTGCTATTTGAGTCCTGCTGTAAGACTTTTCTTTCTAGGAGCCAGAAAGTGGGGATCACAACGAGGCAGGAGATGATCACTAGACTGCCGAGCGCTCCATGCGGTTCCTCTCCATCTCTCCATCTCTGCTCTGCAGGTTGTGTTGGAGTCAGAGGTTACTAGCACTTGACTCTTGTTGGAGTGTATCTCCCTGGTCACTCTGGTTAGGTGGGGGTGTTCTCCTCCTGGGTTTGGCTACCCTGGTTCCTCCAGCGTTGGCGCTCTTTTGCAGTGTGTGGCATGCCTCGCTTGGCTACTTTCACTGCTGACAGGGTGACGATCTGCACCTGGAATGGTCCTTGCCACCGTGATTGGTTCCAGTGTTTTCTATTGCAGTTTTTGATCACCACCCACTCCCCAGGTCTGATGTCATGGAGCGGACCCTCAATAGGTATGAGCTGTGCTGCTTTCACACTCCTGTGGACGTCACTCAAAACCTTCGACAAGTTAGCACAGTATGTTAACATTGTATCTTGTTGTATTTGCATATTCAGTGGTTAACATGTGCCCTAACCCTGTGTTCATTGGTCGGCCTGTCAAAATCTCATGGGATGAGAGGCTGGTCTTAGGTCTAGGTCTTCCCCTCATAGCTGTGAGTATTAGGGTTTTACCCAGTTCAGTCCCGTTTCTTCACATGTTTTTGATAGTTTCATTTTAATTGTTCCATTGTCTCTTTCTACTGCCCCCCCCTGCTCTGTGGGTGGTAGGCGCAGTGTGTTCTTAAGTCCACTCCTAAGTATTCAGACATTCTATGTACTGCTTCGTTTACAAAATGTGTCCCATTATCACTTGACAGTTTCCTAGGCACTCCCCATCGTGGCACTATCTCAGTTAACAATGCTTTTGCCACTGCTGAGGAGTCTGCTTTGCTACATGGAAAAACGTCAACCCATTTTGAAAACATGTCCACAAATACCTAACAATACTCCCTCGCAGGGGTTTAACTCAATGAAATCGATCATGACATGATCAAATGGGCCATCAGGGGGAGGATGGCTTGATTGGGGAACTGCTTGTCCTCACCCTACGTTATGTCGCAAGCACACAAGCCATTTTGAACAAACATTTTGTGAGTATATTGAAAAGCCTTGTGTGTACCAGTATCTATTTACAATATCCGTCACCCTCCCTTTTGACAGATGATCTTCCCCAAAAAAATAAAACAGACATTTTGGTAAACACGGTTACCTTTCGGGTCAACCCAAACCTTATTTACATAGGTTGCCCCAGCACTTTGCCGCTGTGCTTTCTCTCTTTGTGAGGCTTTAGCCTGTGCCTCTATCAGCTCAGTGAGTGAGACGGTCGGGGGTTATTTGTCATTTGTAGCGCTGTATGTGCTGCAGATTGAGCGGCTGCTTTAGTAGCTGCATCCGCTCTGTGATTACCCAATGAAACAGTATCTTTTCCATTCGTGTGTGCCTCGCACTTGCATATTGCAATCTCTTCAGGGAGAAGTATATCTAACAAATTATCTATCAATTGGCCATGTTGTATTTGTGTTCCTGATGACGTGATAAACCCTCTCATTTTCCACAATGTTCCATATCGACTTGTCTGTGTAAGTTGTTACTCTTTTTCCCTCCCCTAATATGCAAGCCCGTGTTAATGCAAAGAGTTCAGCTGCCTGGGCGGAGAGATGGTGAGGCAGTCTATGCTGAATATTAAGCATTTTGATGCAGACCCATGTACATAATAAACCATATCGCTGTTTTCAAATGGTTCATCTGATGAATCTTGCCTAGGTGTACATTGTTGGTTTATTGCTGCTAAACAGTCATGGGGCTCCCTATCCTCCTCTGTGGGGAGAATTGTAGCTGGATTGAGGGCTGTGCATCATACAACAGTAACTTTTGGGAGCGATAGCAGAACATTGTGGTAGTGAAGGAACCTTGCCCCCGACAGATGGCTTGTCTTGTGTTCTAATAATATTGTGGCTACACAGTGCGGCACTCTGAGTTCTAATGGTTGATAGCACACAAGTGGCTGTGACCACAACACTGCTTCTGCTGCAGCTGCTACTGCGTTTAGACAATGGGGAAGCCCTTGAGCTACAGCATCAAGTTTGAAAGAGAAGTTTGCTATAGGGAATAATCTATCACCATATTTTTGCATCAATACAGAGGACATAAAACCATCTTTCTCACATACAGCCTGGATGAATTTC
Organism: Argentina silus; assembly: GCF_951799395.1. Lineage (NCBI taxonomy): Eukaryota > Metazoa > Chordata > Actinopteri > Argentiniformes > Argentinidae > Argentina > Argentina silus. The sequence goes on from NC_139653.1 coordinate 36,079,154, forward strand.
TTATTTGGGTCAGGCAATCCTAATGTCGGGCCCCCTGTTAACATAGTTTTGAGTTTATTGAAACAGTCTTCCCCTTCTGTTGTCCATGTAACCTGATCTGCAGAGGCAAATTCATGGCCAGGTGCCATGGTGTGGAGCGTTTGTACTAATTTAGCATATTCGGGGACCCATTGTCTACAGAAACCTGTCATGCCAAGAAAAGACATGAGGTGCTTTTTCATCACTGGTTTAGGTGTTTTGGTTCATTGTCTCCACCCTGTCTCCGCTGAGACATTTTTCCTTTGTATGTAAGTTTATCAACATAATTAGATTAATTAAATTTATAGTTTATAAAATGTACTACCCAAACAAGACTAAATTGTTATTTCATGTCATGCACAACAATGTTATCATGTTAAAATAATTTTTGTTGCAGTATCAGTGTATTCAGCGGTGTTGGATATTTATTATATGCTTCCTGTTTTTATATATGATTCGAAATGCCAATCTTTCTCTTTTGCAAACTGTAGTTTACTTCAAGAGAGTCACTGTGTCTCTCTCACATGTTTCTTTATCAGGCAAGCACATTAAAACATTAACACATTGTATTAGAGTGCTCCCCAAATTTGAATCCTTCCAAATTATCCCTAAGAGCTGCAGCAAATGGGGGGCTGTGTCCATGTGTGTAATTGGCCAGAAAATTCAAAGGCGAACCAATATTGGGAATCCTTGTGCACAGGATTACCAAAGAATGCATAAGCTAGGTCGACCACTGTGCCATAATTGTATACGGATCGGGGAGTATGGGTGCTCGCGCATGAACTGCTTCATTAGCCTTTTTAAGATCTTGCACAAAGCACCGTGCTTGTGTTTGGCCTTCGCGTTTGGCTTTTTTAACTGGGAAGTTAGGGGTGCGACATGGAATAATTATCCCTTTCTCTAACAATGCTTCAAACACTGGAGTAATGCAACACATCACTTTCATCTTTGAACCATACTTTCTCAAAACCTACATCCTGACCCTCTGTCACTCTGGCTGTACTGTGTAATTCATCCTCAACCTTTTACTTTCTGTCTCGCTTTTCTCAACAATTCTTGTGATATTGATGTTGGCCCAGTACCAACCAGGTTCCATGCATAATAGTAATTTAGATGACCTCTTCCTAGAAGAGGGTTAGGGTTATCTTGCATAGCACATTTCTCAATTTTTACTCCCTTTTCTGAACACCACAGAGTTAACCCTAAGCCTCCCGTCCGGTCTCCTCTGACCGTCAATAGCCCTCTTGTTGGTTCAGGACAGTCTGTCACCTCTTCTGTCTCAGCAGCCTCATCCTCTGCCTGTCTGACCACTGTAGTGGGCCATCTGGAGTTTATTGCCCATCTTCTCTTTGACCTTGTCCTCCTTATCCTTTTGGTCCCTTATGAATTTCTCTGCATGTTTTATATAAGGCCAAACGTCCCCCATCCGCCCGGCCTCGTAAGTGTTACGTGTTTCTTTATATCCGGTAGTAATCCTGCTATCATCCTCTGTTTGCATTGTTGTTCCCATCGACTGTTATTAGCTCTGTTTGCTGGTCGATCTACGCTACTGTAATCTTCAAACATTTTATTAAAGCGCAGTCGGTAATCAGTCACTTTCTCTGAGCTTGGCCCGGGTCGAGTAGTGGATCACATTTAGCAGCAGAGAGGCAGTTCATGACCAGGTCTGGATTGGCATTCCTCCACCTCAAAGCCACAGGTGGAGTCTTCGGTGCAGTCAGGCCAGCCAAGTCTGGATACCCCAGCAATGGGTTGGTGGAGATGCCAAATGGGTTGATCAGGCCAGGTGGTGGCGGAGCCCTCGGTACAGCGGTGGTCTCTGGTCTTCCTCCGTTCTTTGGGGTCTGCCAGAGGGACAGTCCAGGTCGGCATCAACCTGTTTCAACACAACTACAGGACACTGGTTAATTGACCCTACGCTGTCTGCCTGTTCATCTGCTGGGCTTGCCTTTCCGTAGTTTCTTCTAACCCAAATCTTTATTTGGGACTCTAACCCAAAGACCTTAGTTAACTTAGGATTTTAACAAATATTGTGGTCTCACCTTTCCAAATTAAATTTTTCCCTCAGGATCCCTGTACTGAGTAGTCCCATTCCCTTTCTCCTTTCAGGCACCCTTCAATCCACCTCTGGCGGGTTCTAACCCTCAGGGGGAGGATTTAGGCACCAGGACCCAGTCTCTGGCTGTGCACGGTTGACCTGTCAGTAGAGAAGTGGAACACTCAGGTTAGGGATCCTGGACGAGCCCCCAAGTTGTCGTGGAAATTCTCCACTGTAGTATTTTATTTTAGCAAAGATGACATTCAAGAGCCAAGGGTCTTGTTAAAGCCACAATATAAGTTTATTACACTTGCAAGCCGAGAGACATTCTAAACAGAAGTTCAGTGAAATCTCTCAAGTAGCACAGCAACTTTCCCTCCTTATAGCGAAGGTTGGAGCACACCATGCCCCAACCAAGGACAGAGATAGGGAGGTTGGCAGTTGGAGCATACTGTGTCAATAACCGGTGCCACAAGTACTGTTTCCCACAGTCTACTTCCAACCTTCAAATCCTGTTTTGCCCAGCAACAATACTCCATAAATTTCCACAACCTGCCTTACCATAAGGGCAGACCTAGTACATTGTTATAAGCAATACAGCATTGTTCAGCAACATTTCTACCACACTAGTCACAAACATTTATACGATTGAGGCATCACAAGGCTTTGACTATGTTGTTGTTTTTTTCTTTTTTTTTGGCGACATTGCTACAATCATTCATGAATCGATTGTTAAACTGTTACGAGGCTAATAATGGCCTTGAATTCCCTGTATGCTGCAAGAAGCTAATGTCTGACACAGCAAGTCATTCTGGAGTTTATTATTATTACATTGTTTACAGTGACACACTTAGTAGTAATAGTAATAATAATAATAGTAATAATAATAATAAACTTTATTTATATAGCACCTTTTTAAAACAGTGTTACAAAGTGCTTTACAGATGTGCATATAAAACAGATATGCATTTATATACATTTATGGCATTTAGCAGACCCTTTATCTTTATTTGTATTATATACAAATATGTACAAATATGTACAGATATACACACAAAAACAAAAAAAATGTAAGTAGAAAACAGAAAAACACAACACATTAAAAAGAATAAGGGCAGCATCAATTAAAGGCTAGTCTATAAAGAAAATACAGATCTTGCTAGTCTAATATCCTCAGGCTGGTCATTCTAGAGCGGGGGTGCCCACACTTTTTCGGCTTGCGAGCTACTTTCAAAATGACCAGGTCAAAATGATCTACCTACATTAAAAAATGCTATATATATATATATATATATATATATATATATATATATATATATATATATATATATATACATATATATATACATTGAGTACATACCTTACTCTGATGACTTGCACTGAATGGAGTCAGCCAGGGTTGCATTGTCCAGACAGTAGCTGCTGGTAGCTAGTCTCAAGCAGGCTTCCAAATGATCATCAGTCATGGTGGAACGGTATTTGGACTTAATAATCTTCATGTGGGAAAAGGCTGATTCGCATAAATAAGTAGGTCCAAATAATGCAGTCAAGGAGGTAGCACATTTCCTCATGTTTGGATACTTTTCTTCTGTGAGTAAGTTCCAAAATTGTCCATGAGCCCTGGACTTAAGCTCAATGTCAGCCTGTAGTGTCAAAATCCCATCCTCCACTGCAGACGAGTTCAGGTGAAACAGTGCTGCAATTTTTGATGCGAGTAAATCAACATCAACAACTTCCCTAAATGGATAGCACATAAATGTAGCGATTGGCTCGAGTAAAGCAAAGTCTTGAAACCGTTTGTCAAAGTCTGACAGACAATTTTCAATCTGCTCTGTGTAGCGCGCACTGTCAAGTTGCGCACACACCTTCCCTTGTGTCTCCAGCTCTGATGCAAGGTTTTGGAACTTCCCCAAATCATGGCGCTGCAGCTTTGAGGACAGATGTTGCATTTTTCGTTTGAAAGCATTAACTGAGCTGATCATATTGACCACGTTTTTTTCTTTTCCTTGAAGCTCTAAATTAAGCTCATTCAGCATCTTGGTCAGATCAGTTAAATATGCCAAGTCTAGCAGCCACTTACTGTCATTAAGTTGCGTGTATTCTGCATGTTTACTGTCAAGGAGAAAGTCCTTTATCTCCGGACAGAGTTCTCGAAATCTCTGCAGGAATTTTCCCCTACTAAGCCATCTCACGTCAGTGTGTAGCAATAGGTCAGAGTAGTTGCAGTCCGCCTCCTCCAGATGTGCATGGAACAGTCGTCTTTGTAGAGGTCTTGCTCGAATAGAACAGGCGATTTTCGTTGCCACATCCATTATCTCTTTCATGTTTAGCATTTTAGCACACAATGCTTGTTGGTGTATTATGCAGTGGTGATTAAGATTAGATTAGATTAGATTAGATTCAACTTTATTGTCATTGTGCAGAGTACAAGTACAGAGACAACGAAATGCAGTTAGCGTCTAACCAGAAGTGCAAAAAAAGCAGTGCAGTGTGAACAGTATATACAGGTAGTGCAGGATATGAGCAGTATAGTAGTGCAGTATAGTATAAGTAGTGCAGTATATGAATTAGCAGTAGCATTATAAGCAGAATAAATAGGATGCAGTATGAACAGTGTAGCAGCATATGAGCTGTATAGGCAATGCAGTCTAGCAGTATATATGTATTAACAGTAACATTAGGGTAATAGCAGAATAAATATGGAATACAGTATAAACAGGTATGTACAGATATGTGCAGTGTATTAACAGTAGTATTAAAGAAAATATAGGGATATGTGTATTATGAACAGTATAGACAGATTATGAACAGTATAGACAGATATGTACAGAAGAGCAGTGGTATGGAGTAAGAGCAGTTTGTACAAGTGTGGATACAGTATGTACAGTTTATAGGAATACTGTAAGAGTAGTGCAATTTCCGGGGGGGGGGGGGGCTGCAGGGGTTGGTAGATTGTCACCTAGGTGCAGAGTTCGAGTTCAGTAGGGTGACAGCCGCAGTGATGCAGGGAAGAAGCTACCTCTGAACCTGCTGCTTCGGTTGCGGAGAGACCTGTAGCGCCTCCTGGAGGGGAGTGGGGTGAACAGTCTATGGTTGGGGTGAGAAATGTCCTTGACGATGCTGCGTGCCTTACGCAAGCATCGTTTGCCCTGGACAGCCTCAATGGAGGGGAGTGAGGAACCGGTGATGCGTTGGGCAGTTTTCACCACCCTCTGCAGTGCTTTTGGGTCAGATGCCGAGCAGTTGCCATACCATACTGTGACACAGTTGGTGAGGATCCTCTCGATGGTGCAGCGGTAGAAGTTCACCAGGATCTGAGGAGACAGATGGACCTTCTTTAGTCTCCTCAGGAAGAAGAGACATTGGTGAGCCTTCTTGATCAAGGTAGAGGTGTTGAGGGTCCAGGAGAGATCCTCAGAGATGTGGACACCCAGAAACTTGAAGCTGGTGACTCGCTCCACCTCAGTCCCGTTGATGAGGATGGGTGTGTGTGTGCCAGCTTTTGACTTCCTGAAGTCCACAATGAGCTCTTTGGTCTTCCTGGTGTTGAGAGCCACGTTGTTGTCGTTGCACCACACTGTTAGGTGCTGGACCTCCTCCCTGTAGGCTGATTCATCGTTGTTGCTGATGAGACCAATCACCGTTGTGTCGTCTGCAAACTTAACAATGGTGTTTGAGCCATGTACAGGTGTGCAGTCGTAGGTGAAGAGGGAGTAAAGGAGGGGGCTCAGCACACAGCCTTGTGTAACGCCGGTGTTCAGGGTGAGGGTTGACGAGGTGTGGTTGTGTAGCCTAACAGACTGCGGCCTGTTGGTTAGAAAGTCCAGAATCCAGTTGCAGAGGGAGGAGTTGATGCCCAGTTGACTGAGTTTGGACATCAGTTTGGAGGGGATGATGGTGTTGAATGCTGAACTGAAGTCAATGAACAGCATTCTCACATAAGAGTTGGTATTGTCGAGGTGGGACAGGGCGGAGTGAAGTGCCGTTGAGATGGCATCCTCTGTACTCCTGTTCTGCCGGTAGGTGAATTGGAAGGGGTCCAGTGTGGGTGGTAAACAGGTCTTGAGTTGAGCTAAGACCAGCCTCTCGAAGCACTTCATGATGATGGGGGTGAGTGCAACTGGGCGGAAGTCATTTAACCCTTGTGTGGTCTTCGGGTCAAATTGACCCGTTTTAAATTTTTACTTGAAGAAAAAATATACAAGGAAACATTTTTTCAACCTGAAACTCCATGGCCTTGGCTTATTTACTGTGAAGAACATGTCAAAGAAAAAAAAATCATTGAGTGCACATGCTATACACCCCCTACACATTTATGTCCTTCACAAGGTCTTCGGGTCAATTTGACCCGCATATACACAGAGACACACAGACTCACAGAAACATGCACACAAACACTCACTCACACACATACAAACACACACACACACACACAGAATCTGCACAATGTTGTTACAAAACATTCTGGGAAGCCAGAGGGAGGAGACCCTGAGAGACACCAGGGGACACGGGTGGTACTGGATATGTCACAGGGCCTCAGTGGCCACAACATCACTTGGGATAATTTTTTCACATCGTACAGCCCGGGACAGGAACTTCTCAAAAGAAAGCTGACAATGGGTGGAACAGTCAGAAAAAATAAGACAGAGCTCCCACCTCAGCTTCTAACTGTAACGAACAGGCCAGTCCATTCCTCCCACTTTGTGTTTACGGCCAACATGGCCCTGGTATCCTACATACCCAAAAAGGGCAAAAATGTGATGCTTATGAGCACTGGTGACACCGCACATACAGAGGAGACAACATGTGCCCAGGAACCCAGCTTCTCTAGCCATAGTGAGGAGGGTGGAGGAGGCTCCTGCTGTCCCACCTGCACGACCCACACAACCACAACCTCCAGTGCCTGAAGTAAGTGTCCTGTTGTTGTTGTTGTTTATGTGTGCGTGTGTGTGTGTGCGTGTGTATGTTTCTGAGTATCTCTGTATGTATGTGGGTCAAATTGAAATTGACTATTAGAAGATGTGGTGGGAAAAAAATCCTGAACTAATAAAGTATTTTCATTATTCTAGATTGCAGCTGGTGGCAACAAGAGGAAGCACAGCGAGGTGTGTGAACCCTCAAAGGACTCAAAGACACAAACCACATGCAGAAACTGCTAAAAGTACATCTGTAGGACACATACTCTCAAATTGTATGTATCCAATATTATTTCAGAATTGTTTGAAAGATGTATTTTTCAGTGTACTGTATTTCATTGACAGTGAATAAAGCAGTGTACATTTCGTTCATGTTTTGTGTTTCTATTTATTGTAAATCATCTCAAATTATTTTTGAGACATTTTTGAGAGATGTATTTCATATCCAGTGACTAAATCGATCTAAGTTTGGTTCTTGTGTTTCTATTGTCGTTCATCACCTGTATTTGCTTTTCACAGCTTTGATTATAATAAGATAAAGATGAAAATCAAATGAGAATATCTCCTCAAAAATAATAAACATCAATGAAAACATTGTTTCATTTCAACTTTTCAGAGATAAGCATTCCACCCAAGTCCTTATTATAGCAGATTTTTTACATCAATTATAACTTTATCACAAAAAACGAATTACACTTCCACTGTTAAATATGATCTAGCAGAGATTAATTGCAAATATTAATCATACATGTTATCTATATTGTTTGGAATTGAGATAAAGACAATATATGTTAAAGAGTTTTGAATGGAAATTTGTATTTTTGTATTGCTTTTAAAGCCCCAATAATGTCCCGGGTCAATTTGACCCGAAGACTTCCAAAGGGTCCAAAAAGTGAAGACAATACGAGGGTTAAGCTCGTTGCAGTGGAGTGTTTTGGCACCGGCACTGGAAGTCGGGGAAGGCATCGTCCTGCCTGCACTTGGCAATAAATCCATTTGAGCGGCCCACCATTGCGGGCGCACCGTCCGTGGTAATTGACATTAATTTACACACCGGGAGCTGGGTTTTATCGATAACGTTTTTGAAAGTTTTTCCCCGTGTGTGTTCTTTCATGGGCAGTATTGTTAACAGCTCCTCTTTTGCAGTCATATCTGCACAACTGGGCTGTATCACCTATGTCTGTGGACTCGTCTAGTTGCAGTGAGAAACACTCGCAGTCCGTGATGTCCTTCCAAAGCTGCTGTGTCAAATCATCGGCCATTACTTCACAGCGCCGTGTAACTGTACTTCTTGACAGCTGAAGAGCTTTTATTGAAGACAATATTTCTGGTTTGTTTTTAAAATCCCGAAACAACGAGTCCGCTGTCTCAACGAAGGCCTCTTTGAACATCTCTCCATCTTGGAAGGATTTCTTATGCTTAATGATGGAGTGACTCACCCGAAACGATGCTTCGGTGGCTGCCTTTGCTTTTGAATTCGGCTGATATGATTTTATTTCGCTCACGCTCTCAGCTTGCTTTTCAGAGGGAAGTCAGTGTCGTACTTTTTGTGAACAGTTCCAAAATGCCTCTCCACATTTCCCTTCTTTGGAATAGCAATGACAGATTGACAGATCAGACGAACGCATTTCGAATATGACATGGTGAAAAAAAAGTCCTCTTCCCATTCCGCATGGAAGTGGTAAGTTTTTGGCTTCTTACTTGGTCCAGCTCCCCCACTCATTTTTATATCCCTTCTTGAGTATATATAAATTGGAAGGCTAACTAGGTCACTTAGCTCACTGGAGTTTTGCAGTAGGTAGCGCGTTTAACCGCGAATGCATGGTGACACGTGACCCGTAGATGAGAAGCGATCTCAGACTGGCCGCATTGTACGTCAATCAAGTGGCGCACTCACACTGGCTCAATTGCCTCGTACCGTGCTGAAGCACAAATGTCCGTCGTAAAAAAAAAAATCACGTTGTAATACGACGTGATTTTTTTAATGTCACGCGATCGACCTGCACTACTCTCGCGATCGACCGGTTGATCGTAATCGATGTATTGGGCACCCCTGTTCTAGAGTCAAGGGGCCCTAATGGCAAAAGCACAGTCACCTTTTGCTTTCAGTCTAGACTCTTAAGGGGCTGAGGTAACATGAGGCATTCATTTATGGTGTTATTTTGATGTCATTGCAAAATCAGCTCATGAATTGACTGCTCATCATCTAAAACTAAGCTATTTTGGCCTCAAACTTCCTGTACAGTTGCCAAGTAATGCATAGTCAGTTGTTAGTTCTATTTTCAGTAAGGTTCACATATACAATTAAAACGCTTTTTAACCAATGGGATGTTTTAGAGTTACAAGTTAAATAGTTTATGTAACAGGAATCATAATTATCCTTCTAATCCTTCTAATCGTAATTAGAAGGAACGCTCTGGCTCCTCCTATTTGTGTCTGTTAACTTTTTGCATGGTCATGTTTTAAGCAGGATATCGACCGATATGTGCTTTGTCCTTGCTGCGTGTGTATGGAATGGGTTCCTGTCACATATCTTCGTCTAGATGTCCACCGCCTCAAGTAGCCGATCCAGCACCTCTATAGTGTTGTGAGTCTTAACAGTCTTGGTTCAAAGCACAGTGCAAATTATTATCCAGGCTCAAGGTGCCCGGACACCTGCCAGCCAGCATGTTTTACCTAATGATTATAGACTAAATGCTCTGAGGTCCTATGTGTCCAAGGCTGCGCTATACAAGTGAATGGGCAAAATTAGTAAAACAGTAAAAGCGTACAATTCTGCTTGGTCTTATTACTCTTTTCCACTGCGTTTTTAGTTGGTGCAATATTTATTTATATTTTTATTTATATGATATGTGTTTTCATCGTCAATGTTTTGAAAATACAGGATCTTATGGCAACCTTTCTATTTCAGCTTTGGTGCATGATTCCTGCAGTATAAATGTACGGGATTACCTTTATACGACTCCTCAACAAATTAAAGAAAATCCAACTTTAAGGCAATGATACGTTTTCCTTTGACTCTTCCTCTAGTACACAGCTGGTGTCTTCTAAGAAGAAGGTGTTTTAGTCGCTATGTAGTTTTAGAATCAGTGTTTCTCACGACTTTCTAAGGTATGGTCAATACACTACTATCTGTATTACTATGGTAATATTGTTGATCCTTATGATCTCACACTTTGACTTGGAAATGGATAAGCATTGGTTTATTATCATTCTCAATAACTCAAAGTCTGATAGAGGTAGCAGAGGAAATTTTGCTAAATCATACTGTGTGTTATCCCCTCTCTTCCATATCCCGCATTGTCAACGTTGACCACAGGCGATACTGAACCGCTGCTTGTCACTGAGGAGGACAAACCTATGACCAGATGCTGCATATCTCCGGTTCCTGTGCCAATGTTTATGGGCTAAATATATGCAATTCACTCCTTCCGCGTCGGTGATGCCACCTCAAACCTTCAAGATGTCGACCCTGATGAAGATGGGTCGATGGTCCTCAGCATCATTCGGATGTTAATTAGATGAAATTCAAAAGACAATGTCAAGCCTAAGCACTGAGTACTATTAATGTATGACATGGAAAAGTGTCTGTGATGGTGCACAGCCTAACAGCCAGCATGAAATACATGAGTGAATGTCTGTGATGAAGTGCAGGATTGCTAAGTGAGTGGTTTGCTGGGTATTGACTGCACAGTGATGTCCAGGCAGACCTTGATAATCATTCATGGTGGGTTGCAGATGTGCTGTGAACTAGAAGGCTAGCACAGCACCATGAAGAGATTACATGATATCACTTGCAGGAAAGCAGTGTCAGGTTCACTGTAAACACATAGTTCACAGGTAGAATATTCCCATGTACCATCTCTAAAGGGCTGTGCAAAAAAGAAGCTTGACTACTTGACAAGCCCAGTTTGGGGGTCTGACAAAAAAATTTCAGTCACACCCCACAATGCGTTCATCACCTGATCAAACAGCAGCACTTCTCCACTGGATAATCCCATTAAACACACTCCCCTTCTGTTCCCAGTGCCAGGCACACCACTCTCCCACAATACACCAGGTGTAATTACTTTGTCAAGATGAATGTTTGCCTGAGCTGTCTGCCGCCCTTTTCAGTCCCGCACTTTCAGTGGGTGATCTATCCTAAGAGTCCCTGATTTATGGCAAAGGAAGTCACTTGTAAAATACAGTCAAGGCATTGAACTGTTTTCAGAATTCAAAGGCATGCAGAGAGAGAAAGAGAGAGAGAGAGAGACTCTGAGACTGTTTGGAGTGATAAATGGGAAGGAGAAGAGAGTGAAAGAGAGATATAGACTTGAAAAGACATTGAAGCTCTGCATGCTACCCAGTTGAATTGATTTGAATTTCTCTATAGTGATAAATAGCAATTATGCCACTGTGAATACAAACTATGTGTCTACAAAGAATACTATTTTCATAAAAGGCATCTACATTCTTACAATATATATATGTATGATTTAGTGACTATGATGCTATGAATATGAATAATGTATAATCATTATTCAGTGAACTTACATTGTTTTAATGTAAATGTAGTTGAATGAAAATGGTACACATTAGGTTTGGCGAAAATGGTGGGTCCACACTGTATATATAGCTCCGCACTTGAAGTTAAACAACATTTTCTACAAATAATATACAGTCATGGCCAAAAATATTGGCACCCCTGCACTTCTTTCAGATAATGCACCACTACTCCCAGAAAATTGTTGCAATTACAAATGCATTTACACATGTTTATTTAATTTGTTTGCATTAGAACAACACAAAAAAAGCAGAGAAAAAAAGCCAAATCTGATATCACTCCACATAAAACTCCAAAAATGGACTGGACAAAATTATTGACACCCTCAACTTAATGTTTGGTAGCACACCCATTGGAAAAACATAACTGAAACAATCCCTTCCTGTAACCATGAATGAGTTTCTTACACCTCTCCACTTTGGACCACTCTTCTTTTGCCAACTGCTCCAGATGTGTCCGATCTAACACTGGTACCTGCTTAGCAGGGTGACCCTCCCGGTGTCCCCCCACACCACACTGGGTGCAGGGACGATGCTTGACCACCTGGATCAGATGGGGGTCATTCTAGCATAACGTGGCCTCAACTCTTTACTATTACCCATGTAGCACAGCGAACTCTCCACTGTCCTCATCGTATTGTAGGGCAGGGTCTAATCACCCTTTAGAAATGCATTTTCTTTCTAATCTCTAAGATCGTCAGCACCCATATGATGTACGAAGCAGAACTACATTATCTGGTACATGGGAATATTCCACCTTGTGAACTATGTGTTTACAGTGAATCATCACTGCTTCCTGCACATGTCTTAGGATTGGCCAGGGAATGTCAAGAAACCACCTCATGGTTCTGTGCTAGAACACAGAGCACGTCTGCGACACACGTCTGCGATGATTATCGAGATATGCCTGGTCATTCTACTTTACTACACAATCAGTACCCGGCCACCACATGATATGCGTAACTGTTGATCATATACTTTTCTCTTATATTGAACAGCATACCGCTGTTTATAGCAACCATTCACATCTCACGTCTCAAAATCATATATTACTCTGCGCCTTTTGGGATTCACAATTTCTTTATAATTCAATCTGTAAAATAGGCTATTATTTGCTGCACTCCATCACATCTCCATGTTATACATTATAAGTACTCAGCGCTTGTGCTTGACACTGTCTTTTAATTAAAACTTGACATCTTAAGATGCTGAGGAGAGATGTGTGCGTGCGTGCTTGTGTATATGCGTGCCATCTCCATCAGGGTAGCTGTCGACGCCTCAAGGTTGATGGTTGAGGTTGCAGGACCGATGCAGAAGGAGTGAAGTGGGTATGCACCCGGATTTAGCCCACATGGTGCAGGAGCTCGGACGAATGACATCTGGTCATAAGATTTCCCTCCTCGATGATGAACACCGGTTTGTAGGCATTGTCCGGCAGGCATTGCAAATAGCAGGGCATGGAAGAGAAAGGGATACAAGCATTATTACTTGAGAATTACAATGGAGTTCCTCTGCTGCCTCTATCCAACTAAGTGTATGAGAGTGAGTAAACAAAAGGCATCCATTTCTAATCAGAAATGTGAGAATCATACAGATAGAAGAATAATCATGAACAGTGTATTCACCACGCCTTACCAGCCCATGCAACCGTGAGAAAACCTAGACAGCCACTCAGCGACTGAATCTACATAGTGACTTATAACGCCCTCTTCCTAGAGGACACCAGCTGTTCACTTAGAAGAAAGGTCTAGACTTATTTACATTTACATTTACATTTATGGCATTTAGCAGACGCCTTTATCCAAAGTGCCTTACAACAAATACATTTGTCTAAGTGAGTGAATCATCTAACCATCAGTCATCATATGAAAAAGTAATCTATGCTAGGACCAGGGGCTATTGGCAGTCACAATGCTAGAAGAAAAGAAGATGGATATTTATTTTATTATTTATTTATTTTCAAATGTATTTTCAGGAGAGAAAACTTGCACAGTGGGGAGTGGGGATGAAGAGGTCTTTAGGAGGGACCTGTTAAGATGTAGCCTGAAGAGATGAGTCTTCAATCTACGGCGGAAGATAGGTAGTGACTCTGCAGTCATGACAGCAGTGGGAAGCTCGTTCCACCAGCGGAGCGCCAGGACAGTGAAAAGCTGTGACCGAGTAGCGCAGCTGCTGCATCCACGTAGTAATGCCAGTGCCAGGCGACCAGCCGAGGTGGAAGAGCGGAGTGATCGGGCAGGGGTTTGGGGGCTGACCATTGCTTGCAAGTATGGAGGGGGTGACATGGAAGAATTTGGGGAGATTGAACACCAGATGGGCGGCAGCATTCTGGATGAGCTGCAGAGGCCTAATGGCAGAGGCAGGGAGTCTGGCCAAGAGTGCGTTGCAGTAGTCAAGGCGAGAGATCACAAGTGTCTGGACCAAAAGTTGTGCTGCTTCTCTGGTGAGGAATGGATGTATCATTCTGATGTTGTAGAGGAGCGTGCTGTTGCTGTGTTGTTTGCCACACAGGATAAGTGGTTGTCAAGGATCACCCCAAGGTTCTTGGCTGTCTGGGAGGAGGCCACAGTTCTCTCAGAGTTCTCTAAGAGTTCTCTGATGGTGTTTTGGAGAGGGCAGGCTTTCCCCAGGAGGAAGACCAGCTCAGTCTTGTTAAGGTTGAGCTTGAGGTGGTGGGCAGACATCCAAGCGTAAATGTCTGCAAGACACGCAGAGACACGTGTTGCCACCTGTGAGTCAGAAGGGGCGTAGCAGTGGTAGGAGAAACCATGTGAGGAAATTACCGAGCCAAGAGATTCGGTACGAGAGAGAACAATAAGGGCCCTAGGACAGAGCCCTGTGGGACCCCAGTGGCTCGTGGAGAGGAACGCTGTCACCTGGTAAGAGTGATCGGCCAGGTAGGGTACAAACCAGGAGAGTGCAGAGCCAGAGATGCCCAGTTCTGAGAGGGTGGAGAGAAGGATCGGGTGGTTTATTGTATCGAATGCAGCAGACAGGTCCAGAAGAATGAGAACAGAGGAGAAGGAGGAAGTTCGAGCAGAGTGGAGGGCCTCCATGACAGCAAGGAGTGCAGTCTCAGTAGAGTGCCCAGCTTTAAAGCCGAATTGGTGAGGGTCAAGGAGGTTGTTCTGAAAGGGGTAGTGACAGTTGGTTAGAGACAGCACATTCAGGGCTTTTAGATAAGAAGGAGAGAAGGGATACTTGGGGTTTATGGGCAATACAAGATGTAGGTAGCACTCAATACACTAATAGAATAAATAGAATAGAATAATAGAATCAAAATACTTAGTAGTTTGGCCTTCCTCCCAGGCCTTCCTTGATGGACTCCACAGATTGACTCCTTTGTCTTCATGTCAGGAGGCTGTCGCAGAGGCTGTCACTATGTTACCATCACAATAGAAATGCAGATTCTGTAATTGCTGATGACTAGCAGGGTAGCAACCCCTCCCACCTAACAATCAGTTAACGACCAGACAGGTTTCACCACTCAATCCCAAATGTATTAGTCCTGGTCCAAGGTGAGCAGGAGTTAAAATACCTTGCAGAGTAATTTCAGGCCCTCCCACTGGAGATTGACAGCAATTGGCTTCAAACTAAAGATAGCTTTCAACATAAACTAGGTCCCAGAGCTTAAGGCAGGATAGCCACAGTAAAATACAGCAAGCTACTTTTAAACAAGATTAAATTAATTTACTTAGGCTGGAGAACAGGCTTCACCACTCAATCCCAAATGTATTAGTATTACTTACCATTACTAAATTGGTTTCCTTATCACTTGAGAGACTAGGAGGACTTCCAGACATTTTAAACTGCAGGAGCTTGCCTGCAGCTGACAAAAGTTTGCCATCTGAGCCTTAGGAGGCTGTAGTTCTGTAGTCTTTGCTGCCACATTCATATGTATAAAGCAGCCTTGAACACTCGGGACACCTTAGTCTAGAATCTAACCAGTCTAACCATAGCTGAAAGGGGGAAGGCTTTGCAGGCCACATCCAGGCACCTTGAGCAGGATAAAATTCGCACCATGCTCTGAACCAAGTAGTTAAGGCCCCCCAAAAAAACAATAGAGGAGCTGCATCGCAACTCGACACGCGCTTCTGTACAGTAGGACTAGACTAGTTGTACGACACCCTGCATACAGTGGCTTCGGAAAGTATTGAGACCCCTTCACTTTTTCCACATTTTGTTGTGTTATACTCAATTTAAAATAGCTTAAAAAATATGTTTTTGCCATCCATCCACACACAAAACCCTATAATGATAGCGAAAACACATTTTTAGACATTTCTGCAAATTTATTAATATTGAAATACTCATTTACATAAGTATAAGACCTCTTGCTATATCACTCAAAATTAGCTCAAATGCAAAAATATTGTCAACAAGTCGCTTAATAAGTTGAATTGAGTCCATTAATGCAAGCATAATAGTTCATGTGATTTTGGAATTAATATCTTTGTTTTTATAGGGTCTATGATTGGCATAGGGATCAATTACACACTGTGTGGATCAGGTTGTCATTACAAACTGACCAAATGAAGAGGAACAAAACTGCTCAGGAACATACCCTGAGGGCAGCGGAGAGGAAAAAGCTGGGACAACATCATCTCAGTCACTCGATGGGACAACATCATCTCAGTCACTCTACAAAATTGTGTGGCCAAAAATAATCCCTTAATGGAAAATAATCTCTCACATGCATAATTGTGTTTGCAACAATGAATTGAAGTGAAACAGCAAAGAAACACAGACATTGATACATATGCTTTTTTTTTTATCCAAAGCGACTTACATTGTAGTGAGTGCATACATTTTTTCAGTATATATGGTCCCAGCGGGAATCGAACCCATAGAGTTGTTAACGCTATGCTCTACCCAAATGAGCCACAGAGGACCACATATGCACCATATGCTTCTTCCATTCTGGATTACATCAATACATGTCAACAGTGTCACTACCCACAAACTTAACAATAAGAACTTTCCCCAACCAGAAGCCTTGGATGAGCAGTGAGGTCCGCTTACTGCTGAAGGCACGCGATGCCGCTTTTAGATCTGGCGATGCAGAGGCCTACAGCTCATCCAGGGCTAACCTGAAGAGGGGCATCAGGAAGGCCAAACACAACCACAAACTGCAGATTGAGAAGCACTTTCAGAACAACTCTAATCCCTGACGCATGTGGCAGGGCATCCAGGCCATCACGGACTACAAGCCCAAAAACACAGCCTCCCCAACCAGCACTGCCTCCCTCCCTGACGAGCTCAACCATTTCTATGCTCGCTGCGACCGGGACAACAAGGAACCAGCCATCAAAGCTGAGCCCCCACCAGATGACCAGCCCCTCACACTCTCCACCACTGATGTGTGCTGCACACTGAGCAAGGTGAATGCATGCAAGGCCGCTGGCCCTGTACTCAGGGCATGCACTGGGCAGCTGGCCGAGTTCACCGACATTTTTAACCTGTCACTGGCCCAGGCAGTTGTCCCCATGTGCCTCAAGTCAGCAACCATCGTGCCGCTGCTGAAGCATTCTGCTGCTGCGGGTCTGAATGACTTCTGTTGCACTCACCCCCATCATCATGAAGTGCTTTGAGAGGTTGGTCCTGGCTCACCTTAAAAACCACCTACCCCCCACACTGGATCCCCACCAGTTTGCCTACCGCCCGAACAGGTCAACGGAGGATGCCATCTCCACAGCACTACACTCCGCCCTGACCCACCTGGATAACAACAACACCTACGCAAGGATGCTGTTCACTGACTTCAGCTCAACAGTTAACACCATCATCCCCTCCAAGCTAGTCACCAAACTCAGTGACCTTGGCATCAGCACCTTCCTCTGCAAGTGGACCCTGGACTTCCTGACCAACAGACCCCAGTTTGTTAGGTTAGACAACCACACCACCTCCACCCTGACCCTGAATACCGGTGTCCCACAGGGCTGTGTGCTGAGCCCTCTCCTCTACTCCTCTTCACCCACGACTGCGTGGCTGTACATGGCTCTAACACCATCATCAAGTTCGCAGACGACACCGCGGTCGTAAACCTGATCAGTAACAACGACGAGTCGGCCTACAGGGAGGAGGCTTCCTGGGTGTCCACATCTCCGAGGACCTCTCTTGGACCCCCAACTCCTCCACCCTGGTCAAAAAAGGCGCAGCAGCGTCTATACTTCCTGAGGAGGATCCTCCTAGGATCCTGGTCATCTTCTATCGGTGCACCATCAAGAGCATTCTGACAAACTGCAGTGTGGTATGGCAGCTGCTCTGTCTCCGACTGGAAGGCCCTGCAACGGGTGTTGAAAACCGCCAGTACATCACCGGTGCCCAACTCCCTGCCATCGAGGTCCTCCAGTTCAGGTGGTGTCTGCGGAGGGCGCGAGGCATCAGTAAGGACACCTCTCACCCCAGCCATGGACTGTTTGCCCTCCTCCCATCTGGGAGGCGGTACAGGAGTCTCCATTCCCGCACCAGGAGGCTCATGAACAGCTTCTTCCTTGCAGCTGTTACTCTGCTGAAGTTTAGTGCAAATCCAGCACATGCAATGCAGTTTCCGCAACATCCCTCATGTGAAGAATAGTGGTAGCTGCATCATGTTTTGGGTATGTTTGTCACCGGCAGGGACTGGAGAGTTGGTCAGGATTAAGAGAAAATTGTGAAATTTGCTGAGTTGGTAGTGACATCCTAGACCACACAGTGTGTAATTGATTCCTATGCAAACCACAGACTATAAAAACTAAATATATTAATTCTGAAATCACATGAACTATTATACTTGCACTCAGATGGACTCAATTCAACTTGGTGAGTGACTTGTTGAAGACATTTTTGCATACTTATGTACATGAGCTCTTTCTGTATTTCAATTTTAATACATTTGCAAAGATTTCTAAATATGCGTTTTCACTTTGTCATTATGGGGTATGGGGTATTGTTTGTGGATTGATGGCATACATTTAATCCATTTTAAATTGAGTCTATAAGACAACAAAATGTGGAAAAAGTGAAAGGGTCTGAATACTTTCCGAAGACACTATATAATATAACAATGCAATAACAGTAAACATGACTTCCCCCGACGAAGATGTAGTGCTCATTAATAAAAGAGAATGAAGGGGAATGTAAATTTAGCTAAATGTTTATCCAGACCAAATATGATCCCCTCTCCGATTTCATCATTGGGGGACGGGTGACCAAAACAAACAACCCAACCAGTGAACACCTACAGTATCTACTGAATCTGAGACCTATGATTACTTATTACAGTAATTTCAAACGTCCCAATGTAAAAATGTGTCCTGAACTAAATAGCCTACACAGTCCTTGGCCCTGAATCTGATACTGCATACCTACATGAGCTAAAGACATAATGAAGCCCTAATAACTATTCGCTGTGTACACACAGAACTCAACTTGTAAGAAGCAAAGAAAAACAAATGTTTAACTTCCCTGTTCGACGATGGGATCGTGGGCACAGGAATGCCATTTACTGGAAGAAAAGGCAGAGGCGATCTTCTTGTCGGACCATCCCTCCTGAAGGAGAACAGGAATGTCCATATCCCAGTCATTGTGAATAAACCCATGAGGGACGCGATCTCTAAGTGAAACAAACATTTAGAATGCGGTGTGTGGGCCCAATCAAAATGACTAAAATGTCATGAACATGTGACATGATCTGCATAACGTGAGGCCAGCTGCCGTCCTCCTTGAACTGTCTTGCCTGAACCTTCGTGAACTTTCAATTTTACAATCCCTTCTCTTTCAACTTTGACCAGTTCCATGTGGTATTGATAGGTTACTATGGCATGGTGGTTAGAAGATAAGAGCCTAGTAAAGTGTTGACAGAAAAGGGTTGTTTTATGTTAATCATAATGTCACAGCAATTCATTAATGGTCAAAGGTTGAAGTTGCCAGACTTATTTTCCGCCATGCTTTCCTTCACCCACAGTTTACATCCCTAAAAACAGCATCTCAACACCTGTTTTAGGCCAACTGGCACAATGCATTCGGAGTCGATTAGCTTCAATGTGTAATTTGTTGTTCTATCGATTTCAGTTTAGCTGCTCTAAGCTCGCCAGGTCCCAAAAGAGTAGTTTCTCTGATATGTATGAATAAGGCTTCTGAGGTCAATATGTGATTGTCTACAACGATCCATCTCAATGTAATACCAAAGAATCACAGTTACTAAATGGTCATAGTCCATATATTATGTACATGTATACAGTTCAGTGGACGATTAGGCCAATGGTTTCAATCTACTAGCTAGACCTTGCTTCTTGCTTTGATGGACAATGGCTTGGGTTTAGTGGAGTCCATCTTCAATTCCGTATCTGCCTGGGCTTGATTTGACTCTGAGCTGAGGCTCAGTAGATCTGTCAGCTGGCCAGGTGTGTCATCTTTGCTTCAAGCTGTCTGCTTTCCCTGTACTGTTGTGTTTCATGGAGCAGCGCCAGTCCTTGGTTTGATGGTCACACACTCCCGTGGGACAGTTTTGGGGACATTTTGATGGAGATGTCACAGTGCGTGTATATGTGTCTATGAAGGTCGGACCATAAATCGGACCGTCTGTCGAGCTGGGAGTCTGTCACACACACACACACACACACACACACACACACACACACACACACACGCACACCTCTTTGGTAGTCTCTCGTAGTCAAGGATGATGTCAATCAGGCTTTGTGTGCACAAAGGTGACTTAGGAACCCAATCCTGGATGCACAAGTTCTGCCACAGTGGCAACATATTGTAGAGCTCGGCAGGGGGTTGGAGTTTAGGGTTACCCAGTCTCTCCATACGTTGTATCTTCTGAGTTGCTTCATTATTTAGGCCCTGATCCTCAAAAAACACATACACACACACACACACACACACACACACACACACACACACACACTGTCCCTGACTTTGCAGGAGCGGACCTGTTGCCTCATTTTTTACACTAGAAATCCCGGGCCCTCATTACTAACCAAAGTACCCAGAGTGAAGGCTGGAGACCTCCAGACGTTAGTGTAACTGTGTAATCATTTAATTAGATCAATACCATGCAAAAAATAATGGCATGGTTGTATTTAGTTTAGGAGTTAAGAATCATTTGAATATCACATTTTGTATTTTAAAGAGCTTACAAATGGAATATAACATATTGACGGACATAATTGGTGTAATTCTACATAGTCTACTGTAAAACAAAAACGTGGTCAAATGTGAAGCACCTGTGCTTGATAACAAATAAAACAGAACAAAAATCTGAAGCAATAATGAAATGTAACGAAATATAATTATACATATTTGCAGGAAGGTCAATACACCAGTAATTTGCTAAACTTAAAAAAAGGAAAAGTGGACACTGCTGTGCACCTTTACGCGAATGCGTTAGTAAAGTCAACAGGCAAGTCCGTTGGCTCTTATGTTCCACCATGCAAACCACATTCAAAACAAATATTGATGTTGTCTCCTCAACACACCTCAACCATTACTATCAGTCAAATGACACTCAATATTTAAACATTCCCAAAGAGATGCAAGCACATACAAAACACAGTCCCTCAACTTCAAAATGAGAAAATCCCTTTGTCTGAATGAGTTTACAATGGCTATTTATCTATCTATCTATCTATCTATCTATCTATCTATCTATCTATCTATCTATCTATCTATCTATCCATCCATCGTCAATATGTCTCTCATCTATCTGGCTACCCTACCCTCTGACCATCTTTTATCTGTCTATCCTACTATCTGTCTTTCTTTCAACTACCTAGCCATCATCTTTTCTTCCTGCAGTATCAGAAGTCAATACTGCTTCACTGAGTAACCCCATACTTACTAACTTCTTTCAACCAGTAATGATTATAGAGTTATTTGATCTATCTGTCTCCCTGTGAGTGTCTGCCTGTGTGTGTGTGTGTGTGTGTGTGTGTGTGTGTGTGTGTGTGTGTGTGTGTGTGTGTCTTGACCATGAAAGAGCATCTAACTCTATCTCTCCTCTCACCTGTCTGTCTGTTTGTATGTGTGTTTGTCTATTTTTTGTAACATTTGGTCCAGAAGTTTTGGCCCAGTACATTTTTGCTTGAATATCGGTTTTTGGACTAAACAGACGGAAGTGACTTCAGATTTTCTAATATGTCGCAGTCTATGAAAATTGTATTGAGGATTGAGGGAAAATTTCCGATGTGCACAATGAATCTGTGATTTTTAAAGAAGCAGTCCCAGTGAAAACTGGGATTTATATAGAATTGTATTCACATTTGGACCAAGGCACATAACATTAGCATCACCAAAGTATGAAAAATCAATATTATTGCTGTGTCCGTTGAGCTTTATCTGAAAGTAGAACAATCTGCTTTGATTCTGAATTGTCCAGATTTTTTTAGCCGAGTGTGACCTGACGTCACACCGTCGACCCTCATTTACATCTGCCAATACGTGTTGTTCTCAGTTTTTTAATCCCTCCTATGACTGCCACAAAAAAATAGGATTTTCTCCAGGTGAATCAACGGAACTTTGGTACGCTAGCTACTTGTAAACTACATGAGAGATACATTCAAAATGCCCACTCAGGTTAAAACAAGTAAACAAGCAGCTTTGTAAAAAAAAAGAAGAAGCATATAGCCATGTAATAATTGATATTGTGATGTTACCAACTCATCATTAGTTTGCATCGTGGGTCAGTGTAATTAGTTACTAGAAGGCATGAACGTAATGGAATGTTGACATGGAACGTTTCCACTCCAGGGATTAGTCAGGCCCATATCGGCAATCAGAAACTTGCCATCTGTGGATTAAAAAAGAAGCAACGGAAATAGATTGGTGGTTCAGCAGGAGACTGCATCAACGGTAGGATTAATGGAAATTGATAGCTAGAAATTGTTGTTTTGAGGAGAGAAACATGATGCTTTTACAGAGTGCAGCAGCTATTTAGCTAGCTAACCTTAGCTAGGTATAAAGCTAGCAAGAATTTCGTTCGCATAGAGGTAGAGCTAGAGAGGTAATGTAATAGCTAGCCTACTTTGTTTTGGGTGGTTAATATGCAGAAGTTTAGCACTAGTTGTTACTGCGATAGCCTATCGTGTTTTCGGTAAGGTTCATTCATGCTGAATATTCAGTGAATAAATTATAGTAACACGCCCAGCCAGTCACAGTCAGCATGCTCTATTTTCCAGATAAATATGGGCATAAAATAAAGCAGTTTTGTATTGCATTGTGATGTATTGCATTTTTGACAAGAAATAATATCACATAGAAATGTGTTGTTACCTAGGGGATATTGTGTAGCTGAAATTAGAGCAATTGGAGTTGGCTGGACTGACACTTTAACTAACATTTTAAATTTGGAATTTGATTATTTCAGTATAGCGCGATCATGTGGCCAATTGATTTGACTTTGCTATGGTCTTATTTTTTCATGGGTATATACTTTCTTTCAATGTTTTTTACCCAGCGGTTGCTGAGATAGGAAGAATAATATATAATAAATATAGCTGCAAGCAGCGATGCCAAGGGTCTAGCACAGGATCGCACCACATATTTCACAGGGCACCAACAGAACACTTGGAAAAATGACCATGATGTGTTTCGAGTGACTGATATAGAGTTTTGTTAGCGTTTCCTGTCATTTTGAAGTCAGAGAAATGCTCAAGATCTGTTGTGTTTTCAATGCTGTAGCAGACTGTAAACATCTTCTCATCTAAAGCCACTTTGCAGATATGCATGAAATTTCGTATGTGATCTATGAATAAAGGGCTTTACATGTACTGCAGATTAGCTAAAACAACATGGCTGCTATAAGACAAAAATTTGTAATACCACCACTCTGTGGTCAAACACAACCACATTCTGGAGGTTTGGTGAACCTGTGCCAAATTTTATGACTAAATCTACCAGATCAAAATATATAAATATGTGCGTCTTATAGTGCCACCATGTGACAGTTAAGAATATGACTGTACATGTTAGGCCTTGAGAGTGTTAGATATGTTTTCCAAGTTAGTGGTAGTGATGCACCCCACCATATCAGCAACAACGATGAGTCGGCCTACAGGGAGGAGGTCCAGCACCTAACAGTGTGGTGCAACGACAATAACCTGGCTCTCAACACCAAGAAGACCAAAGAACTCATTGTGGACTTCAGGAAGTCTAAAGCTGGCGCACACACCCCCATCCTCATCAACGAGACTGAGGTGGAGCGAGTCACCAGCTTCAAGTTTCTGGGTGTCCACATCTCTGAGGACCTCTCCTGGACCCTCAACACCTCCACCCTGATAAAGAAGGCTCACCAGCGTCTCTTCTTCCTGAGGAGACTAAAGAAGGTCCATCTGTCTCCTCAGATCCTGGTGAATTTCTACCGCTGCACCATCGAGAGTATCCTTACCAACTGTGTCACAGTATGGTATGGCAACTGCTCGGCATCGGACCGGAAAGCACTGCAGAGGGTGGTGAAAACTGCCCAACGCATCACCGGTTCCTCACTCCCCTCCATCGAGGCTGTCCAGGGCAAACGATGCTTGCGTAAGGCACGCAGCATCGTCAAGGACATTTCTCACCCCAACCATAGACTTTTCACCCCACTCCCCTCCGGGAGGCGCTACAGGTCTCTCCGCACCCGAACCAGTAGGTTCAGAGGCAGCTTCTTCCCTGCGGCTGTCACCCTACTGAACTTGAACACTGCACCGACCTGACAACCTACTACCCCTGCAACCCCCCCCCCCCCCCCGGACATTGCACTATTGCACTATTACTCCACTCCCCTCCCCTGCTCTTACTCATACCACTGCTTCTGTACATACCTGTCCATACTGTTCATACTGCACATAATGCACATATCCTTATATTTTCTTTAATACTACTGCACATACTGTACATACCTGTTTATACTGTTTATACGGCATTCCATATTTATATTTATTCTGCTATCTACCTCATGCTACTGTTAATACATATATACTGCTAGACTGCACTACCCATACAGCTCATATGCTGCTACACTGTTCATACTGTAACTATTTATTCTGCTATAATGCTACTGTTACTCATATACTGCTATACTGCACTGCTATATTATACTGCACTACTACTGATCATATATTGCACTACCTGTAAATACTGTTCATTGCACTTTCTGCTATTTTGCACTTCTGGTTAGACGCTAACTGCATTTCGTTGTCTCTGTACTTGTACTCTGCACAATGACAATAAAGTTGAATCTAATCTAATCTAATCTAATCTGATTTCTAAACATGTAAATAATAGGACACACCCTCATTAAAGTTTGTTGCTTCAGAGAGTCCATGTTGTTTATTCTGCTTGACTAAAAGACTTTGCCTCGATAGTCCATAGATGTATATACCATTTTCATGCAGATCGGCCCAGCGGTTGCAGAGGAGATGTATTTGAGTGTTTTTCATTTAATTCAAAATGGTGGAAAATCCATTATGCCAATTTTCTATTGAATGGTATTGTGCCACCTTGTGGCCAGATGGCATGACAATGCATGACAGGGTGTGGCCTACAGCACTTTACCATTGTGGGTAAGCCATTCATAACTGTGAAGTCAGTTTCAATTCACTATGATGAGGCTAAAAGCTACGTTGAGGAGCAGGTGTTAATCGCACCTCAGGACATAATTTGGAGATGTTGGCTATCAAAAAGCTCATGAAACTGCTTCCAGATGTATTTCTATGTGTGATTCTCAAATTGTAAAAATGCTATTTTGTTAAAAACCAACATTAAGGAAAAGTTTTACAGTTTAACGTAAACAATAAATTAATCACTATCAGGATATGGAAGATGCTTATAAGTAGATTCACACAGTGACATTGTCATGCACAACAAACACACACACACACACACACACACAAATCATCCTCTCTTGTCTCTGACCTGGTGTACACAGGCTCTCTCAGTAATTACCTTTGGTGGGACAGCCATCATCATTCCCAGCCCAATCCCCAGCTACACAGACAGCCACTTACTCACTTACTCAGGCCATGTGTGAAGGTGTTAATTTTCGCACAGGACAATCATAGACACACTATCTTTCTGTGTACCAAATAGATTGTGTATGTATTGTGTACTATATGCAAATGTATAGGTGTGTGTGTGCGTGCGTGCGTGCGTGCGTGTGGTTGCATAACAGGCTCTTCTTCGTGCCCTCGATCCCACGAGCCACTGACGCGCTCGTCTCTAAACGGTGGAGTGGAAGCATGTTAATAGGCTGGCGGTCACCGAGCCGTCCACCTTCAAATGTGCTAATCAGCACCCGGCAGCCATTTCAGTGCCCTCAGTGACGAACACGGGCCTCCTCGTCCATCCCGCAGGGGCATGACTGGGTTTCTAATGAAGAACTACTCTCAGGCCCAGCTCTTTGAAAAGATGGAGAGAAACTCCCTCCCTTCCTTTCTCCCTCTCTTTCTCCCTCTCTCCCTTCCTTCCTCCCCACCTCTGTCTCTCTCTCTCTCTCACACACACACACATTTACACATTCAAAAATCACGTATTATGAGTATATGGAATCATGTCTTGAGTGCACACACATACTCACAGATATCACATAATAGTGTAATCTCTCTCTGTCACAGTCACATGGAGTTTAAACAACAGATGTAGACCACAACGGTTGTAAAGCCAACACATTTCACAACATTTGGGGACCGGAGAGAACACAGTACATACCAAATTTGTCAATGAATCGCCACATCCTTAGATCATGTGATTGTTTAAGGCAAATTGTTGAATAATGTTCAACCTGAGTATAGACTCAGGGCTCTATTTTCAGCCGGCGCAAAATGGTAATTTGTGTAGGCGGTAAGAGGTGAAAATACCACTGGACTGGAGCGCTGTCGTCTGTCCTCACAAGGGTGGAGTAGCGGTAAACAGGCGTTTACATGACAATAACCATTATGTGTGCTGAAAAATCTGGCCTTGAAAATATCACAAATAATTCAGACACACCCCATAAGCATCAGCACCACCGCCAGCGCCCGCATTTGCACTAAGACTGTTTTTTACGCTGTTAAAATATAGCTCTAAGCCTACTCTATCACTCTCTCACACAAGAGTCCAGGCTGCTTACACACTCTCTCACACACAATGAACATGGAGTGTAATCCCTCACTTCCATACACTCTTTCTCACACACACACAGACACACACACACACACACCAGGCATCGTCTATCTCTCCCTCACATATAAGAAAACGAGGAATAAGCTCCTGACCTTGGTGCCCACTGTATAGGCACCCAGCTTTATTGCCCCTTTCAGACAGGGACATGCACAAGGGGGAGCGAAAGGGGGCAAACCCTGTTACTGTTACCACAATGCCTGTTTTCCTGGAATGCTCAGAAGAATGTGTACCCTCCATCTCTCTTGTACACCAGGAGGGCTGAACAGGGCTCCACCTTTCCTGGATTTGCATAATTAATCTCATTATTCGTGAGCATGAGGTAATTAACCTGATTTATTGATGGCCAAGACTCTAATTGGAGCAACCTTTCTGCCACCACTGACTGCTGTGTGTGTAGTGAGAATGGAGATGGACATATTGGTGGAAAAAGGAAAGAAAAGCAAAATGTGGATATGTTATTAGAAATGTCTGAGAAGACGGCAGTGAGATTAAAGTCATCTTGTGGTGATGATGTAGCGTACCCTTCTGAAGAACAAGATATGATCTGATTGTTTGACTCAATGCAGCTTCCTTATGTTTATCATAACATACAATGCAGTTTCTGAAAGTGCACATACTGTAGCAAGGATGTAAAAAGTTGTGCCTTGCTTGTCTAGCACAGATGTTTTCATGATGCATTAAATAATTGGTCATATATCTTATTGATTGCTATACAGCAAGTGCAGACAGTGCATATATCATGGTATTGTTTGTTTTGCCCACTCTGAGCTGCTTATGGACAGTAAATTACGAGTACATCACATTCCACAGAAAGTGACAACTAATATGAGATAATAAGGGAGGACAGTTGTACTAGTGGTAAGGATGCATTTGTTGCATAAAGTCCAGCGACTGGATTGACAGCATCCATCAAGTGGGGAGCTGCACATCTAAGAAAGAAAACAATTATGATTGTCTCATGTATGAGTTCTCTTTCAAGCAGGGCCGAAGATTGAACTGAAACCCCACTGTGTAAATGTGTCATAAATATCAAGTTACACTCCCCACGAGGAGCTAAATTGGGTCAGAGCTGTCATTCCAAATTCAGTCTGGCCACGGAAACCTGACGGTGTTGCGCAACAATAGGATTCTGGAGTAGCAACATACCTAGCAACAGCCACTAATGGGCCCATTAGAATCCCATTGGTGCTCAAACCGAACAGGTCTTGGCCGCCTGACTGAATTTGGCATTACAGAGCTCATTGGACTGCAGTAGCACCACTGTATGAATGGATAACAAAAGACTGTATTCAAGAAACTTTATAAAAATGATTGCAAATGGGTCACAACAGACCCAAATACATAATCGCTTCATTTAATAGCCAAACAACCAAATTTGTATCAAATCTACTGGAATTGAAAACATAATTGACATCAAATCAATTCAGATCTATTCAAATACATTTGTATCATTTCCATAGATCATATTTAAACTAGTCTCTTAGCCTCTTTAACTTGTTTATCACAGATAGTCTTACATCCATGTCCTCCACCTCTGATCTGCAGTCTTCACTTCAAAGTCACAGAAAGCTACGTAGTGTAGAAAAGGGAAGCAAAATGCAAGCAATACCTCTGTACCTCTGTTCTTCTGATCTAAATTAAGTAGTCAGTCTTTCCTGTAGGCTTCTCTATCCTCTCCCAGTTCTCTAATGACTCTTGTGAAAGACAAGGGCAAGAGAATAAAGCAGACTTTACCCCTTAATTACAGCTTAATGTAGCCATCGCACAAAAGAGCAATTTATCACGTTCTGGCTTTCCTTTAAATGATTTTCCTGCGTTGTATGTTCCCTGTCAGGGCTGAAGATGATCCCCAAAATCAAAAAGGCTTTCAAAGTGATTGCAGCCAGAGCTGCTAATAGTTGTACCTAAATTAAAACCATTCTTTTGGAGCTGCTTTTGTAATGCACTGTCCAGTACAGTGGGAAATTTGTGGAAGGCTTAGCTCCCAGGGTCCCAGTAATTTGTGTAAATTACTAATTATTGTGCATGTACGTGTTTGGAACTTTGAGTGTGGTCAACATATTAATTCAGGGTATGTGTTAAACTATGAACATGTGACAGTGTATTTGTGTAAAAGAGTTTGCTGTTGCTTGTTCCTCTAAACCCCTACACTCCCTTGAAGTGGTTGAAAAGAAGAGGAAGTGAGAAGACACAGAGAGAGAAAAGGAGAGAGAGAGAAGGGGAGAGTGACAGAGATGGAGTGAGGGAGAAGATTGTGGAGCCTGGCAGGATAATCCCAATGCTCTGCTGGTGTGCAGATTGTAGCTAAAGGCAAAGCAGTCAATCAACCACTCTGTCTGTGGCCAGTCCAGCCCCAGATGGCTGGTGTGTCTGTGTCTGTGTCTGTGTCTGTGTCTGTGTCTGTGTCTGTGTCTATGTCTGTGTCTGTAATGGCCACAGAAGAAGTAGGCTCTGTCACCAAGGCCGGACCAGCCATCTGTTCTCTCCAAACCGGTCCCAGCTCAGGATCCACAGTCACACCTCTACTGATGCCAGTCTATTCACTCTAGCTGTCTTCAATTTTGGGAGGCAACATTACCAGTGGGCAAAAGGACCTTGCTTATTTCTGCTGTCTTTTTGTGACTGCCAGGCTCTTGTGACTACAGCTAATGAAAAAATATGAGAGTAGTAACACACTCCAAAAATGCTCCATCCTCTTCTATTGGGTCCCTTTGAGCTCCTTTGAAAGTGGCAAACAACAAAAAACATATGTGAGTGAATGTGTGGCAGGAGGGGTGAGGGCATGTGACTGAACTTCCAACACTTCATTAATGGATGTTGCTGTATATCCTTTGAGGTATGAGGGTCAAAGTGCACTAAACTTGTGGGAGACTGGCCTGTGGTCAGTGGTGTGTGATGCAGCTCTGGTGTGATGACCCCATGCCACTTCCTCAGCCCTGTCCTCATCTGTCACTGTTTGTGTGAGTGACGGTGCTTATCTCTGGAGCCCCGAGGCACAGGTGTTTCAAAGGCACCTTTGGTTCTGGTCTAGAGAGAAGTTTGTTTTGGCATTTGTCCGGATTGTTTCTTTGTACACATGATTCACTGTTGTTTGCTTTTCATTTGGCCTACTTAGCATTAGATATTGGAAAAGGAGAAAAAATATCAGATAAAAAGAAGTAGACTGACAGTCACCTTTGTAAATGTCATGCAAATGTACAATGGTTGATTAAAATGGTAACCAGTGCCTTTGATCAATAGCAAAGACTCTCAGGTGGATGGAGCTAACTGTTAGGGTGTAGTGAAAATTACTTGACCCAAATGACTATATTTACAGGCAAGTCAATACATGTTTGAGCCTTATACTTGCTCAATGTAGCTAAATATTTCAAACCACAAAATATATTAAATGAAAAAAAACAATGGTTTTTTTTTTTTCAAAGTGAGTGTATAGAGTGAGTGTATAGCCGAAAAAGACAGGAGATTCAATTGAGCCCCAGAAATCTATATCATATACACTGCCAAGGTTTTCCAGCACACTCAGCGTTGCAACTGCTACAGTACAGTACAGTTTGTTGGTCTACACTCATCACTGGGCAGGTTGTTTAGGATTCACACCTTCTCTCAAACAGGTTAATACTTATTCTTTGGCCGAACAGCTCTTTATGATATTTTTCCTATATTTCGTCTGTCACAACTCAAACAGACGTGCCAAGCAGTTTTGAGAAGTATTCCGTAATAACAGAGAGATTATGACATAAGGCAGAATGGCCTTTTTCAAAGCATAGTGTAAGCATCTTAGATATTGAGACACACGGCCACTCAATAATAAGTGGTTCACCAGTGTCTTATATCATAGGCTGGTTACACATTTCAGTACTTCATAGTACTTCAGTACTATATGTTAACACAATAACACATTTCTGAATATATGAGATACCCCCATTTCATGGGCATAGTGTTTCTGCATCTCTTTATTATTCACTGTGGCCAGAATTAACTTGCCCATTAAGCGCTGGCTTAATTAAATCTCAGTAAGACAACTTTATGCACACACAAGTTGTTTGTATCCAAACCATGAATAACCAAGCGCGTATCTCAGTTTATGATTCTACAAAATATCAAGGGGGGGGTGGGGCATCATTTATTCCACCTTTTTGTTTGAGTAGAGGCCGCTGGACAAATGGTGTATAAATATGTGGTATGTAGGATTCGCTTATCTTGGAAATCTATTGGACACACCCACATTTTAGTCATATTCCTCCTCAAAAGCGTATTTCTCATATGGGCACTTCAGCACTCCAAGTTAGGATACACAGAGGGGAGATAGTATCTGGGCATGGCTGATATTGCGTGAAAATGAGAGTTAAGTGCGCATAACTGGAGTTAGGATTCTACCCTGTATTTCCTGCTAGAGCAAAAGGGTCTCATAGTGTGCATAAACTGCTGAAGTCTGAAATTTAGCATGCTCCACACTCGTCCTTTTATTGAACAGCTTTTTTATGGAAGCAATCCCACTTAAGCTCTGGAGAGGTTCATCTTAACCACTTTTATTGTTCTTGGTTGTATGTGGCCATTTGACCTGATTAACAAGAACAAGGGCATCAGACCACCACAGCCGTCCCTACTCCCATTAGAGATGCTAAAGCACTTTCATTGTACTGTGCAAAGATACACTGTGGTATCCCACCATCCCTGGCGTGTGAGGTACAGTAGTAGCCTATGTACTGTATAACTTTCTAGTCTGCATATACACAGAACCGGTATCTGCCTCACTAACCTAGCCCACCCAATGAATAACCAACAATACACATGAAGGTAGTGTTTGGATTGCAATTAATACTCTAACAACCCTCTTTGCAATATTCAGGTGTATCATTACAGACAGGAACACCAGATGGGATATACTTGGATATATTTCATAATAGCACTCAGTGTGACAGACAGGTGCTATTGCTGTGTTAGCTTGCTTAGCATAGTTTGTCTTTCTAACCCAAACGAGATGCACGTACAGAATTTAGACTCACAGCTGCTTAAACGTGATTGCTGTGGTTTTCAGGTCTGTGATTTAGAACATGCACATTTTTTAGCC
Source organism: Argentina silus (assembly GCF_951799395.1). Taxonomy (NCBI): domain Eukaryota; kingdom Metazoa; phylum Chordata; class Actinopteri; order Argentiniformes; family Argentinidae; genus Argentina; species Argentina silus. Next base: position 36,110,868 of record NC_139653.1, read on the forward strand.
TTGATCTCAGTTACACTGTTCTCCGGAAATCACACTCCACTGGGGATGGAGCAAATTACAATCAAATTGCGTTCAGGGCCTGGGCATATTCTTTTTCAATGCCATCAATTCAGGAAGTGTTTTGAAATTCCAATTCAATTCCAAATTCCAAAGCTTTTACAGTAGAATCTAAAGGATCCACACAATTGAGTTTCTGACTATTGGAACATACAGTATCTCCAGATACTCAGATATTTTCAATTTATCTCCCTTTTTTCAGTTACCTAATTGGAATTCAATTTACTTCCGGAATTTATGGAATTGAAAAGGAATTCGCCACCAACCCTGGTTGTGTTCTTGCTTAAACTATGTAAGGAGTACTGTCGGTTAAAGTGAGAGAGAGCTATTTCATTTATCAATATAAACCACGTTTAGTACATATTTGTTATCATTACATTTTAAAATGTGTATTGGAGTAATATTAATAGTGTCATTTTATTTGTGAAAAAAAATGTGTAATTACAACGTTGCTATATTTCGTCAAATAGACCAACATAGCCGTGAGACAAATCAGAGCGCTCCATGCAGAATCGGTCCCACCCGATTAAATCCACAGCAAAGTGGACTCACTTATCATTACAGAATCCCACACCCAAAGCAAACAATTATTAAAATAAGTGCTCAACAAAACACAACACAACATTGTTTCAAAAGTAAAAGGTGAGAACACTTTCGTTGCTCATTAATTCAAAGAAGCAACCTAATGACTATGAAAACGATGTTTCATTCTTATCTTTGAAAGGATGGCATTCACACCTTTGACAATTAGCAGATCGGCTTTGAAGTAATGTTATGTAGTAGTGGTAAGGAGGAGACCGTTTGCTTTGTATTAATGGACTAACGTTATCGCTGTTTGAAAGGCAAATTCGACACCTACATGTTGTATACTGTCCATAGTTGGTGATATATCGCAATTTTCATGAATTGCATAGCCTACTTCACGCACTTACTTAATGCACCTTTACTTTCATGTTTTGAAATGTGTGGTTAAGCATAGAAAGCATTATTATTTATCTCAAAAACATATTAATAATGGAAATACCATCACACTCACAATGTCTGAATTCTTAAAATGACAAATGTCAAGGCGCCTTTGATGCTAGAAATGTAAACGAATTATTTAGTCTCACTAGGATCAGAGATTAAAAAAAGAATGTGACGATTTTCAATGCTTTTAAAAGCATTACATTTTTTCTGCTATCTGTATTTCAACCATACTGGCAACGGCTGATGCACCATCACACGTATGGAGAACAACAGAACAGAAGAAGAAGAAAAGGCTAGTGCTGTAACAGCTAAACCCATGATTAATTTAACAGAGCAATCCCAATGTACACATTAACAGGTGCAGCATAAGCCAGTCAATTGTCAATTTATGGGGAACACGCTCAAAGCACACAGGAATAGCCCCGGGTGCACAGGAATAGCCCCGGGTACACAGCAATAGCCCCAGGTACACAGGAATAGCCCCGGGTCTATGCACAATAACAACAACACCACCACCTTAGCCTGCTAAGATGAGCTTTTGCATTGTGTGAGTAAAGTCTTCTAACACCCTCTGTTGCCAGAGCAAAGCAGGCTAACCTGCTTGGCTCACCTCCACAGATCTCAACTAAGCTTCAAGGCAAACACTATAACCCCCAGTGTTCAGTGTTGAGTTCGGGAACACTCACACCTCTTTCCCCAAAGCTACAGTAAGTCTAGCACAAGCACTCTGAGTTTAAAGGGCTAATCCTCTCCCCATTGCTGATGTTAAGGCCAACACTTTTAAATGACACAATGTGCCCCCAGCTGTAGAAGATTTGTCAATCATTGCAGCCAAACTCTGTCAGTGTTTAACCAAGCCTGGGCCCTGAGTATCCATTACTGTTTAGAGGCAGACAACAGGCCTTGGGAGCGAGTTGTCATGTAGTGAGAGATGAATGTAACCTGACAACACTGACAAAAACAAAGTTGCCAACCCACTGACTTTTTGGGAGGGCTGAGGGACTAGGGCAATTGTTCTCCTCTACAGTGTGAAAGCAATCATGTGGATGTGTTGGGTTGGATATAGAGAAACAGAAAGGGTCTGTTTGAAAGCTCTGCATACCACAATGTTCAGTGACCATTTTGAAATTACAATTTTGAAATTTTGAAAAAGATTTCAACTTGTTTATTTAAAGATGCAGTCTGACTGCATTAAATCTCCGGTGATGAGTTATTGTTATGATTATTATTACTATGCACAGCTTTGGATATACAAAAAAACATAACCTTTAACAATTCCACGTGGGATTTGAGTTCTTCGTTATATTAAGTCCCCTGTTTTATCCAGGTGGCACTAAAACCAATGGTGGATCTGTCACCCTTGCAGACAATAGCAAACTGTGACATTGGTTCTGCATGGTTCTCTTTCAGCTGACTCGGTTCGACCCGTCACTTTAGGACAAGCACTCCTGAGTCTGAGCCTATTTGCTGAAAACATATTAAATCACAGCAAGGCTTGAGTGCGCTTTCAGGCACATAGGCCCACCCAGGGCAGAGGAGATATAAGCTCCCCCAGCTCGCCCTTATCCATTCTGAAGCACTTTCACCAGCTATTCGTACAAGCCTGTGAGAATTCATCTGGTACCTAGCGACTTAACTAACAGTCCCCACTGAGTATTTTAGCTTCTACAGCACCAGCTACTGTGATTTAGCCCTCCAGCTAACGTGCCTTTGCTAGCTACTGTACTACATGTGGTTTGTCTACTCAGAGTAGCTATACTACATAACTGCTTTTTTTCCACATTTTGTTATGTTACAGCCTTATTCTAAAATGGATTCAATTCATTTTTTTCCTCATCAATCTACACACAATACGCTATAATAACAAAGTGAAAACAGGTTTTTAGAAATGTTTTCAAATTTATTTAAATTTATTAAAAATAAAAAACTGAAATATCACATTTACCCTTTGCTATGACACTCGAAATTGAGCTCTTCCTAGAGCTGGCCGCCCGGCCAAATTGAGCAATAGGGGGTGAAGGGCCATCGTCAGGGAGGTGACCAAGAACCCAATGGTCACTCTGACAGAGCTCCAGAGTTCCTCTGTGGAGATGGGAGAACTCATCTCTGCAGTACTCCACCTATCAGGCCTTTATGGTAGAGTGGCCAGATGGAAGCCACTCCTCAGTAAAAAGCACATGACAGTCCGCTTGGAGTTTGCCCAAAAGCACCTAAAGGACTCTCAGACCATGAGAAACAAGATTCTCTGGTCTGATGAAACCAAGATTGAACTCTTTGGCCTGAATGCCAAGCATCACATCTGGAGGAAACCAGGCACCGCTCATCACCTGGCCAATACCATCCCTACGGTGAAGCATGGTGGTGGCAGCATCATGCTGTGGGGATGTTTTTCAGCGGCAGGGACTGGGAGACTAGTCAGGATCGAGGGAAAGATGAACGAAGTACAGAGAGATTCTTGATGAAAAGCGCTCTGGAGCAGGTTAGGACCTCAGACTGGGGCAAAGGTTCACCTTCCAACAGGACAACGACCCTAAGCACACAGCCAAGACAACGCAGGAGTGGCTTCGGGACAAGTCTCTGAATGTCCTTGAGTGGCCCAGCCAGAGCCCAGACTTGAACCCGATCGAACATCTATGGAGAGACCTGAAAATAGCTGTGCACCGACGCTCCCCATCCAACCTGACAGAGCTTGAGAGGATCGGCAGAGAAGAATGGGAGAAACTCCCCAAATACAGGTGTGCCAAGCTTGTAGAATCATACCCATGAAGAAGTACCCAAAAATGCACAAAGACCTGTCCTCTGCCCTTCCCCATAATACCTCCTGTGAGTATGTTTGGTCCCACAAGCATGTCACTCATGTTAGAAAACCCCATAAGCCCACATTGAGGTGGGCACGCGCCAAAGTGAAAATCCCTGGCGCACCGGCCAGCATAGAAAAGAGTTCCAGCAAAAAAAATCTAAATAAACCCACCCATCATTGCCACAGCAGAGCAGGGTGGCTCGTTGGCTCCATGTGAAGAGCTGGCGTGTGTAGTCTCCATGGGTCTTACAGACCTTGACCCAGGGGTATAAACTGCTCAAAGGTTTGCGTAGGTGGTGTAGTCCACTGCACAAAGCCTCTGCCTTCACCTGTCTCTTCATCATTTTCAAGAGTCCCATAATGAGGGGTCAAACCAGTGAAAATGGTTATGTGTCAGATGGTATACCTGGCAATCTGAACTTTTCAGGTAAATCACCACTATGATGAATATGCAAGACAGTGGGCAGCAATGACACCCCCCATCCATGGTTGATTTAGACAGAGCAGCTTCAACAGCGTTAATGTAGACTTGAATAAAACTTCTCAGTTATCCTGTCTGTTTATTATTATTAGAATTTCAAAATTACAAATAGACTGCAATCTTGCAGCCAAGTAACTAAAACGTTGATTTCCCCCAAGCGCAAGTCTGTCTCTCCTCACTAATGATAATGCCATTGAAACTCACATCGGAACCGTGAAAAAAACACATTGTGCCAAACAATAGCAAGGCAGCAAGGTTTGTTTTATGCGGTCCCGACCTGGAAGCGTCTCACTAATAGGCTACTAGGATATGCGTGGATGAACAAACACGGATACTGTGATAACCATACTGTTACCCCTGTTACCATCCTGTTTCTGACCATCACTTGTATCCTTCTCCCTTCCCCTCAAATCCATCCCATCCTGCTCAAACTCTACCCATACTATTACTACCCGCTGCACCCTGCAGACCCTCTCTACCACATTCTATCTTCCCTACCCTCTACTGAATCCTCTCCACCTGCACCTTGGATGTCGATATCCCTGCAAGCTAGTAGAACAGGGCTTTAGGCAGCTGAGAGGAAATGGAGGAAAACTGCCCATCCTGACGACTTAGCCTCTTATCACTCTCTCCTCCTTAATTAATAATCCTCCTCTGTGTCTGCTGCTAAAGCTTATTTCTACCATTCTAAAATTCAATTTTCTACCTCTGACCCAAGGAAACTGTTTTCCACATTTTTCTCACTCTTCAACCCACCTTCAACTCCCCCTCCCTATCTGCAGATGACTTTGTCATCTGGGTAGGGTCGATGGGTCACTTTTCATAAAAGGTTGATGACATTAGCAGCTCTTTCACTCAACCTCTTGCTATCACTAGTACCGCTGGTAGAATTGGTTGTGGTTTATTATCCCTTTCTACTCTCTCCCCTGATGATGTCCTAAAATGTGTCTCATCCAATCAGGCAACAACCTGTTGTCTCGATCCCATCCCCTCACCCATTCTCCAATTCATCTCAAACAACCTCCTTCCTTTCCTTACCACCCTCATGAATTCCTCCCTGACCACTGGCTCTGTCCCAGCTGCCTTTAAGACAGCCAGAGTCAAACCTCTTCTCAAGAAGCCAACATTTAACCCTTCTGTTGTCCAAAACTACAGATTGGTATCCCTTCTTTCCTTCTAATCTAAAACTCTTGAACCCATTAATCTGCTTCAAGGCTGCTCACTCTACTGAAATTGCCCTCCTTGATGTCATAGAGGCCCTCCACACTGCTAGAGCTTCCTCCCTCCAATGTACATTTACATTTACATTTATGGCATTTAGCAGACGCCTTTATCCAAAGCGACTTAAAACAAATACATTTGTTTAAGTAAGTGAATCATCTATCCATCAGTCATCATAAGATAAAGTAATCTGTGTTCTCATTCTCTATCAACTTTTTATCTCCCCCTGTCCCCTTTTCACACAGATGGAAACACATGTCTCTACGTGTCTCGCAGACATCTCTGCCTGAATGTCTGCTCACCACCGCAAGCTCAATATTGACAAGACAGAGCTGCTCTTCCTTCCTGGGAAAGCTTGACCTCTCCAAGACTTCTCCATCATGGTTGAGGACACTGTGTCCCCCTCCTAGACAGCCAAGAATGGTGATCCTATATATATATATATACATCACAGCGATGGCTCCTAGAGATTCTTCGTCTACAACATTTGAAGGATACGCCCATTCCTCATGAGAGAAGCAGCACAACTCCTGGTCCAGGCACTTGTCATCTCCCACCTAGACTACTGCAACTCACTTTTGGGTCGGGCTCCCTGCCTCCGCCAGTAGACCTCTGCAGCTCATCCAGACTGCTGCAGCCTGTCTGGTGTTTAATCTCCCCAAATTGTCCCTTGCCTCCTCCTCAGCACCCTTCACTGGCTCCCAGTATCAGCTCACATTAGATGCAAGACCCAGGTGCTCACCTACAGGGCAGTAAAGGGAACAGCCCCTTCCTATCTACAAATGATGGTCAGTCCCCAAACCCCAGCCCGATCACTCCGTTCCTCCAACCCTACTGGCTGCTTGGCACCGCCATCTCTACAAGGAGGTAGAGGTCATTCTGCTCAGTTGTGGCTCTTCTCTGTCTTGGCACTCCAGTGGGTGAAGGAGGTTCCCACCACTGTCAGGATGAGACACTACCTATCTTCCACTGTACACTAAAGACCAATCTCTTAAGGCTACACCTGGGCTCCTCCTCAGACCTCTCCACACCCTAACACTCTATTGTACATTACCTGGAAAAAATAAAACTAACTAGCACTGTGACTGCCGATGGCACTTGTACTTTTCAAAGCTTTTACTTATGATGACTGATGTATAGTTGATTCACTTACTGATACAAATGTACTTATTGTAAGTCGCTTTGGGTATGTTAATGTACGTTTCTTAGTAATACTTATGAATGCCTGCAATTACATTTACAATGACACATTATTCCTGTTAATATGTGCAAATACAAGATAATTAGCTAAGATAATTAGCAACATTACCTCTGTGGATCTGTGTGTTTGTGTGTGTGTGCACACAACATGGTATCACTGCAAAACATCCTGACACTACACCTAGGCAATGTCCTAGATGTGAGGGGAATCTCTTTTTTGTCAAAATAGAAGACGTCTAGACCCGCGAAGTTCGGATTGCAAGTCTTGGTTATATAACCTCCACAAACCTGTATCATAATGATAATTATGTCTTGTAATGTGATGAAATAGGATTATTCCTTTTGTATCAATAGCTATGAGAATTACGTCTTATAATAGGATGAATAGGACAAGTGCTTGAACATCAATATTTGCACCTGCAGGTTATGATACAACACTGTGTGTGTGTATGTGTGCGTAGGTGTGCGTGTCTGTGTGTAGAGACACGTTGAAAAATAAACAGAGCAGGGGGAGACATTGTCAGCCACACGCTTCTTTCTTATTGGTCAGTCTGGCTGTCAGTCCCCTGGCTTTACCCGCTGGTCACTCACACCAAAAGACGGCATCTAGAAAAGTCTAATGAGGCTATATGCAGAAAACAACTATTTTCATTTGCATCACCGGAGCCAGCATTTGACCATGGGGTGTGGGGCTGTGGAGGGAGGTATGGCAGAGTGCTGAATTAGAGCGGAAACATGCTATTCCAGGCACACACACACACACACACACACACACACACACACACACACTCTCTCTCTCTCTCCTCAGCATCATAAGAATGTCAAGTGGATAAAATCAAAAAGACAGTGTCAAGCACAAGCGCTGAGTACATATCATGTATACATGGAGATTCGATGGCGTGTGGCAATTAACAGCTTGCCACTGGGTCGATGCCCTCAACGGCATACAAATGTTACATTCGATTGAATTTTTGAAGCCCAAAAGCTGCTGAGTAATGTATGATATAGAGATGTGGTGGCAGTGGTTGCAATAAACAATGGTATAGCTGTTGAAATAAAGAGAAAAGTATGTGATGAAACAGTTACTCATAGCATGTGGTGGCTGGGTACTGATTGTGTAGAATGAACCAAGTAGAATGACCAGGCAGATCTTGATAAACATCCATAGTGGGTCGCAGACGTGCTCTGTTAACTAGAAACTAGCACAGAACCATGAGGTGGTTTCTTGACATCCCCTGGTCAATCCTGAAACATGTACAGGAAAGTGGTGATGGATTCACTGTAAACACATAGTTCACAAGTTAGAATATTCCCATGTACCAGATAACATAGTTAGTATCAGCTTCGCAAACATTGTATGGGTGCTGACGAGCTTAGAGTCAAGAAGCAAAATGCCATCTCTAAAGGGCTCTAAAGCATTTAGAAGACCCTGCCTTATCATACTGATGAGAAGGACAGTGGAGAGGTCGCTGTGATACATGGGTCCATATCCTCCTTTGAATTCCATGCTGTTTCTATCACCTCCCCTGTCAAACTTCACATTGTTGTTATCTATCGTCCCCCAGGTCAGCTTGGCCACTTCATAGATGACATGGATGTCCTTCTCAGCTTCTTCCCTAAGGACGGCACACCGCTCACACTACTGGGTGACTTCAACATCCAGTCGGAGAAGCTTCACTCGTCTGGAGCACTTGACCTTCTCTCCTCCTTCGGCCTTACCCTGTCCCACTCTCCTCCCACTCATAAGGCGGGCAATCAGCTCGACCTTGTCTTCACAAGATCCTCCCATACCTCAAACCTCACTGTTACCCCTCTTCCGGTTTCTGACCATCATTTTGTATCCTTCTCCCTCCCTCTCAAATGCTCACCCTCCCAACCAGTCTCTACCCACACTGTGTCCTCTTGTCGCAACCTGCACACCCTCTCACTCACCGCTCTTTCTTCCTCTGTCTTATCCGCCCTACCCTCTGTTGAATCCTTCTCTCTTCTATCCACTGATGCAGCTTCCTCCTGTCCTCTCTTTCCTCATCCTTCGACTCTCTCTGGCCGGCACCATCCGCTCCACGCACTCCCTGGCTGTCTGAAACCCTGCAAGCTTGTAGAATAGGGCTCCGGGCAGCTGAGAGGAAATGGAGAAAATCTGGCCTTCTTGATGATCTAGACCAGGGGTTCTCAACCTTTTGCAAGCTGGGCCCCCCCAAAGCTGGTTCATTGCAGTTGGGCCCCCCCCTCCTCCCGGCGCCACCCCCCCACCCCCCCCTTCCCAGCGCCACCCCCACTACACCACCTTGCATAGATAGATAGATAGATAGATAGATAGATAGATAGATAGATAGATAGATAGATAGATAGATAGATAGATAGATAGATAGCCCTAGGCTAGGCTATTATTGTTAGGCCCACACTATTATTATTATTATTATTATTATTATTATTATTATTATTATTATTATTATTATTATTATTATTATTATCATCATCAGTAGCGGTAGGTAGGCCTATTATCATTACTAGGCTATTGTTATAATTGGCAGTAGCACCAGACTTCTAATGTGAGCTTGCAGGCATTATTATTATTATTATGAGTAGTGGTAGGCCTATTATCATTACTAGGCTATTGCTATTTAATTATATGAGGTTACATGCTTTATTGTTGTTGTTATTATTATTATTATTATTATTATTATTATTATTATTATTATTATTATTATTATTATTATTATTATCATCATCATCAGTAGGCCTATTATCATTACTAGGCTATTGCTATAATTGGGAATTGGCACCAGACCTCTGATATGAATTTATGCTTTATTATTGTTATTATTACTAGGCCTAATAGTAGGCATATCATCTGCATTTTTTACAGAAGCTTGCAGGTAGGCGATGTTAATGTGAGACCTGAGCCTGCTTTGCCTTGCAAAGATCCTCAATTCTTGGCGCAATGTCTGATAAACATAGCCTCAAATCATCCTCGATTTGTGCACGATTGCGGTATTTCGTTTTGACTGCAGTCATTTTTGAGAAAGGGAGGAGAATCTTCAAAGCGACGAGTTGAGGGTATTCCTGCATCAATGCCGCCCAGAATGACGAAAGAGGGCAGGAGGTAAAGAGTTCCTTCAGCCTACTGTCACTCTTCAGCTCAATAAGCTGTTCCTGCATATCAATTGACAGCTCGTTTGCTGTGCACACAAATGGATCTCGAACCCACGCAAAAGAGCGATAATCCTCTTTAAAGTACATCGCAAATAGTTTTCTCATTGCTGAGAGGTGCTCAGACGCTGATTGAAATAGAGAGGAGAAATCGTGTGACGTGCCTGCATCAGTGATAAAGTCTGCAAGGCTAGGGAACATGTCGCAGTTTTTTATGAACTCTATCAGTTGCTCTCTGATATCATTAGACATGTCTGAAATTCTCCTAGCGACTGTGTCATTGGACAGTGGTACTGTACCGAGTTTGGCTGCTGCACTATCTCCTATCATTATTCTGCACATGTCTTGCGAGGCCGGCAAAATGAGAGTCTCGGCAATTGTATGCGGTTTACCCAGTTTACCTATTCTTTTGGCCACTGCATACGATGCCTCCAAACACTGTTTAGACACAGTGCTGTGCACTGAAATGGTTGCCTGTTGCTGATGGAGGCCATCAAGCTTTCTTTTAAAATATTCAGCCGGTTTATCCTTAATGCCAGCATGCTTTATTTCGAGGTGCCTTTTTAGTTTGCAGGGCTTCATGCTGTCGTTTGCCAGCACCTCGGCACACACGACACACTGAGGTCTCAGATCAGCCGTGACTGTAAACCCAAACTGCAGGTATGCTTCATCGTACCTTCGAAGCTTTTTTGCAGCTGGTGGTGCGTCGGTTGCCTTGTTGGTCCTCACTAGAAATCTCTCAATTTTTGTTTAGTTTTGAAATAATTTGGATGTGGATTAGTTGTGTTTTCAATAAAGTTTAGGCTATGATGTAGCGATGTGTGCGTGTGTGTGGCTATGTTGAAAGACTAGTATCGGGGGCTAATCAGTCGGGACTTAGGCACGATCTTTAATACAACAGTACACAATAACGATTTTGCAGGCAATGCAGATTTTATTTTAAGACTTAACAATTGTAGTCCTTTGTGAGTGAGTGAGTGAGTGAGTGAGTGGGTGAGTGTGTGTGTGTGTGTGTGTCTTAGTCGCGTGGGTTGTATAGTTGTGTTGCAACACGGTGAAAAAGTTGCTAGCTAGTTAGCTAAGTGCATGCCTAGCAGTTAAAAAATTACTGGCTAGGGCTGAGATGGGGATAATCTTTAAAAAGACTGTTTGTGGGGTTAGTCTTTAAAAAGACTGTTTGGGTTTTGAAGTATAGGCCTAAGTAATTCGATATCGAGATTGATAACAGATAGACTAGCAAGAGCTGGCACAAGCGAACTTGGCAAGAGACTAGACTAGAGTGAATGGAGCTATGACGTGTGTGCGGACGCTTATATAGTAGCACTTACGTGACGTCGCGTCACAGGCTCAAAATACTACCCCCTGTATTGGTAGATTTTAAATGAAACTGTGTGGTTCATTTGTTTGTGTGTTATAATAGTCCAACAACTTGCATTTCGACATGGGGGGAATCTGTTGCATCTCCTTTGTAGGTCTACTAATAGCCAATGAGTCCGTGATTTTTCATGTTTTTTTTTCCCTCCCATCCTGTAGCCTACTCGCGCCCCCCCGGGAGAGTGTCCGCGCCCCGCCGGTTGAGAACCACTGATCTAGACCATAGGTCACTAACAGGCAGACCGCGGTCTGAGTCCGGACCCAGACACCGTCCTATACAGACCTGGACCTATAGTCAATAAATTATTTAATATTTTAAATTGTGACGGGGCGCTTCTATTTTGACTGGCGCAGCTTTTCTAGACTTTACAGTACTGGTTTAGCGGATCAGGAAATCCACTGACTAATTGCATGCGAGTTAAGCCATCCCACGTGATGCTACTCAGCCAATCAAATCTGTGCATTCCAGGCGATAAACATTGCGACTCTGAATACAAACAGATGAAAGAGGTGAGAAGTGAGTGACAGACGGAAAGACGAGTTAGTGATACAGGGAGAGAAGACAAAGAGACGAGTGAGCCGGAGACAACAGAGAAAAATAACGACAAATGGTGCTCTCTAAGAAGAGAAGGTGAGAAGTGGACAGCGAAAACAGAGCTTTCAACCTAGAATGGAGCAGTCTCAGAGCCCAATATGAACAATCCACCCGGATCCTGACCCATTCATTCACTGCCCAACAGCGTGCTAATGAATGTTCCCTCAGAGTCGCTTGGATTTTGGGTCAATACAAAAAGCCATTTACTGATGGAGGGGTTGTCAAGGAGTGCATGAGTGCAGTAGCTGAAACCTTACTTGAGGGGAAACAGAAAGAAGGGCTTTGTGACAAACTAAAGCAAATACCTATGTCAGCATCATCAGCCACAAAGAAAAGTGAAATGTTAACCCAGGATGTGCTAGCCCAGCTGGATGAAGCCATTCATAAGGTACCATGTGTAGGCTTAGCTGTAGATGAGTCCACTGATGTGTCTGACAATGCTCAGCTGTTAATTTTGTAAGGTTCTTCAACAAAGACAAGAAAGAGTTCTGTGAAGACCTGTTAGGTGTAACTCCCCTTCAGTACAAGAGGAGAGGACATCTACCTGGCCATTAAGGAGATGTTAACAAAGCGAGGAATAGAGTCAAAACAAGTGGTTTCAATAACCACAGATGGAGCCCCTGCCATGATAGGGAGAGAGAAAGGAGCTGTGGCAAGAATGAAAGAGGACAATCCTGAGCTCATCTCTTACCACTATAATTCATCAATCTGTCCTGTGCTCCACCCTGTCAGATGAGCATGCTGAGGTGATGATGAAAATGATCAATTTTCTCAGGGCATCCTCTTCCTATCAGCATCACATGCTCAGGGAATTCCTCAGAGAAGTTGATGCAAACACTGATGATCTTTTGCTGCACAACAATGTGAGATGGCTCAGCAAAGGCAGGGTGTTGGAGCGCTTTTGGTCCATCAGAAGGGAAGTAGCAGCTTTCTTGGCAGAGCTGAGAAGTCAGAAGTTTTTTCTCTTTTTAAAAGATGAGAAAAAGATGGATAATGTGGCCTTTTTGGTTGATATCACTTCACACCTGAATGAACTGAATTTGAAGCTACAGGGCAAGGACAATTCAATTTGTGAACTGATGACAGCTGTCCGCTCCTTTCAGAGGAAACTTGAGGTGTTCAAGGAAGACCTGCAGGGAGACTGTGCACACTTCCCAGCAGTGCAGGAACAGGTTCAGGGACAGAGAGATGTGTCTTCTTTTGTTGACTTTGTTGATAAGCTGATTGTAAACTTCCGCAAACGTTTTGACAGCTTCAGCTTCGGACAGCAGCTCACCATGTTCATTCAGAATCCATTTCTCATCACAGATGTCAGTGGGTTCTCAAAGGAAGTCACACAGCACTTCAAGTGGGAAAATGCTGGGCCTCTCCAGATGCAACTGATTGATCTCCAAGCAGATGTGGCCCTGAAAGAGCAGTTTGGAAGAACTGACCCCGCCACTTTCTGGCTCCAAATGAGCTTTCCCAGGTCTGAGGAAAGTAGCCCTGTACATCTTGACCATGTTTGGCTCCACATACAGCTGCAAGGCAGCTTTCTCCACAATGAACATAATTAAAACTAAATATCGTTCCAGGCTCACCAATGAGCACCTGCACATGTGTATGAGAATGGCCCTGACACCATTCCAGCCCAGATTTAAAATCCTGTCAGGACAAGCTAGAGCTCAATTCTCTCACTGAACAACATAAAGTGGGGGAGTGGGATAGAAGAGGGAAAGAAAGAGAAACTGTAAAACTGTTCAATTGTTAAGGTGTGTTGAGATCTATCTGTTGTAAAATTGGTTGAGCAAAATGTTCCACAGAGGACGCAATCTGCTCTGCTCTCTACCCAGCCCTCACCCACCTGGAAAAAGCAGACTCATATGTGAGAATGCTTTTCATAGACTTTAGTTCAGCATTTAACACCATAATCCCATAACAACTGATCTGTAAACTGGACCAGCTGGGGCTCAACACCTCCCTCTGCAACTGGCTGCTGGACTTCCTCAGTGAGAGACCACAAGCAGTACGAGTCGGCAACAACACCTCGAGCAGCATCACACTCAGCACAGGGGCCCCCCAAGGCTGTGTGCTCAGTCCCCTCCTCTTCACCCTGCTGACTCACGACTGCACACCAACCTACAACACCAATCACATGGTGAAGTTTGCGGACGACACAACTCTGGTGGGTCTCATCTCCAAGAACGACGAGACCCACTACAGGAAGGAGGTCAACCTTCTGACCACGTGGTGCAGAGACAACAACCTCCTGCTGAATGTCAGCAAAACTAAGGAGATTGTAGTCGACTTCCGGAGAGGCCACACCGAACACCCACCACTGACCATCGATGGTGCTGCTGTGGAGAGAGTGAGCAGCACCAAATTCCTGGGGGTGCACATCAGCGAGGACCTCTCCTGGACCACCAACACTGCATCACTGGCGAAGATAGCCCAGCGGCGCCTCTACTTCCTCCGCAAGCTGAAGCGAGCGAAAGCTCCCACACCAATCCTGACAACATTCTACCGGGGCACCATTGAAAGCATCCTGTTCAGCTGCATCACTGTGTGGGGCGGTAGCTGCACCGAACACAGCAGGAAAGCACTGCAACGCATAGTGAACACAGCTGGTCATTGGTGCCCCACTCCCTTCCCTGCAAGACACCTACTCCACCCGCCTCACCCGAAAAGCTACCTCGATTGTGAGCGACGCAAGCCACCCCGCACACAGACTGTTCAGCCTCCTTCCTTCTGGAAGAAGGTATAGGAGCCTCCGTGCCCACACCACCAGACTCATGACAAGCTTCATACCCCAAGCTGTTAGGAAGCTAAATTCTCTCCCCTCACTCACCCCAGCCACATCCTCCAGGCTGCCAGGAAGCTGAAACCCCCCCCCCCCCCCCCCCAACGATTCAGCCCCCCCCCCCCCCCCCAAAAAAAAAAGAAAAAAAAACACTACGGACTCTGGACAATCTACCGATCTATTGCACTATTATTATTACCAGCATTTGGCCGCTATTTACTGTATTTACTGTCTTTCCTGACTTCTTTTTGCACTGTTTAAATTATTTTATTGTCTGTCATTGAATGTTTCACTTTTAGTATGTCTTGTCTTATCTGTTGTGCCTGTGCACTTTATCTGTCTCACCGTGGGAGAGTGAGAAACGTCCTCTCGATTCCTTTGTATGTCTTGACATGTGAAGAATTGACAATAAAGCCACTTTGACTTTGACTTGACTTTAAGATGTGAAACATTAACAAAGAAAAAGGGAAACTCAAGCTGCTGCTACACTTTATTTTATTTTTCAAAAATGAAGTACTTTATTTTAAGATGTACAATTTTTAAAAAGCTATTTTATTTATTTTCACTATTTTATTTTTAAATGCAGCCCTTCTTTTCCTTAAAGAGAGAAGAAAATAATACATATCTACAGTATTATATATCTGTATAATTAAATGTTCAGTGACAATAAATAAATGTTTTTGAATTGTTCTTTCTTTATTTGATTTGACAGTCAGTTGTTGATTAGACATTATGATGTTCCAGACATTTGCTTGAGGAAATTTTCTCAGTTCTTTAGTTGAATACCCCTGATCTAGACCCTTATCTCTCTCTCCTCCTCAACTACACCTCATCTGCATCAGCTGCTAAAGCCTTATACTACCATTCCAAAATTCAATCCTCTGTCTTTGACCCAAGGAAACTGTTCTCCACATTTTCCTCACTCCTCAATCCTCCTCCTCCCCCTCCTCCCTCCTCTCTGTCTGCCAATGACTTTGTCACCTATTTTGAAAAGAAGGTTGATGACATTAGCAGCTCCTTCCCTCTACCTCTCACCAACAATGCTACCTCTCCTCCCAAACCCACTGTGCAACACCCAGTCTCTGGTTTATCAGATTTCTCCCCCCTCTCCCCTGATGATGTTCTAAAGCTGGTCACATCCAAGCGGGCAACCACCTGCCCCCTCGATCCTATCCTCTCCAAAGACCTCCTTCCATTCCTTACCACCTTAATCAATTCCTCTCTATCCATAGGATCTGTCCCAGCTGCCTTCAAGACAGCCAGAGTCAAGCCTCTTCTCAAGAACCCAACTCTTGACCCGTCTGCTGTCCATAACTACAGACCGGTTCCCTTCTCTCCTTCTTATCTAAAACCCTTGAACGTGCTGTCTCTAACCAACTGTCTAACTACCTCCTTCAAAACAACTTCCTTGACCCTCACCAATCCGGCTTTAAAGCTGGGCACTCTACTGAAACTGCTCTCCTCGCTGTCACGGAGGCTCTCCACCGCTCAAGCTTCCTCCCTCTCCTTTGTTCTCATTCTTCTGGACCTGTCTGCTGCATTTGACACAGTAAACCACCCAATCCTTCTCTCCACCCTCTCAGAATTGGGCATCTCTGGCTCTGCACTCTCCTGGTTTGCATCCTACCTGGCCGACCCCTCACCACTGGTGTCCCCTAGGGCTCTGTCCTTGGGCCTTTACTGTTCTCTTTCTATATCAAATCTCTCGGCTCTGTAATTTCTTCACATGGTTTCTCCTACCACACCTATGCAGATGACACTCAACTTTTTCTCTCTTTCCCCCTTTCTGACTCACAGGTGGCAACACGTGTCTCTGCATGTCTCGCAGACATTTCTGCTTGGATGTCAGCCCACCACCTCAAGCTCAACCTTGACAAGACTGAGCTGCTCTTCCTCCCAGGGAAAGCCTGCCCTCTCCAAGACTTATCCATCACAGTAGAGAACTCTATTGTGACCTCCTCCCATACAGCCAAGAACCTTGGGGTGATCCTTGACAACCACTTATCCTGTGTGGCGAACATCACAGCGACAGCACACTCCTGTACATTCTTCCTCTACAACATCAGAAGGATACGTCCATTCCTCACCAGAGAAGCAGCACAACTTTTGGTCCAAACACTTGTGATTTCCCACCTTGACTACTGTAATGCACTCTTGGCCGGATTCCCCGCCTCCTCCATCAGGCCTCTGCAGCTCATCCAGAACGCTGCCACTCGTCTGGTGTTCAATCTCCCCAAATTCTCCCATGTCACGCCCCTCCTCCGCACCCTCCACTCCCTCCACTCCCAGGAGCAGCTTGCATCAAATTCAAGACCCTGGTGCTTGCCTACCGGGCAGCAAAGAGAACAGCCCCTCCCTACTTGCAAGCAATGGTTAGCCCCCAAACCCCTGCACGATCACTCCGCTCGTCTACGTGGATGCAGTGGCCGCGC
Organism: Argentina silus; assembly: GCF_951799395.1. Lineage (NCBI taxonomy): Eukaryota > Metazoa > Chordata > Actinopteri > Argentiniformes > Argentinidae > Argentina > Argentina silus. The sequence continues at coordinate 36,127,929 of NC_139653.1, forward strand.
TACTCAGTCACAGCTTTTCACTGTCCTGGCGCCCCGCTGGTGGAATGAGCTTCCCACTACTGTCAGGACTGCAGAGTCACTTCCGATCTTCTGCCGTAGATTGAACCCATCTCTTCAGGCTACATCTTAACAGTCCCTTCTAAAGACCGCTTCACCCTCACTACCCCCCCTATACTAACCCTAACCCCAACCCTAAAGACCGCTTCACCCTCACTACCCCCCCTATACTAACCCTAACCCCAACCCTAGAGACCTCTTCATCCTCTGTTTGTACCCCCCCTGTACAAGTTTTCTCCTGCTAATAAAAAAAATAAAAATAGCCTACTGGCTTTACAACTGCCTATGTCCCCTGGTGTGAGCATTGATTACTTTGTCTTATGATGACTGTTGGATAGATGATTCACTTACTTAATCAAATGTATTGTTGTAAGTCGTTTTGGATAAAGGCGTCTGCAAAATGCCATAAATGTAAATGTAAAAAAAAAAGGGTAATAGTGAATAGTTGAGGTCACATAACGGTAGAATGGCCCCTGTCTGATCCAAGAAGTCATTAATTCCCGCACAGAAGAAGTTGCGGGGGGACACCGGGATGTTTTTTTCTGATACAAATAGGTAACATAATTGCATTGGTGTTGGACGGTTCTGTTGTTGGGGTTTGAAAAGTGTATGGGCTCCCCGCCTTATAATATTGTATTTAACCTTTTCGTGCGCATTTCCAATGGCCCTTTATGCACCTACATCAGAATGCACAACTGCTGTTTTAGAATTTGATTACTGCACCATATGCGTCTGCCCTGTGTGTTAAGTTTTGAATGTCACAGCCTCAGCAGGCTAAAAAGGTTGGTCTAGCTTGTATAGCTTCACTTCATCTTCAATTTTGCTTGTATTGGATATCCGACAAATTTATTCAGCCCAAGACACAGACTCTTGCCACTTGTATCAATATTATTACTGTCAGGTCAATATTATAAAATCAATTATTATATTATTATAGACAGGTTTGTGTGGTGATCATTTCTTTATTTACGGTCGTATTCACAATATCAAATATTGGTGACAAATCATATATTCAGATTATTGCAATACATTGTAATGGACACATACAGTGCATTCGGAAAGTATTCAGACCCCTTCACTTTTTCCACATTTTGTTATGTTACAGCCTTATTCTAAAATGGATTAAATAATTTTTTTCCCTCATCAATCTACACACAATACCCTATAATGACAAAGCCAAAACAGGTTTTTAGAAATATTTGCTAATTTATTAAAAAATAAAAAAAACTAGACTTGTATCACCTATTTAATCATATGCATCAAAGAGTTAGTGTTGTTTAACTTCTGGCGGGGAGCTATATCAGAGCAGACCCATCCAATAACGCTAAACCTAATGTATTACCATTTTCATTAAACTTATTAAAACTGAGTAAGTGTCCTGACTGAAATGAAGTTTACGTAGGTTCAGGCAGGGCACTTTAAGGAGAAGGGCAGCTGAATCCACGTATGAAAGAAAGCAAACAAATCACATGCTCATGGGACTAGGCTTAAAAGAGACAAATTATGCAACACTATGGCATGGTTAAACAGTGTTTTCGCCACATGCTAGGCAAGTTATATTTTGGTCGTCCCACCTACCGCCTTAGCTTCCACCTGCAGGTTTGCAATGTGTTTTACCTACCTACAGGGGGTTTGAAAAGTTTATGGGCTCTCTGCCTTATAACATTGTATTTAATGTTGTTTAACTTCAGACGGGGAGCTATATCAGAGAGGAGCCATCCAATTACGCCAAACCTAATGTATTACCATTTTCATTCAAGTTATTAAAACGACATTCTGATGTGTCCTGACAGAACTCTAATTGTGTCTTTGAACTGGAACATAACTGCGTTTTGAGCTCCCTTAGGCTAATAGTCGGCATTGCAGGATACTCCAGCCTGTCGATGAATTCAACGAGAGAAAAGGCTTCGAAGAGTTTCCAACAAACAATTAACACCCATAAAACACCACAAGATGTTATGTACTTCATCTGAAGCCAGATTTGTATGATGTGGGTGCAGTACCATTTCAATTCAGGACATCAAACGAAAGCTAGATGAGCAAAACCCCCAAAGAGAAGAGAGACAACGAGTGCTGGCAGGTCCGCTACAGCTCGAAACCTCTCTGCCTTCATGGAATACAAACTACTATGTACTTATAACAAGAGCTATGCTTATCCAGTCAAGCTGCACACACAATATGGGCCAGATAAAGCTTTACAGTGTCTTAAATTCTCCACAAAATCAACAGTAACTATTATGAGAAATACGGTATAAACAACTTGTTCTTGGAATTATGAATACTGTTTCTTAGTATCATCCATTTGTATTTTTGCCTCATGCACCATGCTCCTATGTGTTAGCTATTTAGGGAGGGGCATGCATTGGATGTGAAAGAAGTGAGATACCACAACAAAGCATAACAGGGCTTTGGTATCAAGATGAAAGCTGTTGAATAAATGAAATCTGATTATTAGTTCCTGCAGAAACAGATGCATTGTATTGAAAAGGGGGATCACAGTTGGTTAACTTCACAAAAGCAACTGGAAAACAACCAAGTCACACAAAAACAACAGCTACAACACACAGAAATCGAATTGTGGTTCTGCTACAGTATACATAGGAACACTGCAGCCTTTGTTTGTTTCAAGGAGTCTCCTCAATCTGGTTGCTTGGTAAAGCAACTGACAACCATGGATGACCTGTGGGAAAATATCAAGGTCTTCTGGGGCCTGGGTGGGGATTGGGCTGTGGTTTGGAGCGATACTGTATATATATGTTTCTGCCAAGCCAGTCAGCTATATGATACATGTGCCTGCATTTAACCAAGACTGCATTTAACCCTCAATGTTGCAGGTTTGAATCGGCTTTGAGGCAATATTGACAAAAGTGCTTTTGGTTTGCTAATGCATTCCCTTGACAGCATACCTTTATCTTAACCACTCAAATGTTATGCATAATACTTCCTAACCACCACATAAGTTGAAGTACAGTACTATGTAGTTGCGTTGCTAACATAGTGCTTGGTTGTTGTTGTTTTTTATGTAGTGCTTCTTAGAAATGTGCAGATTTCACGGTAACATACAGATGTGCACGTTATTGTGGTCTTGTACTAAGGTTTCTGCCTGCATGTTTTGCCAATGTAGGAGACAGTTTGTTTCTGCAACTCAGCTATTCCCTCTGAATGTTTTGTCTTTTAAAGGTACCAATTTTCCCTCAAGCACACCGCGTGCTAGGCTGAGCATGATATTGGCAGTAAATTGTTGTGTCAGTTCTTTTGAGTGGTTTGTTCTGAGGCACTTTTTTAGAGCATTGCTAGCCGCAGGAGGACCACTGGCAATGATAGCAACAACAAATCTGAGGTAAGTAGTTGCCTTTGATATTGCAGGATAAGCAGGAACATCCAAGTCGAACAGGTTTTTAAATTAAAATCCCTTCAATGTCATGGGACTACGAGAGAAATAGCTCTATCTATTTCCTTCCAATGGTAGCAAAACATGTTTCACATCATGTTCTATGATGTCCTTAACTCTGTTTTAAACCTCTTGTAAGGGAAATAAATAGTGATTCTTCATCAAATAAAATGTCTTGATTTTTAAATAAGATTCAAACGCAATGACCAACTCTGGGAATCCTTTCAATTCAGGTAAATAAACAATTTACCAAATATCCCCGGGCACTTCTTTTTCTTTCTCCCTCTCTCACACACAACCACACATGCACACACACACACTTTATTTTCAGCTCCCTTTCTCAAGCCAACAGTCATCTGTCTCAAAAATGTTTTAAAAAACCTGGTCTGCTCTATCTTTAGCACCAGGAAATCTATTTATATCCTCACGTTTCAGACAGTCACTCTCCAGCTCTCCCTCCTCTCCCTCCCTCCCTCCAACACTCCCTTACTCTCTCTGTCTTATTTTCTTCCTCAATCTCCGTTTTCCCTTTCTCATCCTTGCTTACTAGTTTTCTTGTTTACCCTCCTCTCTCCTCTCTCTCTCTATTTATAATTTATAATTTTCCGTCTATCCTTTCTCTGTATCATGTTTTCACACACACACACACACACACACACACACACACACACACACACACACACACACACACATATTAATCTAATTGGATTAAAATCAAAATCATGTTAGGTATTACTGTGGGGGATATTAATTAATAAGAAATGTGGGCACTTCTTCATTAGTTGAACATATGGTAAAACCATTCTGAAAAACTGCTCTTAGTTTTAAGAATAGTTTTCTTGTATCCAATGAGCTGACACCTGTCTGGTGAATTCCTTGAGCAGAGGACTACATCTGGATCTCAGTATCATGGCTATCATTCCGGAACTTGCTGGTCTGTCAATTGCACTAGATTTGATCCATCTCAGGACGTCACTGAGAATAATAACTAGACAGAGGGCACTAAGAGGGAGATTCAGTAGGCACACACACACACACACACACACACACACACACACACACACACACACACAAACAACACGACAAATAATGTAGCAATGACATAGTAATGAAATTAATAAGCATAAATATCAGCACTAGAACTAGTGTGTACATTCTGTAGCATGGCCATACAGGTTTTGTATGCCCATGGGTTCTTATGTGAGCCTGATTGTCTCACAGTAAAATGCACCATACAAAAACCCTTACTTTTAGTTTTAGTTTAAATACCCTTAGTATTAGTTTAAATATTTGTAGATCATAAAAGTGTCTAGTTAGTGACGTGTAAACACCTTATGGAAGAGTTATAATCAAGACAAGTGACATTTGGAATACAACTTGGACCTCTGCAGCAGTGAGTGGTAAGCAGTAACAACACATAGTACATCTTTGTTGCACGGTTTCCTCCCATTTTCACGACACTTTATTATGCATTTACTGTGGTGAATAATAATATATTTAGTAAACATACATACTGATTGCCAAGCTCTCATTCTGAGATATTACGGTGCAATGCATCATAAACCTGCCAGTCTCTGCCCGCTCTCTCAGCTTGGCTGTTTCTAAATGCATGTTTTATAAACTGCTAGTGCAAAATCTATCTAATTTTTATGCTGGCTGGTGCCTAGCTCTAGACTAGAGTGACTCACCCTGTCACTCAGCCCCCTGCTCTCTTGGACACATACCCCAGATTAACCACCCCACCCCTTCTAGCCAAGCCTCCCCTACACACACACACTGCACAATGTTTAGTTTAGTGTATGTTTAGTAATGAAATTAATAAACATAAATGTCAGCAATAGAACCAGTGTGTACATTCTTTAGCATGACCATTATGGCCATAATAAAAAAATGTTTACGCCCATGGGTCCCTCCCCACCTCCCCCACGGGGGACTGACTGGCTGGGTAATATATACATTTTAATGTCATCATCACACCTGCCAAATATTAGCCCTAACAACACAGAGATAAATCTTTAAAAGTGTTATTCTGTCTTGCCATGACATGTACAGCAACAAGGATAGTGGCCCCACTGACACTAATGTAGTCTCATGATATGGAAATGGCACTCCGTCACAGGGCTGCTCTATGTCATTTCACGGTGACAACTCCAGCTAAGGTGCATGTTTAATAAAAGGCTGGGGCCCTCAGTGGCGAGCCAGCAGTCCACAGGCTGCCAAGCCAGGCATATGATAGTAGAGAAGGGCTTTTCTGAGTGGGTAGAGTGTGTAGTTTGTGGCTGTCTGAGTCCGGATAGAGCATGCAGTTGTTTGGTTAACTAAGGATATGACTTAAATTAATCAATGGGATATGAGTGTCCAAATGAATCAATATGTGGAGGATTATGATGATGATATGTGTTTCATCACATTAATATTTTATTTGAATAGGTAAAAGGCATGAGACACGTAATTAGGAAAGCCAAACCTGAATGGGATATTGAGACGTCAGTATATCAGAGACAACTGAAACTAACTTGATGAAATAAGAGTGATGAGCTAGAACAGGCTAGGCTAGTGCAATAGACAATCGAGCAATAATATTGACTTTCCTGAAATCCATGGTGATGAAACAACATGAATCACAATAATCTGGCAGCGAGAGCTCATAACACACAAATCAGTAAAGAGGATCAATGTCAATGCAGCACTGGGAATGCTGTAGATGTCAGTAATTATGTGACTGTGAGAGTCCATTTAGCAATGAGAACTGTGATACTATGGTAAGTGTTGGGTGTCCATCTATAGCCACCATCAGGGGAATTTGTGTGAGAAGCTTGAGTGGACCCAAGGGTAGGGGCAAGATGTTGCAGGGACCATTTTGCTTGCGAAACATACATATTCTTCACCAATGTAGATGGTATTCTTGCTGTCATTTTCATACAAAAACTTGAATTTGTGTTCCCATTTATTTCTGCCCTGTACATTTTTACCTCTTTTTCATGCACGGAGACCAAAAACCATTAAACAAGCCTGTTCCATAGATGTGCCTCAAGGACAAGGTACCCAAATAAAACACATAATCAGCAGTCTATCTCAAAGAGCTCCAAAATGTCAAATCACATAAGACCTCTGTCTAAAAATGGCCAGTGCCCAGGTCTGATGTACAGTACAGTCCATGACTGAGCAGAGCCTGGAGGGGATTCACCCTGTGACAGGATGTCGCCAGGCAGAATTCTGCTCATGGTCCAGCTCTGCTCTCTGGCCCCCTACTAAAATAGTTTATGTAACGGCTGAGCTATTCCTTCTACTTACAGCTCCCTATGTAAGGCAAAAGCTATCCAGAGGATTAGATTATCCTGACAGTGGCAGAGACTTTTAACCCTGTCCAAGATCAGGGCACAGGCCCAGACCCACATGACTATTCCCTGAGGCTTCCCAGGCGCTAATCGCATTGCTGCTGCTTCTGCTTGCCTCTGGACTGTATGTTGGTGTGCTGTTCCTCTGTAGGTCTCTACATGTCTGTCTGGACTGTGTGTGCTGTTCCTCAAGGTCTCTACATGTCTGTCTGGACTGTGTGTGCTGTTCCTACATGTTTGGCTGGACTGTGTGTGCTGTTCATCTGTAGGTCTACATGCCACGTTTGTGGAAGTGTTAGTGAAAATTGTTTGCGGAAATGAGGTAGCCAAATGTCATGCGAGTCATGCAAAACCACAGACTGCAGAAACAACAACAGGTAGCCTACATGCACAGACTTTTAATCCAGGTGTGAAGATAGTTACCCCTTTTGCTCTTTGCATAATACTTTACTAGACATTGGATATACTACCCATTGGAATATGCTTCCCATTCAGTCCTTCGAATGGAATACAGATTGGGGTTTCTCACCCATGCATGTTCACTCTCCACTTTCAACCAAAGTCACTTGGATTCGGTGACATGTGGAATGTGTCTAATGTTCCTTGTGGCAGTAAAAGGAGACCCTCAGTTGCTCTCTGATGACTCTTTTGTGTGAGATTGATGTGATCGCATTATTGAACTGTGGTCCTCTGTGGCTCAGTTGGTAGAGCATGGCGCTGATGCTTAGGTTGTGGGTTCATTTCCCGCTGGGATCATATATACTGAAAAATTTATGCACTCACTGCAATGTAAGTCGCTTTGGATAAAAGCCTCAGCTAAATGGCATATATTATGAACTGCAGGCTGATATCCTCCACCTCACAGAGGTGATGAAAGAAAAACATTTTATTATTGTTCTTCAGAACCAGCTAATACAGCAGGCCTCCCGATCGGCCCTTGGGGGAGGGGAGCTGTTTAGCATGACTGCTTTTCTCCCACTTGACTGGTCTCTGAATTGGTGGTCCCAAGTAACCAGGAGAAAAAGGATAGGCAAACAGATGACTCCTCCCAAGTTCTCTCCCAGTAAAGACAAAATGGTGGAGCTGGCCAATGGTTTTGGCTTACTGGACCCTGACGCCCTGCCTCCATCTATCCCTGGCTCGTCCCCCCAGTGGACCTTGGGGATCCAGGCCGACGGTGCCCAAGAGCCTTCCCTGGAATCTGGGGTTCTTGTGCGGGGGGGTCTCCTTGGCGGCTACATCATCCTCCCCTACGGGTCCATCCCTGGTGGTTCCCCCCACCTCCCGTAGGTCCCTGAGGGCTCTGACTTCTGTGGCCACTCACCTCCCACAAGCCATCATCATCGGCAGCTCGATGGTGAGGAACGTTGTGGTCCCCAGAGCAGAAACCTTGTGCTATCGCGGAGCACGGTAAAGGATATCACTGCACAGCTTTGATCCATTCTCCACCGTCAGCAGAGGCCAGTGGTCAGCATAGTCCTGGCATAGTCCTGTGGGCTCAAACAACATCAAACAGTGTCATTCAGAGCTGCTGAATGAGGATATTATAGAGCTAATAAACATAATGAAAGGCTCCGTTAAGAACTCGATTATTTCAGGCCCTGTACCATCATTGCATAACGGCTTAAGATTCAGCAGATTTTGGCTATAAAATTGGCTGAAGGACCACTGCCGATCAGTTGAAGTGGCTTTCATAGACAACTTTGACTCCTTCTGGAAACAGAGAATGCTATACAGGCCGGATGGTATCCAGCCAAACCACCTTGGAGCCTGGACTCTCTCATCACATTTCAAAAACTCCCTACAGTATTGACTCATAGGTAATTCAGGCCCCGCTCAGGTAATCCCTAATGTTATTTCAAAGCATTGTCATCATCATTGTACTGCAGTTATCCATAATCTGATCCCTCATTCGAGACTCAGACCAAATGGTTTGGCTATAAACAACCTTGTTATGACAACAATCAAAGTCAGCATAGAAACAACTGTTAATGGGGAGTTACCAGCCTTAGAGACTCCATCTGATCTCAAGTCACGGCATGGGCTCTAACTGTTGCACTTACAGTGCCTTCGGAAAGTATAAAGACCCATTCACTTTTTCCACATTTTGTTGTGTTATTGACTCAATTTAAAATGGATTAAATTAATATAATTTGCCATCAATCCACACAGAATACCCCACAAAGACAAAGCGAAAACAACATTTCAGTAAATGTATTAAAATGTAAATAATTGATTCCTATGCAAATTGATTCCAATGCAAATCAGAGACCCTATAAAAAGAAAGATATTAATTCCAAAATTACATGAACTATTATCCTTGCATTAAGATGGACTCAATTCAACTTATTGAATGATTTGTTGATGACATTTCACCTAATTTTAAGAGTGTCATAGCAAAGGGTCTGAATATTTATGTACATGAGGTATTTCTGTATTTCAACTAGAAAGAAAATTGGACAATCAACTTTCTTGTCAGTCCTCGACTATGGGGACATAATTTATATGCAACCTTCGCCTCATTGAAACAATTAGATTCAGTCTATCATTCCGCACTTCGTTTTATTACAGGTGACACATTTCATACTCATCACCGTCTTTTACAGTGCCGATAGAAAGTCATCATACCCTGTGAAATCTTTACCTTTTGTCACATTACACCCTGTAAATTAAAATAAATCAAATCTAACTTTTTTGAGCTGTATGTACACATTATAACCCTCATCATCAACGTGAAAATACTTTTCTTTTTTAATTCTGGACAATTATTAAAAATTAATTAGTGAAATACCTGGTTTGGTTAAGTGATCAGCCCCTTAGAGTATACCATTATAAACTTGCTCAGGTGCAATCAATCAACTTCCAGATCAAACACCAGGCTAATTGCCCCCCACCTGACATCAATTGTAGTGGTTTTGATTACTTCAGTTTATTGAGGATTCTACGACTAGAAGTGCATGGTTCTGCAAAGAATTCACCATGGTTGGAAAAGTACTTTCAAAAGGCCTCTGGGATAAAGTTGTAGGAAGGCAGGAAGTTAGGTGAAGGCTACAAAAAGATTTTGAAGGCTTTAGCTATCCCTCTGAGTACCGTTCAGAGCATCATTAAGAAGTGGAAGGCGTATGGCACCACCAACACCTTGCCTAGATCAGGCCGTCGATCCAAACTGGATGACCGAGCCAGGAGGACATTGATCAGAGAAGCTACCTAGAGGCCAAAGGCAACTTTGAAGGACTTACAAGTCTTTATGGCTGGGACTGGTCTGTCTGTGCATGTGACAACAATCTCACAAGCTTTACACAAAGCTGGCCTGTATGACAGGGTAGCAAGAAAGAAGCCTTTTCTGAAAAAGTGCCACACTCAGTCTCGTTTGTGCTATGCAAAAACACACCTGGAAGATTCTGTTGCCATGTGGAAAAAGGTTTTATGGTCAGACAAGACTAAGATTGAACTTTTTGGGCTGAACTCCAAGGGCTATGTTTGGCAAAAACCAACACACCACCCAAAACACACCATACCTGCTGTGAAGCATGGTGGTGGCAACATTATGTTGTGGGGATGTTTCTCTTCAGCGGGGACTGGGCAATTGGTCAGGGTTGAAGGGAAAGTGGATGCTGCCAAGTACACCCAAATTCTTGAGGACAACCTGCGTCCCTCTGCTAGACAGCTGAAGATGGACAGGTCATTCACCTTCCAACACGACAACGATCCTAAACATACCGCCAAAAGAACAACGCAGTGGCTTAAGAATAGAAAGGTGAATGTTCTTGAGTGGCCAAGTCAGAGCCCTGACTTAAATCCGATCTGTGGATGGACTTGAAGAGAGCACTCCATCGCTGCTCACCACGGAAATCTATTGATACGCCATAAAAAACTCCCAAAAATATTGTAGCTTTTTTAAAATGTTTTTTTCAATAATTAAACAGTTGCTTGTTTTTTCCTTATGCTTCTACACTCCTTAAAAACCAAACTGGCTAGCTAGCTTTTATAAGCCAGGAAGGTAGATATTTGTTTACTGGGTTGCCATGCCAATCATATTAGACCATGCGTTACAGAACTATCAACTCCCCTTTCTCCCTTACTCCTGTGACACTTCATGCGTTCCAGCAAAACCTTCTTGTGTGTTTGTGCTTAAGTAGGTCTCATATGTCTGTCTGAGTTTCTCAGTTTGTCTGTCTGTCTGTTGCAGCGTTGCAGTCAATTCAAATTTAAATAGACAAGAGAAATTAAATGAAATTCTGTCCTCATGGAAAGCAATGGGTCATCTTCAATTCATGCATTGAATTTCAATTTACTCCATGCATTGGGTGAAATAATAATAATAATTTAAAATTTTTTTAATTCTGATTCACTGCAGAATTCAGATTCAAGCATCAGCACCTGTGTAATTATTATTTATTTTTTTCAGATGGGAATAAACGGTACAAATTTATATTGGTCTCTAATAACACTGCACCTTGAATTCTCCCTCTCTTAGTCTGTATTATAATCAACATTGCTTTTAATTCTTCCTTTGTAATATTCATTCTAGAAAACAAATGGTGCAAACTTTGCTTGCATAGACCTCCCTATGTCTTTCACCATGTCTCTCTCGCTCACACACACACACATATACACTCACGCATGCAGGCACACAAACACACACTGTATATATCATAGCCGTGTTGCACCATCACGGGTCTCTCTTCATGGGGTCATACTTGGGTCTCCACAGATACAAGGGCATGAGCATCAATATGAATGAGCTGGCGTAGTGATGTCAAAGGGGAGAGCGCTTTCCTCTAAAAGCATGGCATTTCCCTGTCCAGCAGAGCCATGCCTTGGATCTCAAGCTCTGACTACTGGCCGAGGGAAGAGGGATGATCTTCCAGGGGTGTTATCCCTTTGTCTGACAAGGCAGGCAGGGCTAGAGTGTTTATGGACACTTAAGGTCTTCCCAAGGACGATGGTCGAATCAGAGATTGACAAAGTGATTATGGGAGCCTGATAGCAAGTGCCATTGTCAATGGCCTGCCGATCATTTGGCATTACCAGGCCTACCTGGAAGGAAACACATAATCCTTTCAGATCCATGACCACATTAATCATGTGGTCGATACCTCTGGTGACGGTAACATCATTAAATCATGCTGATGTAGGAGAGACTTCTGAACCCAGATATAGATATGATTAATACCCCATGTCAGTCAATGACTCATGTAACCCCAATGAAACCCCCATGATCAGATGGTAATTGACAGTGTGATGGTCCACATTGTGAAGTCCTGAGATCTAATTTCCTCTATTACCAATAATATATATACATTGAATATTTCACAGGCAGTGGTGTCCAAGTCCTGCCATGTGTTGCATCCAAATGTATATGTCATCCCTCAACCTAAAATTAGTGGTCAGGGATAGGAATGGAAATAGCTTCCCACTCACCCATTCCCATAGCTTATCTTCTCATGGATAGACTTTGTTTGATTAATAAACCCAAAGTCTTCTCCCAAATCTATTTTTGGGGTTTTCCAGTGACACACCCCCTCTGTCTCTGCCAATTCCAAGAAAAAAAATCTGCGGACTAATCTTCTCTAATCACCCACAGCTCTGTTAGGAGAGTAGAAGGATGCAGCTCGTCGACTTAATAAGAATCCCCAGCTCAGTTTCATAACAACCAGCTGTTGGGACTGGACTAATGTTCCACTGCAGAGCTGGGTACAAAGATGAAGGGAAGAGAGTGGAGGAGCGAGTCTAGGTTCACACACCTATGATCAAAGCTAATGCAGGTATTGTTTACTATGGATAAAGATAGGGGGAGATTGACAAAGAGAGACAAGAAGAGAGTGAGATATTGATTTGACATGGAGTGACCCAGTAGTACAAACCACTGCATCAACATCCTCATCTCATGCTCCAAATGGAGACTTAATTATTGTTCAATACAGTGTGAAAAGCAAAGCCAGCAAATCACACAAATACAATGCCCTGCATAAGTAATGGGACAGTGAAGCATTTTTTCTTCTTTTAGCTCTATATTCCAAATGCTTGGATTTGAAATCAAACAATTACTATGAAGTGAAAGTGGAGATTCTCATCTTTTATTTAAGGGGTTTTCTGTACAGTATATGTTGCGAAAACATTACAACACTTTTTAGACACAGTCCCCCTATTTAAGGCCACCAAAAGTGATGGGACAGATTTATCTTAATGTCCAAATTAACCACTTTTGTTTAGTATTTGGTCAACTATCAAATCAATATATGCAATAAAAGTCTGCGACCCATCGACCCTACCCGACGCTGGGTATCGTATCTTCTCTGGTGATGCTCTGCCAGGCCTGTACTGTAGTTGTTTTTTGTTTTGAGGACGTTTTGCCTTAAGTCTCCTCTTCAGCTAAATACCACCTGAGCTCACAGTAGAGAGTGAAAGAAGAAAATGTAAGAACTGCTGACAGCACTCTTTTCTTGCCCCAAATACACAATCACTTTAGCGTTGCTACTAACTAGACAAAGCCAACCATGGATATACAATGCTACGTTCACCAGAGTTAGCCTATACAGTTATCAATAGCCCTTGCATAAAGATTTCAAGTTGGCCACAACACAATGGAATATACTTTTACACACTGTATTTACACTTCCTGATAGACTCCTTGTATGGATAGATTGTACCTACTTGCTTTGCTATTCATCCAAAGCATGTGAGGGCAAGTCAAAGAATGTTTTCTCTTGAAAACAACTCAAGAAAACAAGTCAAATAAAAGATGTTCTCAAAGTATTATGTGGTGTGTGGATGAGCAGGGGAAGAATCTTAAGTGGACATAAAATGACCAAATTAGTGCTTAAGTGCCACAGCAGTAAGAGGTAAGGAGTTAAGGGAGGTGAAGTATACTCTCTAATGTATACATTTTCCTGGAGCAGCACTGTGCTCACACTGCTTAAGACTGTATATCTTTCCCAAACATGCAGTATGCTGCCCGGCTTCCCCAGCAAAACAAACAAACAAACACACACACACACACACACACACACACACACACACACACACACACACACACACACACACACACACAGCTGTTTCCCCAGGGTTATTTTGAGTATAACCTAAGCTCAAATGTAACCAGCTGCCAATCAACAAAGTGTAAGTCAAATTTTGTGTTTGTGTTTCTGTGTGGGTATGTAACTGAATGACATAAAGGAACACTGTGAGTGTGAGTGTGTGTGTGTGTGTACGCGCGTGTGTGTGACAGAGCTTTGAAGTCCCGTTGTTGGAGGGAGGGGAGGCAGAGCTCTGACAGTGAGAGTGATTTCCCTGGTGGTCTGACTGACCTCTTGAATAATATTACACAATGTTACGTGTGAAAGCTGGGAAGTGTGTGCTTACACTGTGTCATGCTGGGAAAACAGACCGTGCCTGACCTGCAGAGATAAGTGGCTCTCAGAGCGATCAGGGCTTGACCCGCATGCTTTTAACAGTCCCAATGGCCTCCGACACATTTGCACATATGTTTCATAGCAGCAGCCATATACAGGCATCCAACAAGAATAATCTAAGGGATTCACACCATAAAACATACTCATTATCTTTTTCTAGGGCTTGATACTTTTAAAGTGACATGTACTGACATACATCATACACCCTACAACACATACAATACAGTATTCAGTCATAACATAATTTCCCAAGCACAAAACAAAAACTGAGATGATGTACTGTATACTCACTCAAGCATTGTGGGGACAAGAAAATAAGTGACACAAGGAGCTTTTTTACTCTCTGTAATAGATATTAATTTATTAAATCATAACATTGTTACACTGAAAAAAAACTTAATAACAGTCGTACACGTGACAGATTTCTCACATGATAAGTTTGACAGTCCTGTACCTATACACCCACCTCCTATACCTGGACAAACAGAAAACAGCCCAGAGATACAATGACCTTCAAAAGGTTAGACTGTAACAATGGTCGTTTTACAAGCTGGTACGTAAAGGTACAGACTATACAATTGTCAAAACAACTAAACTTTGTATAGAAATGTATTTGGAAGTTGTCTGTATTCCTTTCCTGCACTCCTCATTGGTCATCGATCCATGTAGACTTTCTGAGCGTTCCCGAGCGGTAGGGATGCATGAATCATCGACCCTCTACTCCGACTGAAAAGGTTCCTCCACAAACAGGGATAAATAGATGTCTTTAAGGCACAACAAAGCAAATCATTTCATGAGTCTGGGCGGAATTCTGTGGTGGCAGCAGCAGAGTGATGAACTTATCCATGTAAAACAAATGTCGATGAATGTGCAAAGCAAGTCATTAATACAAATTGGTACATGACAAACTTGCAGTGAAAAGAGAATGCAGTAAACAGCCCTGTTAGACATTACTTTAGCTAAAAGTATTAGCATTAACATACAGTCTAACACCCTTCATCACTCATCAGTTAGGATTTAGCTTTGTTTAGGATTCCATTAGACATGCTCAACTTATTGAGCCTATCGTGAGTGATGCTCTGTGGTATGTCAATTACTGTGAAACCCCATGACATTGTAAGAACACTGAAGCTGTGCAACAAATACAACGTAATGAAGACTTGAACATGGAGGGTTTTCAATTGCAAACATCAGATAGAGGTCAATTAGCTTTACTCATGGGCAATAATAGGAGCAGAATTTGAGTTATAACTAGCCAATATGTGCTTCATTGCACCATCAATTCACTAGTGTACCCTGTGTTTAAACATTGTTTAAAATTATGGAACATTATCATTACCATCGATGGTCTTTGGGACAAATTGAACACTTAAGTCTGTGATATGACCGTGTAGAATTCTTGGTTGGGCAACATACAGTAAGGTAGTATATATATGCTTGCTGGTCCAAATACTGATCTGACAGGACTGCCATATAACATGTAAGCTACTATAATTAAACATGGTATTGTACATCCACACAACTGTAACACATCTGATCCCATACACATAAAACATACATGATCATCTGATATAATGATATTCTATGACACATATCGACATAGGGACAAAGGAATGGAGATAGAGGCTGGTCTTTGCACTGTCAATCTTCTAGAGGGAGCCAATCAGTGTCCCCCCTCTTCCCTAAAGACTGATGTTGCTGAGGACTGCCTCCTCATTGAACAAATCCAAAGGGTAGAAATGTTAGTCGTCATTCTCCTGCAACTCAAGTGTCATGCTATGACATGTCAGTGTTAAACATGATTTTCAATCTATAAATAAATATGCATCATATAGTAGCATTAGAAGACACTGCCACAGGGCACAGGAATGTCTTTTTGAGGATAGAACCTTGGTTCAGGTGCACCTGGCTTCTCCACAGTCCCATTATTTTGCACGCGCTTCCCCAACTGTCTCTATTCCATACACCATGCTTATGTGCAATCAGCAGGCTTCTATTATAGTGTGTTATCTAAACATGTTTCATTTGCATATCAGAGTCTTGTTGTTTTGTCTGTGAGAGTGTATTGTATGTGTCTGTAATAAATTAGGCATATCAGTGTAAATTTCTGGAGAGCATGACCTTTGGGACATGAGGTCATATATTAGAATTGGTGGGAATTGCCTTCTCAATCTCCTGGTTTCCTGCCTACACAGTACATCTGTAAACGCTCTAAAGAAAAGAAAATCCACTGGAAAAAAGAATCCTGCAAAACCATTCCCCAAGTGTGAAGCAATATCAGAGGTTATAGATTCTCCAGCAAAAACAATAAAGGGAAGAACAAGAAAAAATGCTCTTATGACTGCACTGTGGGACCTGCATCCAGAAGGTTGTTTTTCCTGCAATATCATACATTCATGATTTTGGTTTACCCTCTGATAGAATGAGGGCTTTGGAAATGTCACACTAGCCTACTGGAGATTGAGAGAGAGAGCTCTGATCTCTTCGGAGCACGGGTTGCTTGGGTGATGCTGGTTGGGATGTTTACGTTTAGTGTGTGCATGTGTGTGTATTTGTGTTACACTGTGTGCCTGCCGCTACATTTAGCTATCACAGTTGATCCCATGCCTATACAGTGTCCTCATATATATTCTGTCTGAAATCTCCTAGGTTGTTGTGGCTGTGTAAAGTGTGTGTCTCTTGATGCTGTGTGTTTGTCCCTATGTTTACAGTATGATCAAATGGCTCCTACGTATCTATGACTACACTGTGTGAGTTCAAGCTTTTCTGTCGAGTCGTCAATGACGATACTGAGGTCATGACCATGGCCCTCATGTGACACCAGGGCAACATCCTGGGTAACACTGGTCACACTATGGACTAGCAGGTGGATCCCCCCTCGGGGGTCATCCCAGGGTCAGAGCAGCAGGTGTGGTCCAGTTCTCACTGAGCAAATCAGAGGTCAGTAAGGGGTCAGCAGTCAGATTCTGAGCGACCTTCATGATATCATGTCCAGACTCCTCTGGGGACACAAGCTCAGCCAAGGTGACATAGGTCCCAGCCAGGAAGCCGATGAAGCCCACCACAGCGATGAGCAGGTCCTTTACAAGCATGACTGGCTGGAGCGGCCTGTCAGAGAAGGTGATGAGCTCCACTAGTGGAGGGAAGACAAGGGCCAGGGCACTGCTGCTCACCGCCCCCACCAGGGAGATCACCAGGTCCAACCGAGGGATCAGCACGGCCCAGGAAACTGAAAGGGGGTGGGGGTGAAATGAGGAAGGCGGGGGAGGGATGACAGGACAGATGAGAAGAGAAGAGAAAAGGACATAACAATAGAGTGGGGAGGAGAGGGAAAGAAGGAGAGAAGGAGGTAATTAAATCAAGCATGGAAACAGATGTCTCAAGACGTATAAAACAATCTTCCACACCTTAAACATGAGTTGCCATGACGAAAAGCTCCCCCAAGTCCATCATCCCCATCAAAACACTAATATGGTTGTAATACTATCATGCCGACCTAAATCATGCTGTGCTTGCGTAGATATTTTCTTTTTACATTGTACTTTCCACCAGCTCGGCATAGCTCTCTAAAAGTAGGCTGTGAGCTGATCTGGTGTCAGATGTAAAAAGAAAGCTGGCGGACCTTATATTGTGCCGTGCAGTACTCACTGAAAAGAGCAGTCAGGTCATATAGTAAAAAAAATATATATATAAATATAAATATATATAAATAAAATATAAATATATCATATAGGGAAAAACCCCTAATAGTGTGCAATGCCTGAAAACCAGTGATGAACCTCTAACAATGCATCGCTCTGAATATGAAAGCAGTGGTTGATATACACCTCTACTCTAGAGGTACTGAAAACTGATATAAGGGTTTTTTTAGGGGTAATAAGGGTTTGGCAAGTCTTACAAGGGTGCACACAAGCTCACCTAAATCTTCTCAGGTGAGGGAAAGGTTCTGCACATGCTCACTGAAACACCAATCAGCCTAGAAATCCACTCTGACTGGGAGTCACCAACTTTCCCATCAAACATTAATTTTCACATGAGAGGCTCTATTGAGATCAAACAATGTTTGATCTGCAATCCTTAAAGTATTAGCAGTGCTTATGCACGACATGCATGTACACATACAGTGTACTCCATAAGTATTAGCAAGAGGAAGCATTACATCTTCTTTTAGCTCTATACTCCAACAGTTCTTTAATTCAATGTTTTTTTCTTTTTTCAGATCAGTTTTACCATTTCACAGATCAGGAACACTCTCCAGGAGATAGGTGTGAATTAAAGCTGAGAATCTCTACTCATACCGATAGTAATTGTTTGATTGCAAATCCAAACTGTTGGAGTATAGAGCTAAAAGAACACAAAATGCTTCCTCTTTCCAATACTTATGCACTGTATGTAAACATGAACATGCACAAGTTTCTCTCAAAAA
Organism: Argentina silus; assembly: GCF_951799395.1. Lineage (NCBI taxonomy): Eukaryota > Metazoa > Chordata > Actinopteri > Argentiniformes > Argentinidae > Argentina > Argentina silus. The sequence goes on from NC_139653.1 coordinate 36,146,556, forward strand.
AATACAGAGACTCATATCTCACTTGCATGATATCTGCTCCCATACACGGAGCAGCATGATATAACCTGCAGGAAGTTAATGCATTTTGAGAGTGAATGTGAGTGGGATATTGTCTATGCAGTGTACCGGAAGTTCCGCTGAGGGTCCTGTGTATCCCTGATTTTAGGGTCTCTTTTTGTGGACACGGTCAGAAATAAATAGTCAAAAAAACAGTCACAGTCCTAATTGTACTGAAGAACCAAACATTCAGTCATATGGCATAATTCTTAATTTACCAATGAATTTTGTTTAATCATGACAACTTTATATGAACTTTAGATTAATCATAGATTTACCATTGCCATTAGTCAGCAAGGGCTGTCATAGCTCAGACACGACATTCCATATAATTTCATGAGATGGGAGTGTTGTCGCAATGGCTTGTTGGAGTTTGCGACTTTTAATGATAATAAAACACTATTGTAAAGTGGTGTTTCACAATGGGTGAATCCTCTCAGTGGGAGAGACGAGTAAAGAAAGTCTGAATGGACTTTCCTTTGCCCCACAAAATATTCAAAAGGCTGCTTAATATCCATACAAATTAACTTTATAACCAAAGCCATGGTGGAAAATGCCAAACATACAGTACAGTAAGCCCAAAGAGCTTTAGTATTACATTATGACAGGGACAAGGATTTGGTTTTGTTTCGCAAAAGCCATCTCTGCTAGTCATTTTTTTCTCTAAAATTGTTGTTTATCTGACTCATATTTATCTGTTCTTTGGAGCATAAATACTATTTTTCCACCATTTCAGAATATGCGTCTCATTTCATCATTTCATTGCCTTCAATTGAAATCATTTGAGAGACTAAACAAAATAAAACCAGTCTAAAAAAAACAAAACATGAATAAATATCAATGAAACAAACATGACAGTGATGCCTCACCTCAGGTGACTCTCCAGCTATTTTACTGAAAAGTGAAACAGAGACCTTACAAGTTTTGTGTGAGTGTGTGTGTGTGTGTGTGTGTGTGTGTGTGTGTGTGTGTGTGTGGCAGCAGGTCCAATGTACAGGATAGGATGTGAGACAGTATGGGTGATATAAAAAACATGGTTGTCCAAGGTTAATTCCAATTAATTCCAATTCCAAGATTAAAATAAGCCATATGCCTATGGACATGATCATACACATACATGATAGAATAACATGATATGAGCCATGACTGGACATTTGCGCTAAACAAACACTTTCTAAAGGGCCTGACCTGGGACCTAGGCTATGGTGGGATGAGGGAGGGGGCGAGGGGACGAGGGGGAGGTCATGTTACATACTGTAGCAGGAGAGGTTGAACTGGGGTCTCGACTACAGACGCAGCCCAAACACTCTGGCTCTCCAGTGACAGTAAAACCCTTGCCTAGCTCTGCTCAATCGACTGGTGTGGCTCCATCCCTATCTCTCACTCTCATACCCTCTCCCTCTATGTCCTCAGTGTTATGCACAACATGTCATATGGAAAAACTACCTTTGAAAATAGCAAAAATAGCTTACATAACAATGTGCCCTTCAAAAACAAGAATAGTATTAGCCTCACACAGAGTTTCAGATGTAGCATTTTGAATAACAACAGTCACAGAAGAAAGTGCCATCTTTGTGAAGGTATAATCATGAATGGAAGGTAATAGAAAATATATTTTAGGGTTTTAATATAGCCTTTACATACAGTGCATTCATCCTTGGTTTCTAGGAATTCTTTATCCTTGAAGTGACAAATGCTTTTACACTGTTCTTTGGAATGAATTGCAGGTCTTTAAATAATTTTTCAGAACTAAGCACTTGGAAGTCATTCTTAGTTTCTAGACACTGTGTGAGCCAGGGGTGTCCAACAAAAAAAACAGCAGAAATTTTAAAAATGCAGGAATCTGAGGTTTCTGATATCAGTATTTCTGGGTGGTGAGAAAACCTGTGGCATTGACAGTGTGACCTGTGTTGAGCCCATATTGAGGCCCAGCTCCAGTCTCCTCCTGGGCCTTAGGTCCAAATACAGGACAAGAAGATCTCTGACCCAAGCAACACCAGGAAGCAAGCTTGAAGAGGTTTTTAAAACAACTTGCTTTTCTTCTCTCCTCTTTCTATATTGGGCTTGATAAAAAATTGCTGTCCTCGAAGTGTAACAGAGGAACATCTGAGTCAGGTATTTGTGTGAGATCCCAATGACCCTCTCATCACCTGTTTTCGATAGAATAGGGTCTCAACAATCGTAAACTTTCCACACAACCAACCCCTTTTCAACCCCTCCAAACCATTATTATTACTGCTTTACCTAATTTCTGACTCTTCAATCACAATGTCTTTGACCAGTCAGTCACCTGTCAAGCTTCTCCGTTTCCAAGCCTGCATCTTTACTCTCTCCTTTTTCTAATCTTCTCCACCTTTTATTCCTCATCTCTCATTGAGTATTGTTTTTTTAAACTCTCTCTCTCTGGTATCATCTCACCCCTCCCTCTCACCCTATTTCCATTCCCCTGTGTTATCTATTATTTCCTCTAAGCCCTCAATCATTCTTTCCATCTCTCTTCCTCTCTCTGATACATTCCCCCACTTCCTCTCTCACACCAATTCTCTTTTTCTTGCTCCATTTTTTTCTCATCTTCCTTTCCTCTTTTTCCCCTGTATTCCCCCATCCTCCATTGAGAATAAAGAACATTTTCACGGCCACCTCCTGTTAACTCATTTTTCAGCCCACTGACAAGCAAACACACTCCTCGAAATCTGCTAAACCTGTGAACCTCCTTCCAACCAGCATAGTCCAAGACTTTAACTAGCTTAAGCCTGCAAACACCTGTATCTACAACACTACAATTGGTCTGGTAGACTAGCACAAGCACCTGGTAGATTTCTGAACTGGTAGATTTCCTGCACCTGGTAGATTTCTGAACTGGTAGAACTGGTCAATTTCCTGGACTGGAGCTGGAGACCACTTATGTAACCCTTAACCTAGCACAGGTCTACTGTACTCCTGGCTCTAGCTCGTTCCTGCTCTAGACATTCCTGATTTATTACTTTGATTAAAATATGTAGCAGTCTGCCGTGTCACACTTTGGATGAGATTTCCATTAGTGTTGTTTTGTTTGCTCCCTTGTACCCCCTGCAAAGTTCAGTATGCAGGAGGGAATAAGGAGCATCCTGAATATGGCGTTGTTTTGCAAAGGAATGATTCCTCTTTAAGGTCTGACAGGATTATGTTGCCTTGTTAATATACAAAGAAAGACAAAGGCACAGAAAGAGCAGGTGAAAGGGAAAATGAGGTAGAGGGTAGGGTGGAGAAGAGGAAGAAAGGGAAAAAGCAAGTGAGTGAAAAGGAAAATAGAAAGCACGAGAGACAGAGAGAGAGAGAGATAGAAAGAGAGAGAGAGAGAGAGAGAGAAAGCTCTGTGTTTGAATTCCAGCATCACCTCAGCGCTCAGTGCATGTCAGCTCTAATTACTTTTTGTCTTCCGCCAAAGTAGGAACGCTATTAGGATGTCTACACAAATCAAACCTCAGTCGGATAACTCTATGGCTGAATTTGCCGCTCCCGACATTTAAGCTGCACTGGAAAAACCCAGAAAGCAAACTTGTTAACATTTGCGCGCATGGCTTTGGATGAGCAGGAAACATTATGGCAGCATGTTGATAATCCTGATCTAACACCCAGGGTGAATTAATCAGGATTTGAAGGTGTTTGGTGAAAAAAAAGACTTCAAAACCTTTTAAGCCTTCAGACACGAATGAGAAAAACAGGAAAAATAGCAGATTTGTACATGAGAGCAGGAGAATGACATATTAAAGTCAGGAGAAGACTTATCTGTCATCACTGTGTATAGGGAGCTAATACTCCCCAACAATTCTAGCGTAAAACAAGTAATTCCCTCTACAACTGTCAGTAACACTTTATTTTACAGTCCAGTTTTAGCTGGTATTTTAAATGGTACACATCAGTGCTATTGTGTATCAATGAATCTTATTAAAGTGTTATTAACATGTAATTAAGGAACTTACCTTTTGGACGGTAAATTAAGTGTATCTCTATACCACATTGAGCAACATCTTGCCATATTTTTGTGGGAGCCGCAAAGCTCCACAACTCAATCTCTCCAGTATAGAGTTAAAGAGTCAAAACAACTACTTCTCTCTATAATTTAATTTCCCATAATCAGAATGTTTAATCTCTCGTCAATAATTGTATACCTACAGTACATGTATATAATTCCTTTCCAGTAAGATCCTTGAGGACAGATATAAACTCACACAACATTTCTATTCCAAACTTATGAATTTGCAAAATTCAAGGGAAAAATAAAAGCTATAAACAAATAAACAAGACAAAAAATGATTTCTTAGGTCATAAGGAAACACAGTAAAGTGCTGGCTTGTTCATACATCCAGATGGAACCGTGTCTTTGATCTAGGTGTTGGATGTACATATGTATATCAGTGTGCGGATATATTTTTGCCCTAGCCTTCTGCTAACACAGCACACTGTTACTCACTGTCATTGATGAACTGGCTGCTTTTTTCTTTTTTTTTAATGTCTTTTTTTCTCAAGTCTTGTTTTTCTTGAATCCTGTGGTGGCTGTGTCATCTAATAAGCATTCCATCACAACTCTAATTAAGTGATTAAAAGGAGTTGAGGCAGAAGAGAAAGTTCCAATAAGCTGCTTTAATAACCTGTCTCTTCACTTGGCACTGGCTCCATGCTTGCGCATCAAAAGGGTGGCTTTGTGAATTGATGTGAAACATACAGTATTAAGGAGGGGTGGCTCTCCTGTTTACTTTTGGTATTATGTAAGATGTTGGCATTATTAAATGAGGCAGAGTAATGGTTCAGGTGTGTGCAGCAGTATTTCATCTTAGCTACGCTGTGTTTCAATCTTGTTCGCCTTTTTGACTTTCCCCTGTCCCCGAAAAGCAGCTAAATGTTGACTGTCATTACGATGCCACAATAACTTATAGTAACATACAATTTGACATGCAGCTCTGAGTGTGCTTGTGTGTGTGTGTGCGTGCGTGCGTGTGTGTGTGTGTGTGTGTGTGTGTGTGTGTGTGTGTGTGTATTGAATGTCTAGCAGGTGAGACAGTGGGAGTCCATTCAGACTTCCTGTACTTCACTGAGAGGATTCAGCCATTGTGAAACACCACTGTGCAACAGTATTGTATTACCATTAAAAGATTACAGGGAGATTAATCATAGCCCTGAACCAAAGGTATGAGAGAAAGGGATATAATCCAATAAAAAGGGTAATAGTCCATTAGACACTAATACCTGCAAAAGCCCAGAGCAAAATCTAAAGCTCAGAGGAAAACTAAACAAATCCATAAAAGTAATGTTTGAATCATTATTTGGTACAATAAACTTTCAATGCTAAACAGATGATCACACACACAACATACACATAAGTCCCAGATGGGTGATACTGTAGCATGCTGATGTTGTGAAGCAGGTGGCTACTGAGCTACTGAGGATGCCCACACTCACACGTTCTAACGCTTTCTTCTGTCTTTGATGACAGTCATTATGGTGTAAACAGCCTGCCATCCCGGCTGAGGTACACTTACATAACACAGTGAGCGAGCCCATCGCCCAGTCAGCCCTGCGCTATTTGATGCTGCACTGCTTTGTCAGACATCAGACGCTGCTTTGATGCAAATTCCAAATTCCCCATTTTTAAAGGGATTATCTGGAATCATTCAAATGGGTGTCTCTGGCCTCTTCATCTTTTCTGGAGATGACTGCCCCACAGTGCGAACACACCTCAGCCCAAGATGAGTAGGGGACGAGAGAGAGAGATTATGTGTATATGTGGCATTATGTGTATATGTGGAAACAATAACAGAGTGAGGCTCATCTTCAATAAAACTCAATAAAAAAATCTGTCGGGTCGATTAGAACATGAATTAATGATAAATAAATTAAACCTGGGACAAAAAATCACCTCTAATGAACTGAATGTAAATTATTCTCTCTGCAGCCAAAACACTGTTAAACTAAAACATTCCCTACACCTCAGGCTCAGGTGTAGAAAAGAGCCAAAATCTTTAAACCTGTCATACCAGGCTTCCGCATGGAATGCAGTCGATAAGGCTCTGGAGAAACCATTTACCCTTGCTGTGTGTGTGTGTGTGTGTGTGTGTGTGTGTGTGTGTGTGTGTGTGTATGTGCAACAGTTAGTGAGGGCAGCCTGAACAAAAACAGGAGGAAGTGTGAAGGGGGAGGTGGGGAGGAAAGGGTAGGGGATGGGGAAGTGGGGTGTGGGTCAAGAAGACGGTCAAAGAGGCAAGGATGAAAATGAGTCAGTCAAAGAGGGTTAGCATCAGAATGGAAAGGATGTTACGGAGCGACCTTCTCCCTAACAAAAGCTCTGCCTGAGCTCCGGGAGGACCACTCCACTCCTAGCTCTCTCTCTGTCTGTCTCTCTGTCTGTCTGTCTGTCTGTCTGTCTGTCTGTCTGTCTCTCTCTATCCCTCTCATTCTCTCTGGCTGTAAGCTGAAGGACATGTGAATAAAGGCATTTCAGACGCCAACTTGGCAACACACAAACACACTCCGCCTCCATCCCATCCTTTCTTTAAAGCTTGGAGGCCACACCTGACAGCCCCAAAGATTCCAACCACATTCAATCCACTGAGTGGCCTTCCATGAAATGTTGACTTGTAATAATGCAAGTGCGAATGTGACATATGTCAGGCAGAAGTGCTGTGCTGCATCTTTGTTGTCTCGAATGACCTCTGCTATTCACTGGGGCTGACAGGCAAGGTTGCAGTCCCCTCCTTTTTCAGTTGATTATAACACTTTCAGGTTGTCAAAACTGTTCAGGGCCAAGGGGCTAGTAGGGTGTATCTATGGACCTTTTTGAGCCAGGTCAATATGAAAGCCAGACAGACATTTAAGGGGCCTGTCAGGACAGAGCCTCCTTCTCAGTGTGAAGTAAGACATGTTTTCAATATAAAAACAGAATTCACAGACAACCTACCTCTCATCAGCCACACAGGGGTTCAGTGCTGTGATTTCAGATTCATTTGTCAAAGGATGCTTTGGAGAGTTAAGTTCCTTTAAACCCAAGCCACCAAAACAAAAAGTCCCTTTTAAGTCCAAAGTATTGCCATAAAGAAGTGACAGACAGACAAATGACCATCCCCAATTTAGGCTAATTGATATCATAACTAACTGATAGCAGGAAGACCAAAGTGAAAAATATTGAAAAATATTCCATTGATGATAATCCAAAATATTATCCAAATAGAAAATATTTGGAAATTATCTCCACAGGAAAAATCATCTGTGTTGTACATAATTGTTTAATAAGTGTGAATACTAAGACAATCTCAACAGCCACATCAACACAATACATCAATTTAAAACACATACAAATGCTGATTTCACACAAATTTCCATTGACTAGTGGTGATTATTCTTAGTTAGTACAGTAGTAAGTACTGTTATGAAAAGCTACGAAGGGAGGGACTAATTAAAACATATTGTTGCACAGCAGTGAGAGTTTTTATCTTGTGCTTGTTGGGCAGAGCAAGTTCTTTGTGTACAGTATGTACCGTATGACTCATCCTCAGTCGAGTGTGTCCTCCAGCACAGGATGGCCAGCCACTGACTTTTCACTCAATGCCAAGAGTGTGGAGAATGGAGGCGCTTGGTTAACCCACAGCCCACTCACTGAGGAAGGTGGGCTGTCCTTTGAGGCCTTGCCTGCCAGTGGTTGAATCCTGTAATGCTTGTTACTGCCGATGTGTGTGGCGGGACTATGAGTCATGCTTTCCCAAAACACCCTGGAAATTCCATTCATTAATGGTGGAGTCCATCAAATTCATTTTAATGCAAATTTCTAGGGGGAGGGAGGGGACCAAAGTGATTAAAGAGCTCCACTTTGCAACTAGATCTCCTGGACTGGACTGCACTCACTAGCATAGCGCACAATCCAGAGACCACCCCCCCACAAGGTTGAGTCCGGAGTTGTGAAGACTACAATGTTGCCAAGTTCACCAAGCCAGTTGCCTTGTTGAGAGGCTAGAATGTTGCAAGTTAAAAGGTGTCTCTTATTTAGGGAAGACTTAGGGGAAAAAACTAAAACAACTGCCACTAGCTCAGTTTGCAGAGACTAGGCAGGAAACATGTCACACGTCAGACGCAAACTTAAATATGACTGGATTTATTTACATTTCTAATACACTGTGCTGTAGGTGATTGTCTGGTACTGGATTGGACCCCCCTGACCCCCCTACCAGGGGTTAAGCTAGTGGCACTGCTCTGTGATAGAGCTCAAAGAATGGGTGATATGGCATATCTGTACTGCACTGTTTTGCAATGAGCCTCAAACATCTCACTCTACTGGATAGCTGGCTCCCATCTGGCCTTGAACTGCTCCCCACTATGGGACACTAACGGGCTCACTGCAGCCATTCAGATCATTAGAAGCCCAATTAAATAACACAAGCAGGACGTAAACTGCAAAAATGCAACTTTTCCCTCCACTGTCCAATACTGCTGAGCACAGAATGGGAAACGATGAAAAGTTCTGAAAAATAATTTTGCATTTTGATGCTCAATTATGTGCCTTTCTATTACTATTATTGCTGACAGTGCTGAGACAGTTCACCCGGTGCCATGAACTCTGTGGTAAAACCTTCCCTCTCTTACCCCCGATCTGTGGAAAATGACTGTGCTTTTCATCTAGGCACTGAACTCCCTGGTAATCAGCATCACACATGAAAGAGACAAGGCTTCAGCTTCTGAAAACACCAGCCTGCCTGAAGACAGAAGTTTTATTATTATAATTTTTATGTTAAGTTTCTGTAGGCAAAAACAAAAAAGTAAAATACTCCTGCTCCATCATATTATCTATGCGTCTTTGTTTATTGCATGTCACTCCTTGTGTAATCATAAGTATATTTAGGGGAGTGCTAGGGTTATCTAGGGTTGGTGACTAGTTAGCAAAGCAATGATTTGCACATTAGTGTTCCCAAAAACAATTCACTTCTCTTTGGTTCTTATGTTTTTCCACAAATGATGGTTCCTTTTAGTTAAAAATCTGTCCTCTGTCAAGATAGTACCATTGACTGAAACAATAGATCATTACCTTGGCTGGACTGCTGTTAAAATACTGTACACTAGAAATCTCCTTCTCCTCCAGCCTCGTCCTGCTTCAGTGGTCTACCTCTGTGATCTATGGCCTGCCCCTACTGCATATACTCATCAATATCATGTTGTGTCACTGTGTGTTGAATCAATGGGTTAGCCATTGTTTGTTCAACATAGGTGTGTAAGACTGTGACTTTAAATATGTGTTTCTATACAGTATCAACAGAATTGCTGTATATGTGACAGAAGTCAAGTTGCTGCAAACAGTCCTTGCATTGCGGTTGCTCCACACTAGTGTTGAACCTGTGACCTCTGTATTGCCAACACAAGTCTGAAATACCAGATGTACACCAGCTACACCACTCCCAGTTCTAAACCAGCTATAATACGCTATGAAAGAAAATTGTGGGCCAGATCTGGTCTTGTGGATATGGCTGAGTGCTGGAAACGCCAAATATTTTATGGGTCAGACCTGGGTGAGAGTTTGCAATTTGCTGTGGGCCAGCTCTGGTATGAGGAATGTGGCCCTGATAAGTTCCTGTAATTACTGGGTCATCTTTGGTCTAAGTGTGGTTGACCAATACTGGGTGAGAGTTGATATTTTGCTCATGGGCCAGCTCTAGTATTGTATGTAGTGTATGGCTATAATAAATTCAGATTGTTACTAGGCCAGTGTAGGTCTGAATGTGGGGGACTAGTACTGGGTGAGAATTTGCAGTTTATTGGCAAACTCTGGATTGTCAGATTTCATCAGACAGACTAAGATGTTAACAAATCACTGGACTGATGCAACAATTTATTTATTTTTGAACAAATTGGATAAAAATACAAACTGGGAGCGCATCCGTTTCCTCTGACTTCCAAAAAGCTCCCCAAACACTTGACACAGCCTCCATTTATAGGAGACACCCAATTAGACTCAGGTGTGGCCATTAAGACACAACACACCTGATATCGCTCCACTCATTAAGGCAGGAAGCTCAGTGTGATTTGGTGGGAGTTCTTTGGCAGGAGGCCAAAGGCTAGGTTGCTTATGCATTCATTTAGATTGCTGTGTAGCTAAGTGTTCTTGTAATTGGTCTTTGTATCATTGTCTTTAAATGTTCTTCAGTTAAATTGGAGTTAACCTGACTACCTAGCACTGCCTGGATTTGACCTGTATTGTGTCACTAGTGCCCTCCTAAGTGCTCAAAATGTGTGCCTTCATAAGTATGAGATATTTAATGTTATATTCGGATGGATCCTTATTTGGAAAGTAGTCTTTAGACCCAGAGAAACTCATGCTGCATTCATGACATGTTGGAACTAGGAAACTCTATTTCCAACTTGGAAACTCGTTGTAGACAGATAATACCAGCGTTTCCCACTTGGAGAGCATCAGAACCAACCAATAGGACACTCTACGCAAATAACTTAATTTTAACTCTGAGCTTCCGAGGTGTCATGAATGCAGCATGATCTATGGTTTGGATTTCTTTAAACAAACTATGCTAACATCAGCTAATTTTAGCCCCTAACAAAGAAATGTGCTTGGGGCATTCAACCTTAGTTTTAAACTGCACAACCAAATCTACTGAAATTGCATCAAATTAAATACTTGGTGGCATGTGAATTTCCCTGGGCCAGAATTAGACCGACCTAAGCCCAAACATCACCATGAAAAGGCCACATCTTGGCTGGCATGTGACTGTGGCCCAATAACCACTTGGAATGATGCTCCATTTGGATGCCATCTACCATAGTGCCCTTCACTTTATCACAGGTGATAGTTTTTAATACTCATCATTGCATACTTTATCAAAAAGTTGGCTGGACCTCATTAAAGTACCGTAAATCTCTGCATTACTTTTTGTGTATAAAGCCTTACTGCATAAACTCCTAGGTTACCTAACCTCATTATTGAAATTGTGGATGTGGATGTGGCCCATGTGGATGGGCCAAATACAGTTACCACATCTAAGCCTTAAGCAACCAGACATGGTGCATATCTGGACCATTTATTAAGTGATAACTGGGCCACATCCACATACCTTTCATGACAAAAATCAGGCTCAGGTATGACGGCCAGAGTCAATCCACTTCTGGCCCAGAGAACAAAGTTGTATCTGGGCCACATGCCAGCCAAGGTCTGGCCTTTTCGTGGCAAAGATAAGACCTGGCCACTTCTGGCCTGGGGAACAAAGTTGTACTTGGGCCACATCCGGATGCCGGAATAAAACCGACGCTGGCCAGATCTGGGGTGTTATTTCTCTGCTGACTGGGAACGTTACCATTATAATTGCTAGCAAAAGTAAATCTGAGCTGTTGCTAACGAACTGTAAACATGTTCTAATTTGGCCCAATATTTACTAAGGTTGCAGGTAAATTTAGTAATTTACTGGAATTTACAGATAATCTGCTACCGCAATGACTCTCTTTTGCTAGCAATCATAACGAGGACGCCTGTCTCAAAAAATTACTAATTTCTTTTGCAGTTTGTGACATTTTATGACTTTCATAGCGTATAGGACCCTTTGACAGAAATGGCATGTATAGTGTTTATAACTGTTGTATTTCCTAAATACAATCTAGATACAGTAACAATTGTAATGCAGTGGAATGCATGTAAACATTATGCCTTTTTAAAATAGAGTGAAATATCTACATTTTAAGTAATTTTCAAATAGTGTTTTGCCGCAAAATTTGTTGGCACGAAAAAAAGGGACCTTTTTTGGTAGCAGTATTAAGCTTCCGTACAAAACAGTCTTTGAAGAAACCATTGAAGAAAGAAAAAAAGAAAAACCTGGCTCACGTGTGTGTGAGTGTACAGCTATAGATCTTGTTTGTGTCTTGCTAATTTCCTTTTTAATCTTTTTTTTTATCCTCCATTAGCCTCCAGCTAACCCAGACCATAGTCTCATGCAGAATTAGAGGGAAAGAAATCCACAAATGAGACACTCTATTTCAGTTTCCATTAGGACTATCAGCCAGGCCTGTTTTTTTAGGTATGAAAAAAGCATCGAGGAGGGCCCCACATGTGCCCTTTTTATTTGCTGATAATTAGCCGCCACCCTGCTAATTGGCTGTGGCTTGGAGGAGCATACCAACCTGCTGTGATTCTTATCGCCAGGCTGTGAGATTACCTTTGCCAATCCTATTGTGAAAAAGAGAACAAACACCCTGACGGCTCCTATACAAAAAGCACAGGCGGAGTTACAGTATGTCTGACTGGAAAGGCAGTGGCCATTTATCTTGTCCTACTGTGACTTTTCATAATCATGCATAAGTTTATATCAGATTTATTCTCTTTTGCAGACAGAAACATCTAAATTAATTAGTTTTCTTGGTCAGGGTTTGAAGTTTGGTTTTCCTTTTGATACAAGTGGTTTCTGGGATTGAATTTCATTTAGGAAACTCAGATGACTTGAAGCCGAGGATATCAATTTACAGTAATCTTGTGTCAAAACTTTTTTGCACAAAACCTATTAGAATGAATGCTGACACAAGCCTTAATCTGCACCAAGGCCGACTTTAGGACTTTTCGTCTTTTAAGTCGTCATATTTGAATCCCTTTTAAATCTCAAAGATTAAAAATGTATTAAAAAAAGTATCACTCACAGGGATTTTCCCAGGATGTTAACATAACTTTGGCTTAATCTTGTCTGTAATCATCAGAAAATAAAACAACATCTTTGAAGTTTATTAAAATAACAAATGAGATCTAGAAGGTAATTGAACATGTTATATGTTATATATTTGCGTCATTTTCTGAATTAGTTCCTTGTCGCTGTTGAATGGGAACTGTTTTTATGATATGCTGTAAAATGACTATGAGCTGAGAGATTGAGTGAACTGTTTTTGGTTAATCATTCCCATAAAATACTATACATGTGCATATCCTTAATTATTATTTTGGCTATTAGTCATAAACATGTTACAATGTTCTATTCCTCCATAATAAGGTCAAGCTCACAGGGGAGGCTCATCTATCATGTTTAACAATGGCTGATTTTTCATAACTCAGTATTTATGAACCTCATTGACTTTCTACAAAGGAGGATCGATACTGTGAAATCAGAGAAATGGGGACTGAGGAATGCATTAAGCTGTATTAGCGCTTGGGTAATGAAAAGTAAATAAAACAACTGTGGTCAGTTGGCAAGAACTCAGCAAAACGGTGGCAAGAGGTACATCTGAGAATACTGACTTTCTGCAGAAAAGGTCTGACTGCAAAGCCCCCTTGATGTCACCTCAACAACTTCCACAAAAAAAACTCAGTACACCTCAGTACCAAAACCAAACCAAAAACAAGCAAAACTTCTTAAAGTAAACTTAAGAGCCTCATCCACATAAAAAAACAAAAAAAACACGAGAGACACAAACAAACTAGAAAGTCCTTTGAAACAAACCTAATTGAGGCAAGCTTCTTGAACTAAACCACTGCAGCAGACCACACTTTACAGCTTCAATCCTAACCTAGGCCAAACCTCAACAAACCGAATTTTAACAAATCAACTACAACCATCCAAATCACATTCCAGCAGCCACAACAGGGCCACCATGGCAGACTGAAGGTGTAGACAGATCAGTGTTTTATTTTCTTGTTCTATAAAGGTCTTGGAACAAATTCCTGCAGTAACCTCACCACTATCCAGAACCCCTTTCAGTGTTCACTGCTAAATTCAGTCCCTTTTAAATGTTCTTTACTTAAAGGGGCAATCAGGGATTGGTACAGTACATCATTTTGGACGTTTAATAATTAATGATACACTCACTGGCCACTTTATTAGGTACACCTGTAAAACTGCTCGTTAACGCAAATATCTAATCAGCCAATCACATGGCAGCAACTCAATGCATTTAGGCATATAGACATGGTCATGATGACCTGCTGTAGTTCAAACCAAGCATCAGAATGGGGAAGAAAGGTGATTTAAGTGACTTTGAACGTGGCATGGTTGTTGGTGCCAGACGGGCTGGTCTGAGTATTTCAGAAACTGCTGATCTACTGGGATTTTCACGCACAACCATCTCTAGGGTTTACAGAGAATGGTCTGAAAAAGAAAAAATGTCCATGAGCGGCAGTTCTCTGGGCGAAAATGCCTTGTTGATGCCAGAGGTCAAAGGAGACTGGTCCGAGATGACTGGTCCGAGACTGGTCCGAGCTAATAGAAAGGCAACAGTAACTCCAATAACCACTCGTTACAACCAAGGTATGCAGAAGACCATCTCTGAATGCACAACACGTCGAACCTTGAAGCAGATGGGCTACAGCAGCAGAAGATCACACCGGGTGCCACTCCTGTCAGCTAAGAACAGGAAACTGAGGCTACAATTCGCACGGGCTCACCAAAATTGGACAATAGAAGATTGGAAAAACGTTGCCTGGTCTGATGAGTCTCGATTTCTGCTGCGGCATTCAGATGGTAGGGTCAGAATTTAGCGTAAACAACATGAAAGCATAGATCCATCCTGCCTTACCAACGGTTCAGGCTGGTGGTGGTGGTGGTGTAATGGTGTGGGGGATATTTTCTTGGCACACTTTTGGCCCCTTAGTACCAATTGAGCATTGTTTAAACGCCACAGCCTACCTGAGTATTGTTGCTGACCATGTCCATCCCTTTATGACCACAGTGTACCCATCTTCTGATGGCTACTTCCAGCATAGACACCATGTCACAAAGCTCACATCATCTCAAACTGGTTTCTTGAAGATGACAATGTGCAAATCTGCAACAACTGCGTGATGCTATCATGTCAATATGGCCCAACATTTCTGAGGAATGTTTCCAGCACCTTGTTGAATCTATGCCACAAAGAATTAAGGCAGTTCTGAAGGAAAAAGGGGGTCCAGCCTGGTACTAGCAAGGTGTACCTAATAAAGTGGCCGGTGAGTGTATATAGCCATTGATTCTGGAAGAATACACATTATAAATGCCTCATGTCCTTAGTTCAACTGTCTTACCCCATCAGAACCCAAAATATACGCTTGTTTTACACCATTATTTGCAAACACTGTATAGCTTCAAAACATGGTTAAAACTATATGTTGATCTCATGGATGGTCAGTCCTTGCATCCATAGCTCTTTTTATGAATTTGAGTGTTTACATTTCTCCAGCTCCATCCCTCAGCTGTTTACCAAAAAAAGTGGCAGAGAGACCACATTGTTATAGTTTGATTTCCAGTTTGCCCCTTTAAGTACATTCCCTTTAGGTTTTTACTTTGCATAATCCAATCCCTTCTCAATGTTCTGCTTCAAGTTCTCCAATTGGACCAGAGCTATATGAGAGCAGGTGAATAAGAATGACACAGACTGTGTTTTCTCAGTTCAGGTAAGGTAAACAAGGCAAACATTAAGGTGTCTCATTAGAAGTCAGAGGTGACACCATGTCAAGGCTATCACGGCAAACGGCTCAAGGAGCAAAGTTGCCATGACCCAAAGGTCATGTCTTGCAGTGGCCATTCTATCAGTGACAGATCCTAATATGCAATATGTTCTTACACATTCCTCATCTGACCCCTTGCTCTTTCATAGTGTCCTTCAGAACTGGAAAAAAGGGAGATAACTACTCAATATACCCACTCCATTCCTCTCATAATCTTTATGACCATATTTCTGAATTAAGTGGTTCTCTCCGGCTTGTGTCATTAACTCAACTATCCCTTTGGCCAAAACCGTACCCCTGCCAAGTATGATCACAATGTGGGGATACAAAGCACCACAGCAAGAATACGAGATTTACACAAGCTTTCAGAGTAAACACAATTTGAAGTAGACAACTTAACATGGCATACATGGCAATACTGCACCCAACATTATGTTTAAAACATCACAAGGAAATCATAGCACAACACCCACTAGCAAAAATACCAAAGCAAGGGTTTGATTAAGACTTCTCTCTTATGAAGCAACACAGACGTTGCCGCTAAATTGCCTGGTTAATCAAGTGAATACAACAAATTCTGATTGTAACAAGATTTGGGCGTCCACTAGGTAATCTGATTCGACATTGTCTTATCTTATCCAGGGTAAATGCTTATTTCATTATTTAGAGCCATGTAGATGCCCGGGTGTGGGGAGCAAATTAATCCACTAATTACTTTGCTGAACATGGGTAATTTAGTCACACAAAGATACACTCACATGCTTAAGATGCTGCACTTGCAGGGCAAATTACACTTGCACAATGTGCCTTCTGTTTTACTTGTGAATGAAAATGCTCCAGGACAGTAATGCACATATGAATACACAAACACACACATGCAAATGAGACACAGACAGAGATGAGATAGAAAAACTAAAATAAGGAGTATGTGGGATGGAGACTAAGACAGAAAGGGATAAATAGATTGAAAAAGATCAAATTATGAAACAAGAAAAAGTGAAAGAGAGAAAGGAACACACAGCAGGAAAAGCCAACGAGACAGGGAACACGCGGCCCATCCAGTCACCGCCCCAGCGTCTGTGTCTGAGACTCAGTCAGTGTTCCCACAGCAGGACCCCCATAAATCACCACTCCACGCCTGCTCCTCTACTCGCTTATTGAGACCGATGGGCTTGTCAGCTCAAAAGGAAGTCCAGAACTCTGGGAGATCACAGGGAGGAAGGGACGGAAGGGAACGCTTGCTGAGAGCACTGTCTGACACACACACACTCCTAGTTCAACTGTCAAATATTCCTGCATTGTAAATCATGCAAGGGCCCGGGAACAGGATCCTGTGACATCATTTTATGGGTCCAAAACCTGTTGACTATGTTAATATATGGCTGGACAAACAACATAAATCTGCCCATATAGCTCTGTAGTAATGCGGATTCCTCTAGTTATAACATTGTATTAACATGTTGTTACATAGTAATGTGCTAATTGCATGTGCTAGGGTGTCTGTCTGTGGTTTGTGTTAATACTCAAGTGGACTTAGATAATAATAACCGCTTTATAACTCAGTTATAAAGCAATTACTAGTGTTCTATGTAACAGAATGTTAATATAATGTTTTTACTGCTGTGATAACCGAGTTTCTGCACAGGTATAGGGGCCAAAACAGAGATGACAGGAGAGATGATAGGAGCAGAACAACTCTGCTGAACGGACCTGGAACTGTTATGTCACACTGTATGAAACCGGCTCAGCATTATAATGAGAAACCAATTAGTGAGTTCCCTTCATTAACAAGATAAATAATAAAACACCATTTATTGTTACTGTATATACAGCACTTCATAATTTAGTAGGTGAAGTGGTGGTTTGATGAGTAACATACCCTGGAGGAAGACAAAGCACAAACAAGACATTGAATTCAGACACTATTGTTCTAATCACATTCAAATGAGAGCTTTGTTGTTTTCAAAACACTTGATTACCAAATGCAATTCAAATCCTTTTCCTGATGTATAGACAAATTGACCTGTCCATACTAACTCATATGTGCATCATGTTACATGAACATATTGCAGCCAAGTCGAGGAGCAGCCCTACATGTCATAATGTAACAATGTCATGTCATAATATTGTTTGTAGTTTCTTTGGCTCATTGTTAATCCATATCAATAAGAGTGGGGTAAACAGATCATTGCTCCCTGGAAGAAAACACTCTTAATAGGGAGGGTGATCACTAAGTAGTGCAGAAAGATAAGACGCCAAACATGTGACAGACTGCCTTCATGCGTGTGGCATGTTTTGACACTTCCTGTATTGTAATGAGGTAGGCTAAGTGAAACTGTAGTCTAATTTACCAAACTTTGACTCTGTCAAAAATAACATGCCTGTCAATCCAATGAAATAGGCATCAATCCATTAAATAACACTTCATACAGCATGTAAATATAACTGTTATAAGACACCCTCTAGACACCCTGTCACATAATAAATATCATGGAAAAAACAAACCTTCAACCCTACAATAACGTAACATCATATGAAACAGTTCACATACTGTATCAGTTTCAACTGTTTGATGCACAAGGAGGGCCTCTTTCTTTCTCTCTCAGTGATAGTGGTGAAACCCAGACCATGTAGAGCTGTATTGTGGATCTCCACTATATTTCCTAAAACCCTTAATTAGCTAATTTATCAGGCTAATTACTGCCTTAATTGGCCCCCACAACCTCATATCTCAGAAGGCTGGCAGGTGACAAAATTATTTCCCTCTGGAAAAAGAAAGAGACAGAGAACAAGTGAGACACAGAGATAGAGACGGAAATTAGAACAACAAATGGTTTTATAGGGGATATCATTCAGTGTCTCCACTGGTTCAGTCTTTTCCATCATGATGTTACATGTAACATCCATAATGTTACAGCTATTATCCTAACTCAAAACCTTTACAGCTGAGTTTCAACTCTTGGAAAGCTTATGGGAAACTATTTGGAGTGTATTTGGATATGACAAATAAATGGAGATGGGAGTGCCTCATTCTCTTCACAAGCAGGAATGAAAGCCATCTAAACTAACAAAAATGACCAGAGTGCCTTAACAAAAGTCAAAAATCAAACCACCTATTTGACACAACAAACCCTAATCTGGGATCAATTTTCACAGCGGTCAACACGTCTGCTCTTTACAAAATAACATTCTGATCCTATGTCAGAGTGGCACTGTCACAGTGGCAATCCCCCGGTTTTCCAAGAGTGCCCGCCTGGAAAGCAGATTGGCAAGACAATGCATCTACTAGAGAAGAACAGGCAGATCTCAATATCAACAAAACAGACCCGATCAGCAGGATACAAAAAGGATGTGGAGCCTCCTGCGGTAATGTTTTCCGTGATCCTAGGTGATTCACCATGGCACAGTTCCATGGCATTTTGTTCGCAGTTGAAAGGGAATAATGCTTAATGTGAGGCCAACAGAAGTGCACAAACTCTGCGGAGAGAAGGTCCCCATCAACCGGGGTTTAAACTGAGCGGATGACGCACTGGAAACTGCATGTCTGCTAAAATCAGAGGGAAGAGGGGGAATAACACTGGTGCCCCAAAATAGCCACTGCTGCTGCTGATGCTGAGTGCACTCTTAAGGCTCGGATAATGGAGATGTGGCTTACAGGAGCCTGAACGAGGTTTGGTAGAAGAGTTATATGAGCGTGCATGTGACGGGTAGGAGCAAGTGGGGAGTGTGCATATTAGTTAAGCAACAAAGGCCAGAAGGTGCATACATGTGAAACTAGCAGTAGAGGGAGGCTGCAGTAACCAGGACTGTGCACTTGTACATTCCAACAAAGGCTGAGGTTTACAGAATGTGGACATAGGCCTAGCCCTCTACTGCATGACTTTTTGTTTTTAAAATCATAGTCCCCTATCCCAAATCTAATAAATTGATGAGTTGAGCAATGTCATACTATTTGCAAATATTTCCAAAATAGTGGTTTGGGCAACTGAGTGCAGTAGAGGGCTAGGATCAGGTTCATTAATTTATTAATTAGTAATACTAGTGTCAGGATTAAATCCTTTGAGATTTATCATCTCATTTTAATGGGGGCATCCAGTGACCCGAGCAACAGAGACTAGCACAAGTGAGAATGCAATTTCAAAAGCATACTATTCCAAGCGGAAAAAAAAGTATACTTAAGTGGATTCAAAATATTATTTAAGTATGAATAGTATGTTTCAAGTGTATTCATATTTGTCTGTGCTTATTTGATGTATGCTTAACATGTATTGACTATGCCCTTAAATACAGTGCCTTCGAAAAGTATTCAGACTCCTTCACTTTTTCCACATTTTGTTGTGTTATAGATTCAATTTAAAATGGATTAAATTGAAAGAATTTGCCATCAATCCACACACAATACCCCACAACATATTTCGCAAACATTGTTTACCAACGTATGTGACGTATGTTTGCCAGACCACAAAATGAAAACATTATTATTGGCACACTTCTATTATACTAAATACTACCTTTAAGTGTATTTTGAATATGATAGTAACATATTATAAAGACACTTCTATTATACTGAACACTACCTGCAAATTTAAAGTATATTTGCAATATTTTGGTGACATATTATAATCACAATTGTACTAAAAGTACATTTCAATAAACCTGCAAACCACCTCTTCAATTAGTGCACTAAGTATACTTAAAGTACAAAAGAAGTGTTCCAATGTTGCACTACTAAATACAGTTAATATACTTAAAGTAGTGCTTTATTTAAAATCTATACAACTTTTATATATTTAGTACACTATTAGTTGTTCCAAAATAGTACACACTTAGTATATACTTATACTTAAAGTATAAGTGCGTCAGAAGAAAAAGTGAATTTACTACACTTTTCACTTGGGATAGGTTACCAGGAACGTGCAAATGTGCTTGACGATAAAAGCTAAGAAAAATGTGCCTGCAAGTATAGCAACATGGGGAAACTAGATCATGCAGGTGAGGGGGCATGTACATGAGCCTAGCAACAGAGGTTAACAGGAGCATGAATGTGAGTTTGTATAGTGACACAAACTCACAATAACATGTTCATGAGCCTAGCAACAGAGGTTAACAGGAGCATGAATGTGAGTTTGTATAGTGACACAAACTCACAATAACATGTTCATGAGCCTAGCAACATCACTTAACTGGAGCATGTGCCTAGCAATTCAGACTGACAGCAGTGTGCATGAGAGCCAGGCATCACAGATTAGCTGAAGAGTGGTCAAAACAAGTGTGCATATGAGCCTTAAAGAATCATGCCTTGAGTGACTTACAGTAGTTTAACAAAACCTGTGGGGTTTAACATTAAAGTGTCACAAAACCAACGTCAAAAAGAGGTGACATATTCTAAGAATTACATATTCTAAAATCAGGCCTAGGAAATCAATCAGATTATCCCACAGACACACCTGGTGGCACAAAGTCATCCTCTCGGAACCTCATCCTTTATCATGCAGGGGAGTTCCATCTGTTCATCTTTATTTATATATTCTGGCAAAACAAACAGAGATGCCACAATCAGAAACAAAGTAACAATTTCAGATCCTATGAACAGACGCCAAAAAAGGAGAAGAGAGCTGAGACAGGCCAAAATAGAGTCTGAGATTAAAGCATGACGTGTGTTCAATCTGCTCAAAGCTGATGATTTCGGGGGACAAAACATTTAAATAAGCCCTTGAAAGACCCTGGATGAGTCTTTTTTGTAATGTTGTACTAAAAGCAGCAAACTGTTCTTTATCTAAACCAGTGGTTCTCAACCTAAGCCTAACCCCCTCCTTATATGAGTTATATTAACCCTAGTCCTGCCACAAAAAATGTGCATGTTTTCCTTGTTTATTTTAGGGTTAGGCTAACCCTAACCCTTAATTAAGTTAAAATCTAAATTCATTTCTAAAATAAATACAATAAATGACTTTTGTCACTATGGACATTTTTCATAGCTTAACTGCACAAGCTTCTCACTCAGTGTGAGGACTGCTGCTGTCTGGCAATAATATGGTCAAAGTGTGGAGAGATCTTTGACATGGCAACACGCATGCAATTCTCAAGGGTCAACCTGGCCCTGTATTTAGTTTTCAGGGCTGTCATGGCTGAAAAGCCAGCCTCACACAAGTAGGTGGTACAGAATAGTATCAACACCTACATTTCTGCATCATGACATGCTTGATACTCAGCACTGTACTCCAGTGTTTCCAGTGACATTTCATTGAAACTCTTCGGGTGCCATCAGGTGATAACTCTATGAGCTCTTCCAAGAGTTTGGATGGGGAAGTGGCTGGAAGCTCTGCCTCAATGTTCTCAGTAAAAGCGTTATTAATGCACTGGTAAGTAGCTGCTTGCTCCTCAGTGATTTTAAGTAAATAACTGTTAAACTTGTCTATCATCATTGACAGGTACACTGTTACCTGATCTTTTATGGTGCTGTAATCCAGCTTTCTCTCCTCTATGAAGTCATGCATCTGTTCAAACATGTCAGTAATTCCTGATAAGGCATGAGTTTTCCATAGTTTTAGTTTTCTTTTGAATGCCTGGACTCATTCATACTGGGTAATGCTGTTTGTGTTTGCACCCTGCATTGCTCTGTTGATCTTCTAAATCACTGAATATGTCTGCAAGGTAGCTCAGTTGAGCAAGCCATTTCTCATCCCGCCAAAACTCTGCCAGATCTGACTTCTTTTCCGAAAGGAATGTGTACAACTCCTCTCTCGGGTTAAACAAATGCGTCAGCATTCGTCCTCGGGACAACAATCGCACCTCCGTATGCATGAGCAGGGAGTGGTTGTCAGCGCACACCTCCTCACAGAGGGCAGTGAATAACCTGGAGTTTGTGGTTCTAGCTTTAACAAAGTTCACAATGATACCAGCTGTATCCAAAACACAATGAAGTCCGGGTTCAATGTGCTTTGCAGCAACCTTGTCTCTGTGCAGAAAACAGACTCCAATGCAGTTTGTCTACCTTATTCCATTTGACCTCATAAAATCATCCACTGCTTCAAAAACATATTTTGCCACTGTAGTCCTTCTTAGCTCCTTACAAAACAAAAAATCCCACTTTATATCATTTTCCCATTCATAGTGAACATATGGCAAGTAGACATTTTTGAGACATCATCTAATTGGATGGCGAAGTCATTGCCACAAAGGCGCACAGCACACTGTACCATTATATCCTCAAACATAGATCAGATGCGACGTTTGACAGGATCATTTGCTTTCGATATTTTCGCAAGTTGCTTGGATTTCTCTTCTCCAAACAATTCCCTCACTATCTCGGTTGCACAAGGCATAATCAAGGTTTAGTATGAGGCTTTTTCTATTGTGCTATTTTCTGGGCCACCGTGTAGGATAAACAGTTTCTTATCCACAGCTGCAGTCGTCTTCATCTCTATACTACTCAACTCTTTGGCTTTCCGTTAAAAGAAAACTCTGGGCCTGTCCTTGTATTTGTCATGTTTTGTCTGTAAATTTCTGATCAGAGGCACACTCGTTGGACTTGAGAGCAAACTACACATTGTGGCTGAGGCAAGCCCTTGCTCCCGGGGAACACTACTAATTGTATTTATCCTTTATTTATCCAGGGAATATTACAGATGGATTTATCTGTAATATTATTTGATTTTGCAGTTATTTGATAGATATGAAGTGCTATGTGAATTATACCCATCATGATTTTTTTGATAATTTAGAAGTCATCCCACGACCCCCTGGCAGCTCTCTGAGCCACCTGTGGGCCGCGGCCCCCTGGTTGAGAAACACTAATCTGAACCCCAACACACAACAACATATACAGGCTAAGGGTGTGTTTATGCGTTTTGGACATTATTATCTAGTAAATACTGCTGGAGCTACAATACTGTAGGTTAATATCAGAGGAGGCTGGTGGAGATAGAAATCGGAGGATGGGCTCATTTTAATACACGGAATGGAATGAGGAATGGTATCAACTATGTACTGTACACATACACGTGTTTGATACCATTCCTCATTCCATTCCATGCATTACAATGAGGAGTTCTGCCTCGTACAGCCTCCCCTGGTTAATGACATAACTCACTTGATCTATAAAAAACATCCCGCTATTAGTAGTCAACATTCAAGTTCATGCTACACTCATTCCATCGCTACATAGGCTGATTCGAGACACATTCGATGGTTTTGATATCAAAACTCAATATTCAGCATTAAGTTAATTCTGCACTTACACAAAGGCTGCTTCATTTAATGTACCAGCTATCACTAAACCCAATCAACAAGCTAACACTGTACTCAATCAAGCAGACTATTACCATGATCAATCAGAGGTTTAACGCTATGCTCAAACCGGCGCCTAATTCCTCGCTACATCTGCAGCATTTAATGTGCTCTCACATTTCAAAGAGTTTTTTGGTATTCTGTCTCACTGTCTCGTCCCTGCCTGAGGGGGTCTCTGTAATTATGGAGTAAGAGTGTCACATCCAAAATTAAACATTCTGAGACTTTATCAAATATTTCCCTGTTGTAATTAACAGGCCACTCTTCTCACCCAAACAGAATAGTTTTTGAAAAATTTTTTTTTCTATTATTATAAAAAAGCTAGATGATTGCAGAGCGAGAATTTGAAGTGTTTTTGGGCATTTGACATTGGATTAGCAGCTGATACATAAACATGAGAGTGAAGGCATGAGACGGCAATAACGAATCTGCCATCTTCATGCAAAATGATCCTTTGGTTAGAACTGACATGGCTTCCCTTAGCCTTGTAGCTGTGGAGTCTTGAGCTGCGATAAGCAACACATCATTAGCCAATAAGCATAATTTCTAAATTACAACTACATTGAGATTCATAGCTCATAATACAGTGGGGGATTCTGCTCTGATGTCGCTTATGACAAGCAACTCGTTTGCATAATACTTGTTTTCCCTAATCTGTATTGAATTATTTGTCTGGTGTGTGAAGATTGGAGCAGACAAGCATCAACTCTCTCCACACGAGACCCCTCTGTAATCTCTCAGCATCGCAAAAACATCACATGGCTGAGACTCCCCAAATCAGACTTGTCACAGGGTGTTGTTACGCATTTGCTGCAGAGCTGAGGACTGAGTCCGTCGTCGCCAAGTGAGCTACGTATACAGAACATGACGTCTGCTTTCTCCACTTAGTTTTTGTAACCTCTTCCCTCTTCTTTTCTAGCACCTCTTTGTACTGTGAATGGTTCTTCAATGACAAGGTCAGACAGTCTGCACTTTTAGAGATAGGTAGAAAGGGAGGATTCTGAGCTTTCGCTGCCCCCAAGAGAGGGGCAGTGCCATCACAGCCAGAGAGATATTGATGAATCCCCTGACAAGGGCACTTTAGATTTCTCCTCCAATACCCCTGCTTGCGCGCTGCCGAGCTGACCTGTCATTGGCTCCCGCCGAGGCTGTCATCTCGGGCCTATCACGACGGGACACGCTTCTCTTCCCAGGCCTTGTCCAGACCAGGTGCGCTCTGCTGGAGTTGTACCTGTCAGTGCAACAGCTCATGGGAGAACTAAATCAATATGTCAGACAGTGGGATCTGCTGTGCGGGGGGAGAAAAGAAAACGAAATAAAATGATAACTAAGAATGCTAGATATGCAACATCTTCTTCTCCTCCCTTGTTGGAGAGCAGACTCTGATAACAGGACAGTAAATCTCAATGAGGAGGCCGTTTACACTTTCAATGCGGTGCTGAATTTCTGGCAGGGTAATTTACTCAAAAACCTGTTGATCTATTGACATGGTGTACCAGCATACTCTAAGCAAACATTAGCAAAAGGGGTGGAGAGAGGATACAAGGGCATAAATAATGGTCAAAGGTTTTGTTTTAGATGCCCTCAACAGCAGAGAGTGGCAAGATAAATGGTGGGGTGAGGAGTGGAGTGACGATGCAAACTTTGATGCTGAGAAGACACACTCTAGGGTATCCTGTAATGGAGAATAAGATAACTGTTGGAGACTTTCAATGACTGCTCAAATCCAATAGTCAATTAAGTCAATAAATGTCTGAATCATTACCTCACAATTCAATCTTTAAATTACTTACTTACGGGTTATCAAGTAATATACACTTTATATTAAGCTTCTACTATACCTGTGTAGTAACACTGTAATTATTGTAATAACAATTGCATATACTGTAATAAAAATCACATTAACATAGTAATTAGATGGTATATGTAGTTGAGCAGTTTGTGTTATTACACAAGTGCAACCTTATTCGGTAAGTGTGTGAGTGAGTGAGAGACTGACTGACTGACTGACTGACTGACTGACTTGACATAATTAACTGAATGAACACACTCACAGCTGAGTCTTTAGTATTATGTTGGTAGACTGGCGGGGCTCTGATAAGACAAGCCAGGATTTTCTCTCCTCATCTCTGAGGTTGACCTGGAACTGTCAGCTACACTACAGACCATCCTGGCATCCGGAAACATCACAGACAATCAGCCAAAATGGAAAACACAAAGATGCTCCTTCCCTGTCTTATCATGCTCTCTCTCTCTTTCTCTCCCCCTCCTGCCTCCCTTCCCGTGTATCCACTTCCAGCTACAGTATGCAGTGCCAGAACCATTCAGTGCTCTGCTGGGGAGAGAGAGGGCACAACCACTCCACTAAAAAGACCTGGGTAGCATGTGAAGTCCACACAGCCACTTAAATCTACCATCATATGGTTCCAGGGAGTCCAGGAAAGTGGGTATGGGTAGAGAATGGACTACCACCTCTGTGTGTGTGTGTGTGTGTGTGTGGCACACTTATTGAGTTACTTCTAAACACAATGTAATGTACAGTAAAGCATGAGACCATCTAATTGCACATCGGTTCTGCTCAATTTCCCACATGCACACACGCACACACACACTGTCAGAAGTCTTCACATCACACACAAAATCATTGTCAGTAGCCTCCCAATTATACACACACACACACACACACACACACACACACAAACTCACAGACCCACTCCCTGTCAAGTTATTATTTTCTCATGATACAAATGCCTTTTTTTTTGCAAAAAGAAATTACCCAGAGTAACCTATTAATCTGACTCTGTTCTTTGGAATTACACTTCCCTCATCCACACAGCAGCACACAATAGAACTCCTCTTTACTGTTCTGTACTGATCTCACTATCCTGGCCCACAACTTTGACTAAACAATAGTCTGCACCCTTGTGAGTCTTAACATTTTAAAGAGCACGTTAGTGATGCCTTACTAATGTGATGGAGAATTGAGAGATGTGAGTAGATATTTCTGCAGGAGGCAAGAGAGGCTGACATTGAGGGAAAGCTCTCAGGAAAATCCTCATAGCCTTTCATATCAATCATTGTTTCTTAATGCGCGTCCCATAGACTTACTCACTCCCACTCCAATTAGCAATGTAAAGGCATTCACACTATCTTGTACACACACACACACACACACACACACACACACACACACACACACACACCTGCTTGCATGCAGGCATACACCAGACACACTCAAGTGCACACGCGCACACACACACACACACACACACACACGGGACTAATGAGAGAGAGAGCTGCCAGGGGGTCGTGGGATGACTTCGTTATGGGACTGAGTGGTTGGCACTTCACCAGCTAATGGCTGAAAATGATTTGGACAAGTAGCCAGTTGGCTCCAAATAGACTGATGAGGATGATCAAATATTCTGAGTGAGTAAACAAACTTACCTACAGGAGCGGAGTCCACCATGGAAGACGACACACAGCATCATAAACAAGGAGGGAGGGAAAGGGGGAGAGAAAGATTGATTATTGACATCAATATTCCTTTATACGCTCCGGACATGTGTGTATGTGTGTATAAACTTGCTATGACCTACAAAGCGAAATATTCTCTTTATACACCATTAAAAGCAATGAGTTCCAAAGCTTTATTTAGATGACAACATAGGCAAATGCATTAATCATCCACGTATCCCTTGTTAATTAACTAAAGCTACCAACATATTTCACATACTTTGTTTACAATATAAAACCAATGGGAGCTAAAGGGGCCCCATAACATTTGCAATTACTAAATTAATACTTGACACAAATTAAAATGGTTTGGAGTTGTTGGCAATGTTTTTTGACAATGAAGAATTGGAAACTTAGTATATATATTATTTTTGTATACTCTCAAAATACCATCTGGGGTCTGGACCCCTGTTGGTAGCTTGAGGGTTTTAAGGACTTCTCTAGGAAATGGTAATGGTTGTTCTAAACAATGAAAGCATTATTGTTCTAATTAGCTAATGTGTTGCCAGTGATGAGGAGCGGAATGTGAAGAGCTACTTTGAGCATTCACCCTTCACTTGATGAAGGACAATTACCAATGATAATTGCCGGGAGCTATTTTGCATATCATTTGATGTACTGGTCGAACGTACCTAATGACTACTTTGAAACTGATGTGGTAAGCAAGTCATTTTATTTATTTATTTTTATTCATCATTTATTTATACGGGGGAGGGGGGGGGTCTTACTGAGACCTGAGTCTCTTTTACAGAAGAGCCCTGTAAGAACAAGGTACATGGGGATAAAAGAAACATACAGACAGACAAAATGGAAAAT
Source organism: Argentina silus (assembly GCF_951799395.1). Classification (NCBI taxonomy): domain Eukaryota; kingdom Metazoa; phylum Chordata; class Actinopteri; order Argentiniformes; family Argentinidae; genus Argentina; species Argentina silus. Next base: position 36,174,652 of record NC_139653.1, read on the forward strand.
GGAAATCTACAAATAATTAAAGAAAAAAAGAAAATAGATAATACTGATAACAAGGATGATATAAATCCTTAAGACATGAGCACAACCTACATAAAAGAAAATGTGGACAACAGAAAAAAAGCAATAGATAGGAATCACATAGGACCCGCTAAAACGGTTACAATTTTCAATGAATAAATCTGCTAACATTCTCTTGAAATGGTCTAAGGTGACCAATGACTCTAGTTTTAGTTCCTCCTAAAGGCCATTCCAAGAGGATGAGGCATGAACGCTAAAAGCTGATCTCGCAGCAACTGTGAAAACTCTAAAAGCCAGTCTTGAGACCCTACAATTCAAAAGTAGGATAACAATTCAGAAGTAGGGTAACCAGCCTGATGGTAATTTCTGGAGAAGTGCTTTATAAACAAACATAAGCCAATGGCATGATCTTCGATTTGCCAGGGAAACCCAACTCCCATTGTGGTATAGAGTACAATGATGAGTTGTATATCTGTTGCTTGCTATAAACTGGGGCATGCTGTGATATATAGTATCCAAGGATGTTAATGTCCTAGTGTGAGCATGTATGTGTAAAATATAGACATAGTCAATCTTCCTAAGAGAAGCAGGACTTGTTCTTATAAGGAAAGCCAAGTCTGATTCTAACTTAATTAGATTTGATATATGTAATTAAGATATGTAAAGGAAGATCATCATCAATATAAATGCCCAGGTATTTATAATGAGAAACTCGCTAAATTGGGGCAATGCCCAAAGTACATATGCATAAGTCATCAGATGCATCTTTCTGTGATCTGGAAAATAACATATAGTGTTCTGCTCAGTAATTTGTAAGCTTTTTTTTCTTTGTTTGGCTCCATACTCAAAAAGTTTGGATTTGAAATCAAATAATTACTATGTGGTTAAAGTAGACATTCTCAACTTTATTTAATGGTTTTTGTGTACATATTGGTTTTATCATTTAGAAATTACAAGACTTTTTATACATAGTCCTCCTATTTCAGGGCACCAAAAGTCATGGGGCAATTGGCTTGACAGGGGTTTCTGGTCAGTTACGTGTGTTCCATCACATCATTTGTGCAGTCATAAGACAGTTGTCCATGCCTACTGTAGTACTGATTCTAGACTTCGCGTTTGCCTTTAAAAAGTACCTAAAAAGCCTGCAAAGATCTGGAAAAAAGGTATTGTGGATAGATAAGACACACATTATCATGTACCAGAATTATTGCAAAAGGAAAGTTTGGAGAAAAAAGGATCTGCCCAAGATTTAAAGCATACCACCTCATCTGTGAAACATGGTGGAGGGGGTGATATGGTTTGGGCATGTACTCTATAGCTGCCACTAGAACTGGCTAACTCTTAATTGATGATGTAACTGTTGACAGCAGCAGCAGAATTTATTCTGAAGTATACAGAAACATCTTGTCTGCTTGAGTACAAGCACATGCCTCCAAATTCATTGGACGGTGCTTTATGATACAGTAAGACAATGACCCAAAACATACCGTCATAGCAACTAGGCGTAACGTCTCATCCTGTTTCTTAGTTTATGTTTGTCTTTGTTTCATGTTATTCATTTATTGTTTCCTGCTTATTTTTGTGTTACTCACCTTGTCTCTCATCTCAGACACTTCACCACCTGTCTTTGTGTGTTTCCCGCCTGTGTGATTGGCTTCACCTGTTCCTCATCATCCTTCCCTGTGTATTTAGTCTGTGTGTTCCCCTGTCTCTGTGCCAGTTCGTCTTTGTACCTTCGTGTCATATGTCCCAGCATTCCTAGTGATAAGTATTCCTGGTTTTTGATCCACGAGTGTGTTTTTGACTTTGCCTTTTTTCGGATTATCTGCCTGCCTTTTTGAACTGCCTGTACCAAACCCTGCTTTGCCTCCCCCCTTCCTGGAATATCTGCCTACCCATTGACTGCCTACCTGTGTACCGAACCTTTCTGAAAGTAAAGACTCTTCTATTGGATTTAAATTTTTGTTTCCGAGTCGTGCGTTTGAGTCCTTTGCCTGAGTACTCCTGCCATTACACTAGGGATTTATTTTGTGGGCCAAAAAGTGGACAATTCTTGACTAGCCAAATCTTCAGATTTAAATCCAATTGAACATGCATTTCATTTCCTGATGATACGATTTTGGACAAAAATACTTCAAAACAAACAACAACTGATGATGGTTGCAGTGCAGGACTGGCAGAGCATCACTAGAGAAGATACCCAGTATCTGGTGGGGTCAAAGGGGGTCGCAGACTTAAGGCAGTTATTGCATTATCGACCAAATACTAAACATGAGTGCTTAATTTGGACATTATATGAAATAAAAAGTGCATCTGAATTGTGATTCACAAATGGGTACACAAATGGGTACACAAATGGGTACACACCCTTAAATAAAAGCAATCTACACTCACCAAACACTTTATTAGGAACATTATACTAATACTGGGTAGGGCCTCCCTTTGCTCTCAAAACAGCCTCAATTCTTAGTTGCATTGATTCCACAAGATGTTGGAAACATTCCTTAGAGATTCTGGTCCATGATGACATGATTGCATCACGCAATTCCTGCCGATTTTTCAGGTGCACTTTCAAGCTGTGAATCTCTCATTCTACCACATCCCAAAGGTGTTCTAATGGATTCAGATCCGGTGACTGGGAAGGCCACTGAAGAACACTGAACTCATTGTCATGTTCATGAAACCAGTTTGAGACAACTTTTGCTTTGTGACATTGTTATCATGCTGGAAGTAGTCATTTAGGGTAAGATGGGTAAATTGTGGCCATGAAGGGATGCACATGGTCAGCAACAATACTCAAATAGGCTGTGGCATTCAAGCAATGATTGATTGGTATTAACAGGCCCAAAGTGTGCCAAGAAAACATTCCCCACACCATTACACCACCTCCACCATGAGAAGGTGTACATGTGTTCATAATAAAGTGCTCTGTGAGTGTATACTTGAACCTCAAAGTAACTGTTTGATTTAAAATCCAAACTTTTGGAGTATAGAGCCAAAAGAAGAAAAATGCTCTATTTAACAAGGGCTTTATGAAGAGCAGTAAATGCAGCCTGAAGCTCAGAAAAATCCAACAGAATATATGACAATAACATCGGCATACAAATAGAGATTACAGTTTTGTACAGAAGACCCAATATTGTTTATATATATATTAAGGACCAGACCAGGAATCTAGCCTTGTGGGACACCCTTTGTTTTATCCAGAAAACCTGATTTAACGCCATCAGAAGATATATATTGTGTTATATACATTTAATAGTTTTCAAACCATCTACATGAAGCCTGGTCGAGACCTATTTCAGATAACCTCTGGATTAGTAGGTAATGATCGATCATATCGAAAGCCTTGGAGAGGTCTATGGATAAGGAAGCACAATGACTTTTTCGGTCTAGGCAACACATCATCTAAAACAAGTGTAGCAGCTGATATTGTGCTATGCCCAGGTTCAAAGCCAGATTGGTGCACACCACAATTGTTGAAATGAAAACAATGGTAGTACAACCATTATTCTCAAACAACAAACATGCCGAGATAAAATGCTGATTAATTATCAGTTATCCCATTTTTCTCAGTAGGCCAGAATCTGTCATAAATTGCTTTGGCAGGGACTAGTATTCTATTATGGAATACTATCAATAACTTAATGAAATGTATTATCACATATTACTATAGGCTACTTTGCTGCTCTGTGCACAGATTTAAAGCACATTCACAATGACACACTCACACGAACACAGATACTTCACAATACTCTCTTATGCACACTTATGCACGCACGCACGCATGCACACACACACACACACAATGACATTTCCCATTCCTCCAATTTGCTCGCGTTTCTTATTGCCCGTGGTTACTGTGACCTTCCACACGCTCCCTGCTCTGGCCTGTCTCTTATGTAGGTCATATCTCTAATCACTCTGCCTTTTATTAAACACCATTTGCACACACGCGCCTCTGCTCCTCACACACCACTGAGCAGCTGATGGGAAATGGATACGCTGATGAAGACCGAGCGAGTTAAGCTTGCACCGCCAACAAAGTCTCTAACCTGATTTAAAGAAAACAAAAAAAGAACAAACGAGTTGAGCCGAGGTCACTGGTGCCAGCTCTTTCGAATGTGAATGTTTGGGTGATCGAGTTTGTTGCTGAACGCAAACTACTCTGTCTTTAAAACAACAGACCTGACAAGATGAGCACTTTGCTACATAATTGGAAACAGAACAACAGACCTGGTTTCCTCCTATACTCTGAGACACAGAGCCAAAAAAACAGGACAGACAAGTTGAGCTGAGGTAACAGCTTATTCTGAAGTTAAAGTCCTTAAGATACCAGGCCTGTTTTAAAGATTGCCGCAGCCACCTTATTTCAACGGTTGTTTTAGCACACCTCTGAGGCAGATGCTGTTTTTTTTCCCGCCAGCTTCCTTCTGTGTTTTTAAAAATGTATCTGAATCCAATATCGCCTGCAGTAAGTAAATAAACAAGTTTGTGCATTTGTACACAAGACCTGGTTCTTGTAACATTATTGACTGGAGGCTTTTCAGACAGAAGTAGCCTGAGGGCATATGAGAGTCCACTTCCAGGGTCACAAGGGGTCATCAAGTCAGTCTGCCAATTGGAGATCAATATCCCCATGGGATGGTGCAATGGGCTAGGGGAGTGGAGGTTTGGGGGCTCTTCCAGCCTATATGCATCTGTAGAAGTGTGTCTGACTGTGTCTGTCTGCTTGCATGTGTGTGTTTTCGTGTGTGTGTGCGTGCGTGCGTGTGTGCTCATTGCAAGGCCAGCCTCAAGGATAGGAAGCTGTCTCCCATCGATCCCAACAGTGCTCATTGGTACAGCCAGCGGCATGAAGAAACACAGACACAGCGAAAATGAGGAGCGTTTCACTTACTGTGTACTGAAGCACATTAAGCCACTCCGCAAGTGTTATATCCACAAGATTTCCTCCACAGCCATTTTCATGAACTTCGACAGTACGTATGTGGACACATTAAATCTGCATGGCTAACTTTGACTTGGAAGATACTTCACCAGTGGCTGAGCATTTATTACCCAATCTATTGTTGCTGTCAAGCTCTGTCTTTTTTGGAGTCCATAAATGCTTGATTTCTTCTTACTCTGCTTCGGTAAATGTTAACGGCACCTCGATAATGGCTCTCTCTCTCGTCTGTTTTGACAACTGGGTTTTCTGACTGGTCTTGAGTTTCAAGCTACTGTATATCACTCTTGAGGTACAATAATCATACAATATTCTCCAATTGCCATCCCAGTTGTTAGACTGTGCATGCTATGGGTGTCCTATGTCTCTTGTATTCACTGTAACACCATTGCATCACCACAAACGGGAAAACAATAGTCAAAGTCAAACAATACTTTTCGAATAAACATATATATATATTAAAAAAAAATAAGCTTTTTGACATTTGACCTATAACAACCCAACCCCTAAATAGTCTCCTGATCTGACTGTGTAGCATCAATAGGTCAGATTAGGAAATGGAGTGGGCATTATCAAATAGCATCCTTTATGAGAATCACAGACGATAAGAGCAGAGGTCTTTATCAGGTCCTGTTTTAGGCCAGATAAGACAAAAGTGTTTGCGTGTGATTCATGAGTCTCCCTCAGAGGGCTGGGGGGCTGGAGGGGTGGGGGGGCCATCCCTCAAAGTGCTGGCAGGCTGTAGGGGTGGGGGGGTGAGTCTCCGTCAGAGAGCTGGGGGGCTAGGGGGCTTATCGACTTGGTATCCTCAGTCACCATGATCCCTATCTCTGTCTCTCCCACGGCAGGACTCAGCACTGAGCTGAGCTGGCCTTACAAGTCATGATGCACTCTCTGAGGGAGGCTAGGCTAATGGTAATTCCTCTGAGTAAGAATGCTAAGCCAACATAGCCCAGTGTTTCTACTGGGTCAAAAGGCTATAAGGAGGTCATGGTGGAAGAATGTTTGGAAAGCACTGACCTCCAGTACTATAGGAAAACGCTATAGCTACAGTTGCCGTGACCTCAACCCACATAAGGTCAGAAGGGTATTTGTGATAAAAAGCAGTATCCTGTTTTAGTAACCGAGGCAACAGGGAGGGAGAGAGAGGTGGGAGTACTAGGAGAGATGGAGAGTGAGAGTATGGGAAGCCTCGACTGGTTTTTGTTCATGTTATCTGTCCATGTTGGTTCCAGTTTAAAGCATGAATGGGTTGCTGGAGTTTGAGTTTGAGTTTAGGGTGTGGGTCACAAGGCTGGGGGAATCATTGTAGATACCATGGTAAATATAGCCACCTAAGAATATGTGAACATCATACAATAGATCTCTCTCTCTCTCTCTCTCGTTTGAAAGACATGAAACCATCTAATCTCTCGACCTTTGTTTTTCAGACACAAACACAAAAGGAATGGGAGGATAACACGCACGCACGCACACAGACCCTGTGAGTGGTTATCTGATCGGCATGTTGGAGGTGTATCTCCACAGTTGGATGCAGGTGGCATTTGAGAGAGCTGGCACACCAGTAGCGAAGAGGCCGGGGCTATGCCAGGTGGTACCTGCAGACAGTGTGCACAGACACTGCGCGCACACTAACACACACACACACACACACACACACACACACACACACACACACACACACACACACACACACACACACACACACACAACCTGGAGAGACTCACTCACCAGCTTCGGGAGTTTCAAATGATTATCATGCTGTTTTCAGGAGGCATAAACAAATGCAGTGAACTTTGTTTTCATGTGAATATAATAATGAAAAAGGAGAGGTGATAATGGAGAAGCATTTCTGACTTTCACATTAGCAAGCAAAATAATCACTGAGCAAAATGGCTTGAAATCATGAAAATCTATGGAAGTAAACAGCCTCATGACAAAAATAAACAACTATTTTGATAAGCCACAGTAGTTGTTCTCTCGTCACAGCTTGACACTAGGACTCTATATTAAACGAATGCATGTTTAACAATAGAAGCCGCGGGGCCCTCATTACTAACCAAACACAGATTGACGTCTGGAGACCTCCATTTGTTCACGTTAGTGTAACAGTGTAATCATTGAATTAGATCAATACCATGCAAAAAAAGAATGAACTGGTTGTGTTTAGTCAGGATATAAGAATCATTAGAATATCACATTTTGTATTTTAAAGAGCTTACATATTGAATATAACATATTGATGTAAAATATGATGTAAAACATTTTTACTGTAAAATAAAAATGAAGAAATAAAGAAATAAATGCGGTCAAATGTGAAGTGCCAATATAACAGAACACAGTCCACAGACAAATCTGTCGGCTCTATGCTCCACCATGCAAACCACATTCAAAACAAATATTGATTTTGTCTCCTGGCTTATAATAAGCAATTGAGTTACTCACAAAAGTGTTCCAAATGTCTGTAATCAGGGTGAATTTTCTGTCTCCCTTTCCATGGATATTGTGCCTTATCAATCAGACACACATACCTGTAGGATACTGTAGCCTACATACACACACACACAGGTGAGAAAATAGTGTGGTTCTAATAGACTGAAAGTAAAATTATGTCTTGAGTAAAACAAATGTAATAAGCCTTTGATCATGCAAATAATGACAGTCTGTCTGTCTATGTTGCTGATATCACCATTACTGTTGAAATGGGTAAGCCATTCATAGCTGTAAGGTAAAACACGGGATAGTTTGTTTGTCTTATCCTTTATCCCATCATTATACATTGACTGCCCACTTCCGTTATAGTTATCAACATCATTGGTCTTTATGCAGACACACATACTGCAGCCTACATACACACACAGGAGGAGAGAAAAACTGTATTTCAACATATGGATGTCTCTTCTTCAGAGGCTGGGTGGCGCTGGCTTCTAATCATGTCTTCAAATACAAATAGCTGTTATTGTCTTTCTGTCTATACAGTATGTGAGACCCTTTATGGTTGCAATGGGTAAGCCATTCATAACTGCAAGGTCAGGTTCGATTCACCATGATGAGGGTAAAGCTATAGAGCAGGTGTTAATGGTGCCTTTTTGGAGCAGGTGTTAATCAAAACACGCTTCCCGATTTTGTTTCTGTGTGATTGTGAAATTGTAACATTATGTTTTACTATTATGTTAAAAACAGACATTTAGGAAAAGTCAGGGAAGGAGGAGGGCATGGCAGTTATTTTATTATAGTGTCACAGCCCCCATGGACGTCCGTTTGGTATGACTATTGTTATCAACATTTCTATGAACCATGCCTAGCCATTAATCATATATAGACGTGCTTTTCAGACAGCTTTTTTAACACCAGTGATATCACAATTATGAAAGCATACAGCAGAGTGTTGTCTGTTCTACCATGGGGTAAAGTGAGGTGAACTGTTATCAAAGGTGGCACCACTGGCTATACTGTACATCCACTTGCTGGTGCAACATCACTTAAATGTGTGCGATTCACAGGAAACTGACAATGGCTGCTGTTGTCTCTCTGTCTCAAACTCGGCCGCTACGGCTCCCAACACAGTGTTGCGTCACACCACTGGGCGTACACAAATACACGCACGCACACAGAAAAACAAGGCCATGCTAATCAAAGGCACAGCCCTAGCTGAGACAGATTTGGTTTGCGGTGTTTGTATGTGTTGTGGATGTTGTGGTGGAAGTCTAGGATTTACCACTCTGTACTTCAACTCGTCGGAAGTAAGAATCAAGAAACAAGTCCTGAGTAGCCACAATATCTGAGTCCGGTATTTATTGCTTGCAGACAAGAGACAAGAGCGTAACAGCAGCCCAGCGTAGATCCGAGGGTCCGTTCAGTACAAGTCTGAAGAGACGATTATCAGGGTTGTCTTTTATCCAGCTTAAACATAATGGTAGGCGCCGCCAAGGCTATCGGCTGATGGGCTTGTGTTTACGTGAGAGAGGGCGGGAGAGAAGGAACAATGGGGAGACTCTCTTACTGATCAATCAGCGCTTTCTTACTGATCAATCGGCGTTCAACATTTCACACCTATCGGCAAGATATGTCTGTTCCCCCATTACTGCGCTCCCTCACCACTCCCTCCGAAATCACCGCTGTTCATATGGTAAATTATACAGTGCTTCTCAGAACAATGGCTATAGAACTTTAGAGGTGTGGCAAGAGAAAATGTAATCACAGTATTTACACAAGTTGTATCAGTCATATGAAAGTGTATAACCTGAAAACAGTTCTATCAATGTATTTTCCATAACAATGTGCAGACACATTGATGAATTATCTCAACAAGCATCCTTCTCATAAGATCACAACATAGACTGCTCTGTGGTATCTAGCATTTATTCCAATTACAATGTAGGCTCATAACTAGTGGAGTACTCAGATAATAATTAACTACTTTTTGTATTTGATTAGTTACTAATTTATGAGAAGTGGTACTTTGTGAAACAATATCTTTGAGTTACAATGTATCCACTCATTTTCTTATTTAACGTTCTGAATATGCTGTTCCTGCAAGGAAAAACAAAACAATAAAAAAGACAATAAAAATAACTGGTACTTTGAAAACAAAGTATTGTCTTTAGTAAAAACATAATGTGACATCCCGAGAGACAGCCCTGGGAAATGCCTGTTTCTTTAAGACTCGGGAGTCATCGGTGGGAAATTTCATCCCGTCCATTCTGCAGAATGATCACCAGCTGCAACCTATGGAGCAGTCAGACCTCTGGCAGCTGATAGGCCTCACCGCCGATCAGGCCCTGGACAAAAGGACTGCTAAAGTTGCAGTCGAAGAGACACTGGAGAGGAGGCACATCGGCCTCCATACCAGCATATCAGACTTTTTGTTGAAGCCCTAGGAAAAGCGCAACAGTGTCTGCCTCCCATGTGCCTGTTTCTCTGAACACAGCCCTGTTTAAGGTCCCACAGACTTCACCCACCCCTGGAGGTGTTACAATATTAACTAAAAAATAGAAATATACATATATATACGCAGTACAGCACAGTACTGCGTACATATTCTAAAAAGCTGCAAACTGTTACTGTACAGTATTATGCAGTAGTACTAGTAGTTATTAGTATTAGTTAGTTAGTAGTATTAGTAGTACTGTACTGTATGTATTCATAATTACTTAGGTGTTTAGAGTAGTTATTTTTCACATACTTACATTCTACAAACTCTGCAAAAGATGGTATATCTGTTACTGAGCACCAATGTACACATTTTCTGTGTACATTATTTTCCAGACGCGCTGTTTTCAGACTGTGTTTGAGTCACTCATCATTAACATCTCAAAACAACCGCAGAAGAAGAGCTTGAATGGGATTAACAGATTTACTAAACGCCTTTGTCACAACATACTGTACTGTAGGCCTACTGTAAAAATGTACACACACACTCTCTCTCTCACTGTTTCTTTCTCTCTCTCTCTCTTCCGCAGAAAACATCTTTGTAGGATATTTAGGGGAATTAATTAATTTGCCTTTGTGCATAGTTAATAACAATGACAACTTGCAACTTGAGTAGCGGAACAACAAACACACTGAAAGTTGCACTTTCACAGAGCCAGCTGTGGAGCTACAGTTCAGTTTTCAGTCCTGCAGGTCTTCATTCGCCATGGGCATTTTAGAAAAAAATATTTGAATTAGCACTGTTTTTTTTGCTGTATCGTTGTACATCGGTCATGACGGAAAATGGTATGGTGCAGCAATGTCTAAATCCAAACATTGTATAAACGTATGTAAAAAGATGTTGATTCACTAGTGCCAACAATGGAGAGACAATGGAAAATAACTGTGGGACAACGTTAAAACCTACTGTGCAACATTTGAATGTAGTAACACCATCATACCATGTTGGTTTATGGTTGTCATATGATTGAGTACAGTTAATTAATATGTCAAATGTAATCTCGATCTTAAAAGATGTCATCATATCAATGACACCTTTGCTCAGATAAATGAAATACAGGGAGGGAAATCAGAATAGATCAAACTTCTTTCTTTTTTTTTTTTTTTTTTTTTTTTTGGTAGATTAATGTTCCTAATGTTGACAGGGAGCCAACTCACCTGCAGTGGCTCAATAAAAGGGAGGGATATAAAGTGGGATAATAAACTATAAGAACCGTGGTCATCAAGTACTGGAGGCTACAGCCACTGCTGAAAACAGGTGGAAGAAGAGGGATTTGTATGTGTGCATGACAGAGAGACTATGGCATATGCCTGCTGGTGATTCTATGAGTGATGGTAGATCCATGACTGACTGTGACTCTCTGAGTGATTGTAAAACTGTAAGTGACTGATTATGAGTGACGTTGAATCAATGACTGTGATTCTGTGCTGTGAATTAAGTGATGGTGAATCTATGGCTGTGAGTGGTGCTTGGTTTTGGAGTGGTTCTGTCCCTGTGAGTGACTGAGTGAAATGCATCTGTGGTTTCTGAGCACTGGGGTAAAGCCCTTTGGGAGATTGCACCACAACAGAGGATTTGACAGCTGTCAATCAAAGTGCTGGTGGTGCTGACAGAGTTGAGGTGTCACTCACTCCGTCTGATCTCAGATCTGCTTCGACAAGACTGTTACATAACACATACATGCTAGCACACACTTGTACAGCTCTCCTGCTGCCGTCAGCAGTTACAATTATCAATGAAGACAAGTTAGTAAGTTCTAGTGGCAGCTATACATGCCCAAACCTAACTACCCCTGCACCATGTTTCACAGATGAGGTGGTATGCTATAAATCTTGGGCAGATCCATTTTTCTCCTAACTTTCCTCTTGCAATAACTCTGATCCATGATAATATTAATCTTAATACCTTTTTTCAGACATCTGCAGCCTTTTTAGGTACTTTTTAGCAAACTGTAACCTGACCATCCTTTTTGTCGATAACTAGTGGTTTGCATCTTGCAGTGAAGTGTCTGTAGTTTGGCTGGTGATGTATTCTGCAGATGGTAGTCTCTGACACATTCATGCCTACCTCCTGGAGAGTGTTCCTGATCTGTGGTACAGTTGTTTTGGGGTTTTTAATTATGGTGAACATTCTTGGGTCATCCACTGTGGAAGTCTTCCTTGGTCTACCAGCCCGTTTGCAATGGCTGAGATCAACCAGTGCTTTTTTTTTAATAATAATATAATTGCACGCCTAAGGTTTTGGCTATGTTTCTGATTATTTATTTATTTTCAGATTTTTCTCTCACATTTTTCAGCCTAAGAATAGCTTTCTTGACTTTCATTGACACCTCTTTGGTCCTCATGTTGACAGACACCAATAGCAAACTCCAAAGGCAAATCCAAAGCCTAGAATCCATATTACACATTGACAGCTCTATTATGTCTGCATAAATGATGTGACGGAACTCACCTGACTTACCAGAAACTCCTGTCAAGCCAATTGTCCCATTACTTTTGGGTACCCTAAAATAGGGGAACTATGCATAAAAAGTGTTGTAATTTCTCAATGGTGAAACCAATATGTACACAAATACCATCAAATACAACCTGAGAATCTCTACTTTAACCTCATAGTAATTGTTTGATTTCAAATCCAAACTTTTGGAGAAGAAAAAATGCTTCACTGTCGCATTACTTAAGCAGCGCACTGTATGTTCCATATAACAGGATGCCTTGTTCACCGTGTGCCTCTCCAATGCATTATCATATACAGTATATAACTGTGCCCCGGATTTAAAACAAGGCCAATTGTTTCACACACACACACTCCTTTGTCTCCTGCATGTCCTCCACAATTTATTGTGCCCCCCGCCCCCCTCCCCCACTCTGCCTGCAAATGTAGACAGTAGGTTAAGCGAACGTGGCCGTGACTGAAAGCTTCTTTATTTAATCTACTGTATGTCACAGAGGTTAGCTCCTGCAGTGGGCCACAGCACAGCATCAGAGAAGGGGGCATGCAGTGAAGTCTTGGATTGTATTAGTAACACACCTCACACACACACACACACACTCCTCTTCTGGTATCCCTCATCATCGAGTAAGATTCCTCTCAAGGTCCGGATTTCGGTATGGATCCGGATGGCCATAGGTATGAAGGTGGCTGACTAGTTCAACCCTTGACCCACAGATTGTTTCGCAGTGGGGGGAGGGGTGATTAGACTGTGGGTTGGGTTTTCTTGGCTCAGGTATGCAGTCCTTCCGGCAAATTATTTTCCCAGCCTTCAGCTCTCCATTAAGTCCTGTCAGATATGTCTTTCTCCCAACCAGTAATGTGTGTTTCTCACACAAGGGAAAATACAGTACACATGCCCATACACACTCAGACACTTTTGGTGGAATGACAGTTCCTGAAAGAGTTTGAGTTTGGGTTCATGCTTACTTCCACAACTCAACAACCAAGCTTCCATTCTGTGTCAGTTAGATCATTCAATATAATGACCAATACAAATCGACATAAAGTTGCTGCTTCCAACAGCACTAATGATCCAACCTCTTTTAAACACAAAACTCAATGGGGAATTTGTTGCCTAAAACTTAAGTAATGGAGTTTCATACTATAGCCAAGTTTTCCCTCTACCCAGAGAATAGCCGCTGACCAGATCACTCTTCAGGTCACTGCATTTCACAGTTGTGTCATTCCTCTCCGCAGAGGGTTACCAGCCCATGGGGCGAGAGGGCATTTTGGCCTCTGCCAGTAGGATTGTTGACTGTTTTGGAGAGGTTCATGGTTGGCTTTCTCACCCCACTAACCCCCTGTGGTCTACCCGTTACTCTGGACGTCACTGAAACTTATCTTGTGGGTCAATGGACCCCAGAGCAGAGAACACAGGCACGCACATCAACACACACACACACACACACACACACACACACACACACACACACACACACACACACACACATTTAACTAAGTTAAATAAGAGCATATAAATATTACAACCAAAACCACACCATACAACCTTTTTACTTCGCTGATGAGCAAACACAAGCTCATTCTAACACCTCTCCTTCCCCCACAACAAGGGGCCAAGCTGTGAAGGGAAATCAATATACATGGCATACCCTCATGTTGTGGTGCTACCTGCCAGTCGTGGTGAGTGTCGGTCTGTGCTGCTGTTTAAAAATGAATATTCCAGCCTGCAGCAGCGTGGCTGGCATTTCCCATTCTTCACACTGACTAAGCAGGAGGCTGTGTGAGCCCTGGCAGCCCCCTGCGCCGCCCTGACGGGAGCATGGCCCCGCCATCACTCAATCACAGCACTGCTAGGAGTGGGGGGCCATGAAACACACACACACACACACACACACACACACACTGAAAAATGTATGCACTCACTGCAATGTAAGTCGCTTTCGGTAAAAGTGTCAGCTAAATGGCATATATTATATAATGCACACACAACACACACACAAAAGGACAAACAGACAAACACACACACGGACATGAACAAACACACACACACACACACACACACACTAAGATCAGGGAAATGTAATCCTACTCCACATACAAAGCTCTGCAATGGAGGACAAGGTCAAAGTTCATGCTCCAGTACTGAAAATGATTTCTTGTGAGTTGTGCACTCTTGCTACAAATTAGAAAGAAAAGAAAGAAAGACTGTTTATTTGCCATGCAATCAATTCACATCAATTGTTGGAATGGGTCTTTTTGCACACACCCCCCCCCCCCCCCCCGGAGACAACACACATGCACTGCACACCCCCCCCTCCGAGACAACACACGTGCACACCCCGCCAGGGAGAACAGAGCACTGGGCTCTGGGCACAGGGTCAGCCAAGTCAGCGCCTCTAGAGCAATTCGGGGTTAAGTGCCTTGCTCAAGGCCACAACGGCAGTGGTAGGGACCTGGATATGATGCCAGCAACCCTCCAGTCACCAGCTCACATCCAGATCCCTCCTGGAGCGGGGATCGAACCAGCAACCTTCCGATTGCTGGCCGGCCTCTTTAACCTCCAGGCTACCTGCCGCCCCGGTGGCTGGCTTTTTGGTAGAGAAAGCACATTCTCCTCAACAACTATTCAGCTGACACTTTTAGTCATAACTTTTGAACTACAAAAGAGAGATGATGGGCCACCTATATTGGTCTGCAGAATTATCCCAGGACCACAGGTCTTGAAGCTCTACTGTTGCCTTTGGAAAGAAGAACCTTCAAATTAAAAGAGAATAAGAAGGGAAGCTGTTACCACACCAAAAATAAATAACAATAACAGTCTGACAGCACACACACACAGTCAGACTGACAACCAGGATTTGCAAAAACATCCGTCACACTTTCTCTCTCACACACATACAAATATGCAAACTTCCGTTTGCACACACCAGCACAAATGCATATTGTGTGAGGTGTGTGCACTGAGAGTGCATGCAGAATGACAGCGAGTGTGTGTTTGTGTGTGGGTGTGGGTGTGGGTGTGTGGCATGCACTCGTGTGCAAGTGTGTAATGAGCAGGGTTTTAAAGGTGTATGAGTGTGTGGTTAGGAGTGCAGGGGCTCAGGTGTGAGGAACTCTGCCATGCCTGTGCTTTGATGACATTAGGGGAGACAGACAGGTCTTCAGATCTGTTCTGATGGGCTCTCTCAATCCGTCGCAGAGGTTCTGCTCCCTCCACTCCACTCCACTCATCTTTAAGGAGCGTCCAAAGAATGGAGTTCTAATCACTTCTGATCCTGTCCTATTGGACAGTGAGAATGGTTATGGCACTGACCACTACTGTGTGATAAGTGAGGAGATACGAAGCTGACATACGGTTAACCAGATCTCTGAATGGTGCTATTTACAGTGCTTAATGAGTGAGTTAATGAGCTGAAAAACCATGGTTTTCTTACACTTTCCAAAGACTGTGAGAGTTACATCTGAGCAGTGCAATGATGATGCAATAAAATGACTAAAGGGTGACATTTTGACAATGCATAAACGCGCTGTTGTTGTCAATTGACTGTATGACTTCAAACACTTGCCCCGGAATTAATTTCCAACTAGTTTGGAATGCAAGACTTACGCAACTGAATCATTACACTGTACTCCTGGATACATCTCTGTTGCCCTCTCATGAAAGCTGCACAGTTAGTTGGAAACATTCTGTACAGGTACACACACCTGCCACTACATGCATAAGTAATAACACAGTCTCTTTGTTTTGAGTAAGTATGTGAGCAGTGTAATTGGAGACAGAATGATTAACCACCTTAACAGTATTATGTGTTTCGGCGCTGACTGTGTTTAACTCCATCTTAACAATTGCTTTTAAACTTCTTCAAGGGCACACCATAATGAGATTTGGATCGGTGGAGATTGATGTAAGCCAGAGAAAGGCTGGATGTCCACCAAAATGAGTAGCCTTAAGGTCAGATGAATATTAACTCTGCCATGCCCAGCAGAGGCCAAACAAACAAGGACAAACACTCCCTTTCCTTCTTCACTGTGAAGAGGCAACTAGAGGTCTTCACAGATCCACCCCAATACAAACATTGGAGACCCGACCCGGGACCTGATGAACACCTCTGATCACAAGAGTGTTGCATAGTTGTCAGTATATCAATCCCAACCTGTAAAAATCTGCCCTACAGTCTAGCAGGCGCCTCTGTCCACACACACCACCACACAAAGTGATCACATATCAAAAGAGAGAGTAACGTAATTCCAGATGGAAATGAAGTAGTGTGAACACCTCACTGCATTTTGGCTATTTGTCCCGATTCCCACAATGACAGAAGGTGTCCCGCATTATAACATCACACATTTCAAAACCATCACGTCATAGGCTAATATTTTGTCTTCGCGGCCATGTTCATCATGCCACATTCAATAATTCACTACAACTTTATGGGTGCATGCATAAAATGCCTCCTCAAGCATCGGAGCATGCTCTCTGGCACATTGTGGTCCAAGCTCATGTTATTAGAACATAACATAGGAGAAATAGGAGAAAGTCTGTTTCCATCCTATTTTGTAATCACTCTGGTCCAATCACGTCAGGGCTAGAACCGTGTAGCTTCAGATCCAGTTGTTCACGGGTCCATTCGGGTTCGGGTCTGACTGAACATGACCATCACTCATCATCACTTTAGCAGAGAGCAATAGTCTATACTCAAAGATGTACTTGAGTGGGGCTAAGAATTTTAAAGATGGCACCACTTTGAGGGGATGAAAAAAGTCAAGAAACGAGGCTAGTTGCGGAATAATATTGGCATGAAAATGGAGGGTCACATGGGCCACGGCTGCCATGTCACCTGTCTTGTCAGCAGGTTCTCCTTCCCTCATTTTCGGGACAGCTGCACTCTGCGGGACATGAATATAAAATATGAATATGGAGGAGAGGGAGCCAACCTCCCTCTATTAATTTCATCTCACAACTCATTGCTTATGGACGGGCACACTTGTCTCCACCAATGACGTGAAGAGTTAGCAGTCAATGTGGGACATTTCTTTTGTCTAGTCAGAGTTTAAAACAAAAATGGTTTCCTGGATTTGCTCTCACTTCAAAGGCTCATCGATGCTAAAGAGTGGGGAAGAAACATCAAAAACATGGCTAATATAGAATGAGGTCAGAAGAGGAGGGCTTTGAAGTGAACATAGCCTTACTGACATGGGGTAACAGTGGGCGGCACAGCCATTTCAAAAAATGACTTTTGAGCCATGCACACACCAGCTGAGACATTACCACAGCCTAACCCCAGCTATCCCTACTCTTGGGACACATCATCAACCACACATACAGTGGGGGAAATAATTATTTGATCCCCTGCTGATTTTGTTAGTTTGCCCGATTACAAAGAAATGAGCGGTCTATAATTTTTATGGTACTTTTATTTGAACAAATAGAGACAGAATATCAACAAAGAAGTCCAGAAAAAACACATTATATAAAGTTATAAATTCATTTGCATTTGATCGAAGGAAATAAGTATTTGATCCCCTACAAACCAGCAAGAATTCTGGCTCATACAGACCGGTTATATGCCCATGAGGCACACAGATTACTCCTGTCACTTTAAGAAAGTACTCCTAATCTCTGCTTGTTATGGGTATAAAAGACACCTGTCAATAGAATCAATCTCTTCCATTCCAACCTCTCCACCACCATGGGCAAGACCAAAGAACATTCAAAGGACATCAGGGTAAGAGTTGTAGACCTGCACAAGGCTGGAATGGGCTACAAGACCATCAGCAAGAAGCTTGGTGAGAAGGAGACAACTGTTGGTGCAATTATTAGAAAATGGAAGAAATACAAAATAACCATCAATCGCCCTCGGCCTGGAGCTCCATGCAAGATCTCGCCTCGTGGGGTAAGGATGATCATGAGAAGGGTGAGGGATCAGCCCAGAACTACACGGGAGGAGCTTGGTAATGATCTCAAGGCAGCTGGGACCACAGTCACCAAGAAAACCATTGGTAACACACTACACCGTAACGGATTGAAATCCTGCAGTGCCCGCAAGGTCCCCCTGCTCAAGAAGGCACATGTACAGGCCCATCTGAAGTTTGCCAATGAACACTTAAATGATTCATAGAAGGCTTAGGAGAAGGTGATGTGGTCAGATGAGACCAAAATTGAACTCTTTGGCATAAATTCTTCGTGTTTGGAGGGAGAGAAATGCTGAATGCTACAATCCCAAGAACACCATCCCCACCATCAAACATGGAGGTGGAAACATTATGCTTTGGGGTTGTTTCTCTGCTAAGGGTACAGGACGACTTCACTGCATTGAGGGGCCAATGGACGGGGCCATGTACCGTAAGATCTTGGACGAGAACCTCCTTTCCTCAGCCAGAGCACTGAGGATGGGTCGTGGATGGGTCTTCCAGCATGACAATGACACAAAACATACGGCCAAGGCAACAAAGGAGTGGCTCAAGAATAAGCACACTAAGGTCATGGAGTGGCCTAGCTAGCCTCCTATAGAAAATTTGTGGAGGGAGCTGAAGCTTCGAGTTGCCAAGCAAAAGCCTTGAAACCTTCAGGATTTGGAGAGGATCTGTAAAGAGGAGTGGACCAAAATCCCTCCTGTGATGTGTGCAAACCTGGTGACCAACTACAAGAAACGTCTGACTTCTGTGCTTGCCAACAAGGGTTTCTCCACCAAGTACTAAGTCATGTTTTGCTTGGGGATCAAATACTTATTTCCTTCGATCAAATGCAAATTAATTTATAACTTTATATAATATGTTTTTCTGGACTTTTTTTGTTGATATTCTATGTCTATTTGTTAAAATAAAAGTACCATAAAAATTATAGACCGCTCATTTCTTTGTAATCAGGCAAACTAACAAAATAAGCAGGGGATCAAATAATTATTTCCCCCACTGTATGTAAAACTACAAACATTAACCCCAACACACCTTAACTTTGACTAACCAAACACCTAAGATCTTCATCTAGTCAAAACCAAAACCATACATACTCTCTCAACCTATAATCATGACACAAGCAAAACTAAGTCTCATTTATTGCAGGGCCAATCTGCCACTTTCTTTGATAAACAACTGAGGGATGGATTGAGAAATGTAACCACTCTCAAATTCATAGATGGAGCTATAGATGCAAGGACTGACCATCCATGAGATCAAAATGATAGTTTTAACCATGTTTTGAAGCTATACAGTGATTGTTCACAATTACATTGTTTACAAATAATGGAGTAAAACAAGCGTACATTTTGGGTTATGATGGGATAAAAGCCGATTTATGGTTAATCCAGCGTCTGTGGTGGCCATATTGTATTTACTGCAATGCAGCCTCCACAGACATCAGAGCATTCATGCTTCTTGCGCTTTGCAGAGCAGAGCAGAGCGGAGTGGGTCATAGTGGTTGCATTTGTGCCATAGATCTATGGAGCTATACGGAGCCCTCCACATTGTTAAAAAATTTGGGAGGTGCACACATCGCCAGACGGACCTTGATTTCGCCTCCACAACACTATGGAGCCTCCACAATTGCGTCATACCCTCTGTAAAAAGCCTCCACAAGTCAGTGCCAGATCAAGCATAAATCAGCTTTAAGACAGTTGAACTAAGGTTACATCAAGTTATATTCTTCAATAGTCAATGGCTATATAATTAATTTAGAAGTCCAAAAATGGATGTATCAATACCAGATTGCCTCTTTAACCCCAGTACACCCAGAACCAACACACACAGAATGTTCTTCACAGAACGTTCTTAATCAGGTGATCTCATTCCTTGATTGCTACCTATTTAGCATGACTTACCATACTAACCCTAACCCTAACCTTTGAACCCAGAAAGTGACGACTGAGCATCCTTCCATGAGTTTGTGATGTGTGATTATCTCTGATATGAGCCAGGGATTGTCTCCTCGGTGCAGTGGTTTATGACTGCGTAGGGGGGTGGGGGGCTGATTATGAAATGGAGGCACCCCCTCTAAAGCACTGGCCTGCTTTTTAAAGCACTTAATTATATCCTGCACTTCCCATAACTAGTCTGTAATTTTCCAGGCCAGTGAATGGGAATGGTATTTCCTCAAAAGCATTGTGGCTTCGTTGAGACGGAAAAGCCCTAGATTCATTGAAAAGAAGAAAAATAGTGCCAGTAGGTGTCAGTGCTTGATGTTCCACTGACGGAGATGCAATTAGCAATTAAGATGGAAAAAACATGGATTAGCTTGGTGTTTACTAGCATCCCAAACACTTAATTTCCCTCATCATCTTGAGCTCGAGAAGAAAGAAGAAAGTCAAATAAGGTTCTGGCAGAAATCAAAGAGCTATTAGTTAGTACTCCTGCCTCCAACCTGTGTAGTTTCTCTCTCTCTCTCTCTCTCTCTCTCTCTCTCTTCCTCTCTCTTCCATTCCTCCTCTGTCTTTTCTATCTCTTTCTACTCACTGTCTGAAATGTTGGGGGACTAACTTGTAAACTTGGGAAGAGATTAAAAGCTTTGTGCCTATGTGTGAATGAGCGCTTGTCAGACTGTAGTATTGGCTGGGATTAGCTTTGTCGTCAGTTCGCAGGGAGGGTTAGTTAGATTACTGGCCGTGACTGGCCGAGACTGCACCCCACCCACCATTTACAGCTCCAAACACTGAGGGTGGATGAAAAATAGGTACTTTGGGCTAACAAAGTGCCAACATTACTATGGAGAGCATAACTCATTTTCTCTATTGGAGCTCCCACAGTGAATGAACATAGATAATATCTGGCAATTTCCTCCTACACTCTTATTTATCTCATTAGGGTCTTATACATCCTCTTTTATGGTGACTCATGCAATTTAGCTTTGCTTTATCAGGTCGTTCAAATTATGCCGTGTGAGTCATCCAGTTGTGCTGTGTATTGAGAGAGCAAAATCATGCCACTGATTGGATGCATCATCTGGGGAATCCGGAACAGAGTCAGAGTCACCTGATTAGGTATACAGACTAACCCTAAGCCTTTTGTTACGAACTCAAAAACATGTTATCAGGTGATGTAATTCATCTCAAGGGCAAAAAGAAACTGCTCCTGTCAACTGCAAAAAGGGGCAGAAATATCAAAGGAAAACTTTTTTCATGATTTATGACTTGTTGGATTACACAAACACAACTGCTTAATCTTCCTGGCGACAGTGTTTGTATGGCTCCAGAAACAGAGTGCCTTTTGGGACCCTCCTGACATGCTGCACCTAAAATGTCAACTTGGCTAAAATGGGGAGGAACGCTATTTTTCAAACCACAAGAAAAAGAGAGGGGGAAAAAGAATGGGATTATTTATACTTTCCTGGTTTCAGGGGGAATTAGAGTACACTCCAAGGCTATAAAAACAATTAATAGACAGAGCGAGAGAAAGATTGATAGACATCTGGTGTACTGATTACTGGCACGTTTGATCTGGAATCCAGCACAATTAAAGAGGTACGGGGGGGGGGGGGGGGCAACTTCCAAAGTACATTTATCTAAAGTAAGTGAATCATCCATACATCAGTCATCATAAGCAAAAATCTATGCTAGGACCAGGTGCCATTGGCAGTCACAATGCTAGAAAAAGGAAGGATTTAAAAATATATATATTAACAGTAGAGGAACTGTACAGAGGGGTAGTGAAGAGGTCTTAGGAGGGACAGTCAAGATGTAGCCTGGAGAGGTCTTCAGTCTACGGTGGAAGATAGGTAGTGACTCTGCAGTCCTGACCACAGTGGGAAGCTCATTCCACCACCAGGGCGCCAAGTCAGCGAAAAGCTGTGACTGAGCAGACCGCTGCATCCTCGTAGAGGCGGCACTGCCAGCCAGGGTGGAAGAACGGAGTGATCGGGCAGGGGTTTGGGGGCTGACCATGGCTTGCAAGTAGGGAGGGGCTGTTCCCTTTACCGCCCGGTCGGTGAGCACCAGAGTCTTGAATCTGATGCGAGCTGTTACCATTACTCAGTGAAGGTTGCGGAGGTGGGGGTGACATGGGAGAATTCGGGGAGATTGAACACCAGACGGGCAGCAGCATTCTGGCTGAGCTGCAGAGGTCTGATGGTGGAGGTGGGGAGCCTGGCCAAGAGTGCATTGCAGTAGTCAAGGCGGGAGATGACGAGTGCCTGGACCAAGAGTTGTGCTGCTTCTCTCGTGGTGCATGGACGTATCCTTTGGATGTTGTAGAGGAAGAATCTACAGGAGCATGCTGTCGCTGTGGTGTTTGCCGCACAAGACAAGTGGTTGTCAAAGATCACCCCCAGATTCTTGGCTGTCTGGGAGGATGTCACAGTGGAGTTCTCGACTGTGATGGAGAAGTGTTGGAGAGGGCAGGCTTTCCCAGGTAGGAAGAGCAGCTCAGTCTTGTTAAGGTTGAGCTTCAGGTGGTGGGCTGACATCCAAGCAGAAATGTCTGCAAGACACGCAGAGACACATGTCGTCACCTGTGTGTCAGAGGGGGGGAAGAGAGGAAGAGTTGAGTGTAATCAGTGTAGCAGTGGTAGGAGAAACCATGTGAAGAAGTTACAGAGCCAAGAAAGAATAGTAAGGGCCCGAGGACAGAGCCCTGGGGGACCCCAGTGGTGAGGGCATGTAAAGAGGACAGTGACCGTCTCCACGTCACCTGGTAAGAGCAATCGGCCAGGTAGGATGCAAACCAGGAGAGTGCAGAGCCAGAGATGCCCAGCTCTGAGAGGTTGGAGAGAAGGATCTGGTGGCAAGACAAATAATTGGCAAGGCTGTCTCCTACAGTATATGACTTTGCATTACCATGTAGCTAAATGAGAGTGCAATTTCCCAATGGGTGCTAGTGAAAATAGTACTGACACCAAACCCAACCTCCAAGCATTCATTTATATTTAAGTAATTTAGCAGACTTTTATCCAAAGCGACTTACAATGAGTACATTTGTAAGTAAGTAAGTAAATAAATCAACTACACATGGACACATCAAAAGTAAAACCTTCAATAAGAACAAGTGCCATCGGCAGTCACAGTGCTAGAGAAAGGAAGAAAATGCATTTTTTTAGTAGATTGAATAAGCCAGTTTCAAAACATAGTTGTATTTTTTTTAGGAATGTTTCAGCCTATGGCATAGAGAGGGACTCAACTCTAAACACGTTGCACAACTTTAAAAGAACGCATGTGAAGGAATAAGCCTAAACCTACTGAATAAACAGCCGCTTTTCGATGGTGCCAGTTGTGCATGGCAAGGCTTACTAGTGGCCAGCTAGTGCTTCAAGCCTGGTGAACAAGCCTGTTTAAATTTCCACAACTGGACTTTCTAGTCCCGCCCCGTAGTATAGTGTTTACATTCTACAGTTCATAAGGTGGCAAACTCAGAGACACTAGCAAAACGTTTAAAATCCTTCGGTTTCCCAAAAGGTTCTGATAACATAAACAATTGTGTGGCAATTTTATTTGTAAAAAGCGCTGTTCAAATCAATTTAATTGTGTAGTTACAGCGAGCTAACTTGGATTATGCTTGCCACCCACCAAGTTCGCTACCCAACTAAAGCACTTGGTTGATAAGAATATCCCGCCCCCACTCTAAACCACACCCCTAACCATGTTTGTCCTTACCAGGGGGTAGAAGAGGCTAAAAGGCAGAATTTTAAAACACTGAATAGGCCCGGGGTAAGCACCGTTATAGCCCCGGAGTGACTGTGGAAAAGCAATTGGCCTTGACACACATTGGCACGCATGGCGTAGGCCCAGCCGGCTACTGTTTGAGGAAATGCACATGATTTGGAGGCACATGATTTATCCAAAGTTAAATAGCTGTTTCAAAGGTTACCGGTAGGTCTATCTGTGCAGATGCCTATCCTTGAATGACACCCACAACCTCCTTTTGAGGCTTTTAATATCTCCAGGTCAAAATCCTCTCGGCTAAGGAATCTATTATTAATACAGACTGCACAACAAATCACAATCATTCTATTTTCGTGTAAAGAGGCAACCCTTGGTTTCTAAATATAAAATGCACAGGGTTAGGTTTAGCAAAAAAATACATGCCACAAATAAATCAGATCTTTAATTCATGAATGCAATTAAACAGTCCAGCAGTTCTTCAGGATCTGTCTACGATACTTACTAGTGATCTTGTGAAGTGAAACTTCTTGACAAGACCTCACTAACCCGCACGGAGCTACAGGTACTGCATGTCAGGTAGGGGCACACCTGTCCTATCCGCTCAGCTGTGTGTTTCTTTCTCTCTTAAACACACATTTTCTCTCAATCTCTCTTTCTCTCCTTTCTCTCTCTCTTCTTTTGTGTTCATCTGCTGAAGTCAACCCACACAGGGGTTTCTCTGTTAGCCCCGTTTTTTGGATATTCCAGCTGTGACATTGGACCCATTCTGAAATGCTAAAACTTAGATCAAACATAATGCGTACTCTTCAGCCATACTCCAAAAGTATCCTAGTGTAACCTAAATACTGTAAGCATATAGCAATCTACTTTGTTTTTTCACCATGATTTATTTCAACAACAAATTAACATAAAAGAGCAACATAAGAACACCCCGACAGAAGGCTGTAAGTTTACTTATAACTCACAACTTACTGGAAGTGCTGATATGGCACTGTGCCATGCACTAATTGTTGTTCATAACACTGCAAACAAATACAAACTCACTTTGGATTGTATAACTGAAAAAGTTGATTTTCCTCCTAGCACATCCCAAAGTGTTCTGGAGCAAGTCTCCATTACAGCAGCTTAGCAACCGACCTAACATCATGTCTCCTCTCCATCCTGTCAGGGGGGAACTTTCAAAAGTTTTTTCAGTCACAGCTTCCAACTTCATTACTGGGAAAGCTGAACAGCATGACTTAGGCCTCCGCTTTGCTAATGCCCCATCACATAGCCAATGTAACTGTCAGCGACCGTCGATAAACCTTTATAACTGTGTTAAGACTCCTAGGCATCATTTCCGACCTCAGTCAGCGAGTAGTCTTGTGAAGCAGAGGAAAGTGTAGCCTCAGCCGTTACACTGTTTTAAATCAAATGAGGGATAGAGGTAATTTGATTAAGAATAATATACCCAGGCCAAACTGACAGCAGAGAAGCAGAATCCTCAGTGACGCAGATATACAGTAACTTAAGCCTTTCAGAAAAAAGAGGTAGAACACTGTCTGTCTGCAATGGAAATGATTACACCTCTCAAAATCCCTTAAACTTTCTGACTCATCCCTGCCATGCTTATACACTCTCTGGACAAATTTGCCCCTGTCAGGGCAAGCGGGAACACACAGACAGAGACACGCACATGTGCACACGCACACATGCACGCATCCCCGCCTGTCCAGCCGACCTGTCCAGCCTGAGGTTACTCAAGTGAACTGAGTGATGGGGATGTGTCAAACAAGCTGCGGGGTACAAGCGGGGACAAGCTGACAGCTAGTCATCTGACAGGACTGATGCCTTGACTGTAACTGACAACTGACCAGCCCAGCTATAACTCAGACAGCACTGTGTGACACATAATGGCCCCTGGCATTGGAGTGAGAGGCCTGGGTGAGGTCATGTCAGGTAAAGGAGGTAATGTCCCCAGGGACACAGGCAGTTTCGGGTGCTATGAAATGCAGAGCTATTCCCTAAGGGAGTCAACCTGCCATTGACAGAGAAGGAGATCTGTCAGTGGCTTTGGAAAGTATTCAGACCCCTTCACTTTTCCCCACTTTGTTGTGTTATAGAGTCAATTTAAAATTGATTAAATTATTTGTTTGTCATCAAAGCAAATTTGTTAAAATTGAAATCCAGAAATACCTTATTGATAACATTCAGACCCTTTGCTATGACACTTAAAATTAGCTCAATTGCAAAAATGTTTGCAAGTCACTTAATAAGATTAATTGAGTCCATCTTAATGCAAGGATAATAGTTCATGTCATTTTGGAATTAATATCTTTGTTTTTATAGGGTCTCTGATTTGCAATTACACACTGTGTGGATCAGCATGTCATTACAAACTGAACAAATGGAGAGGAACAAAACTCCTCAGGAATGCGAACCTCAGGAATTACAAAAATCTACAAAGTTGAATAGCGGAGAGGAAAAACCACAGTCGATGGGACAACATAATGTCAGTCACTCAAAATTGGTCTATAAGCAAGTGGCCAAAAAGAATCTCTTGATCGAAAATGATTTATCTCACATCCATAATTGTGTTTGAAACAATGATTTCAAGTAATACAGCAAATGAAGTGGCTGGAAATGTGTTTATTTGGTTTTACTACACACACACACACACACACACACACACACACACACGCACACACACGCACACACACGCACACACACACGAGTGTCATAGCAAAGGTTCTGAATACTTATGTAAATTAGGTATTTCTGTATTTCAATTTTAATAAATGTGCAAACATTTCTAAAAACATGTTTCCGCTTTGTCATTATGGGGTATCTATTATAAAAATCTAAATAAAAATGTATTTAATCCATTTTAAATTTAGTGACACATATTATAACACAATAAAATGTGGAAAAAGTTAAAGCGTCTGAATACTTTCCGAAGCCACTGTATATGCTGAGTCTGTCACTCTGTCATTAATGAATTTAGCAATGGTGTTCCAATAGCGATGACTTAAATCTCTGGTTGTGGAGTACAAGTGGATAACTGCAGACAAGAGGTAGGTGTGTGAACAATCAAATCAGTCAATAGGGTTGTTTGTGCATCACACGCTCCTGGCCAATA
This sequence comes from Argentina silus, assembly GCF_951799395.1. Taxonomy (NCBI): domain Eukaryota; kingdom Metazoa; phylum Chordata; class Actinopteri; order Argentiniformes; family Argentinidae; genus Argentina; species Argentina silus. Next base: position 36,201,708 of record NC_139653.1, read on the forward strand.
GAGACTTGCACGTAACAAGACTGTCTAAGGGGAATGACAGAAAATTATGTTTGACAGTATGGAGTCGAATCTCAATGGAATCAATGTAGTAGGCTATGCTTCACAAGTTTTTTTAATCTCATTATTTGTTGCAAAAACAAACCGAAACACATCATCGCTCAGAGATAAAGGGCATATTGTACGTTCTACCCATGCAAACAGACACAAACAAACACACTGTGTCTTCTATTTCGCAATTTTTCTTCTCTCTCTCACACACACACACACACAGACACGCACACAGACACGCACGCACGCACCTCCTTGGCAAAGTGCATTTAGATGGAGGAAGTAAGTCTCCATTTGGAGGAAAATGGTTCCCCGAGGCCTTGGTATCAGAAGATAAACACACCTTTCTGGAAGAAAGAAAAACTCCCACACAGAAGAAATGCACACTCCATTTTAAAATGTCATGCTTAATAATGCATGGCAACAGAGAATACAGAATAGTTGCTTTTGTCCGAGTCAGCCCTATTTGCTACGAGAGGTCTTTCTTTCCCAAATTTCCATGGTTTTGTTTTGTTATTCATGTTGACGATATTGTTGTATCAGTGAAATTATGTTGTTGCTTTTGTTATTATGTCTGTGAATTTGGTTGAATGATTCCAGCATCAGCTTCAGGTGTTGCCAGGTGCCCAGAGGGCTTTCAGTCTGACATACTCAAATATGAACCCTGCACCGTCAATCCCAAAAACCTACAATAATGAGACTTCACCCTAATTCTAAAGCACTTCACATCTATGGTATAAAGCAATTAACCCCACACACAATACTTTGCAGATACACACACAGGGACATACATGCATTAGCGCGCGCGCACACACACACACACACACACACACACACAAACCCACCTTGAAGCCTCCACTTTCAAATCTCCCAAGCAACCACATACATAAATAATTGAAATAACAACATTGCCTTCATATGGCCATTGCCAACAGCTGCTGTCCATCACCTTAATCAAATGTCTTTACTTGTTCCCACTAGCTTGAAACAGTTTGGCTGTTTCGATTTGGCTCGAGGCATCGGTTTACAGTTTGATTAGCACTTCTCTGTGGATCGACACCATCCACCTCAAGCATATTCTTGGCAAATAAAAAAGACAAAGAGAATTATCATACTTTTTTCCATTCAATGTGTTTCGAATGGGGAAGTAGTAGATGCCTTGTGTAAAATTGACGTTAAAAAGTCTACGGGGCAGTCATGCTTGAGCCTTACCTCCAGCAGCTGTCTGCCCCTTTGATAGCCAAACCTTTGGCTCATATTCAATATAACAATTCTCTGTGGTACCATTCTGAAAATATGGAAGGCGGTAAATGACCCCAGTGAGCTGAATAATTATTGACTAATCACAAGGCTTTCCTACCTAGACAAAATGCTGCCGCTGATCAATTCTCAATTGCTGTCCTTTTTATCAATTAACTGTATTTTAAATGTGCACCAGTCAGGCTTTAGGTCTGGGCATAGCACCATATCTGCTGCTTAATCTGCCCTAGTTATAAATGATATTGTGAACTTGCTGGATAAGAAACAGCGCTGTGCTGCCGTCTTAATTGACCTTTCGAAGGCATTTGATACAGTTCATCATGCCCTACTGTTGCAAAGACTGTTTGCCATGGGTTTGGATCAGTCAGCTTGTAACTAGTTTCGAAATTACCTTCAAGATACAGAAGAACTCAATATATCAGTTGATGGAGTCCAAGTTGCCTGAAATAAAAGTCTAGCTTCGAGGTAAATCTCCACAGGCAAGGTGAGCTAAGAAAAATTGGCATGGACCTCAGTTGTGGAGAATACTTGTCAATGGCCTTGATCTTGGTCCTCCATATTGATTTTGTAAGCTAAATTACACAGGAAGGGAACGAACGTGTCTGTGAGGTAGGCTATTGGACACAGTTGACTGATCTGAACTCTTCAGTCTGGAGGGTCCTGTAATGACTTGGGTCATTGGATTGTAGATGTGGTGTGGAACTGTCTGTGTGTGTGTGTGTGTGTGTGTGTGTGTGTGCGTGTGGTCACTCCACCCCGACACCTCTTATTTTCAATAAGGAGACCAAATGCTGTTTTTTTAAAGAAGTCGCGTATGGGCAAGACAAAAACTCCACAAAAACTTGACTCACATCAAAATGATACAGATGGGCAATTTTTCCTTTCCGTTTTTCTGATCGCTGAAATGTGTGTAGAAACATTTTATGAGGTCATTTGATCGTTAAAAGTTGTTGTAATGGCTTAAAAAACACACTTTATTTGGCTTCGTCCTAGCTTTCTCCTCTATTCTTACACATGCAGGGAAACAGTGTGAGAAAGACGCAATCTGAGCAATGCTATTTTAGCAACGACAACTGTAAATAACACTAATCTATACCTGTGTTGTAACTGGTTAGAAATGTATCCCCACACTGGCGCCATCTATCCCTTCTCTTACAAAACCAAGTGAGAGGCATAGTACATACACACTCTGGCCTCAGTCTACGGATGAGACAATGCTGAGTTGCGCCATGATGAACCATGCCATAACTTACTCTGATCAGGGGCAACAGATTATTTGAAGTAGATGAGGGATGAGATGAGATGACTCCTCACTATGGGACAGGCACTCATGTGTACCTTTCTCTAAAGACCCCTATTCACTATCATGTCTGGTACACCTCTTCTAATAAAGAGATGCAGCAAGCATGTTTGCCCAATTGCCTGGTATAAACTGGAAACCTGCCTGGATACAATAATGTACCCCATCTACATCACACAGTCGCCAAACCAGCACCATTGCCGATGCCAAGACAGATCCAGGTGGAGTGATGACACCCAGTCTTGCATGTGGAGGAAGCCAAGCTAAACGACCACAGTCAATGAAGCGAGAGCTGCAGGCATGTATGGTTCAAACGCCCACATACCTAAGTGAAACACCTGTAGACACTCGTTCGAGGCGACCAATGCCGTGTCTGTCTGGGGTGCAGGAAACTCTGAACGAGACTGAGTCTCGGTCCTAAAAGGTCACCGTTTGGCTGGGAATGAGCGAGCTTTGTCACAATTCATCTAGAAGCCTAGGTTGAGCAGATGTGACGCAGTACTGCTTTGTAATCTGCCGCCTGCACCTGCATGCATACCAGCCAGAGCCAGTGGTCGATATGCAGTGAGAATCTGTATGCCTCTCCCCGAAGGGAAGCTTTGACACACTTCATGAACGTCTATGGCACCAGGGACAGACCAAATGGCAGAGTAAGGCATTCATGAGAAACTCTCAAGTGGGCGAGTCTCAGAAACCTCCTTTGTGCCTGACCATGATGTGGAAACACATATCTTTGAGGTCAACCATTGTAAACCAAATGCTTGGGTGCATGGCTTCCAACAGGACTCACCAAAAGGTTTGCATATGGCTGTTGAGGTACGACAGGTCGAATACGTTGGGACCCGCACCCCCCCTTTCTTTAGGAACCACAAAGTGACAGCTGTTGAAATTGGGGTTCGTCCTCCGGATCCACGCGGATCCCGCCCTTGGCATAACTTGCCAAATACTTTTTTGAAGGTTGTACTTATCATAATAAGCTAGTGATGCTAATTACTGTAGGTGCTCATCCATCCGTTTGTTTACATTTAGGTGTCACATTAACATTTATCAGACGAAAGATGTCTGAGCGAAAAGAGGTGAGTAGATGGTTCACTCGTATGTCGGTAAACCCATAGCAAAACTTTCCGGACGACTTGAAAAGTAAATGATAGGAGTGACCCATCTTGTCATCTTGTTTTATCTTTGGTTGTATGCGAAATTACAAACATCTCAGTGAACACAAACAAGTCTATAGCCACCGTTGGATTACATTCAACTTTTGCAAAGTGTTTTAGTGATACATTGTAAATTGTAATCGCTATTAGCAAATTTGTATTATGGTTTCTGTCAGATGAGAGTTGGCTCAATTAGACTGCTTGTTAGCTCACTTTCCCCAGAGCCACGAATGACATATGGCCTTAGCCTACTTTTATTTTTCAATTTTGATGAGAACTGTTATGCAGATGCTATTTATGTGCATGTCTGAAAGTCTACATCAATAAAATAAACTGCTCACATTGAAGACATACAGTTGAAGTCAGAAGTTTACATCCACTTAGGTTGCAGTCATTAAAACACATTTTTTAACCACTCCATAGATTTCATGTTAACAAACTATAGTTTTGGCAAGTTGGTTAGGACATCTACTGTGTGCATGAAGCAAGCAATTTTTCCAACAATTGTTTACAGACAGATTATTTCACTTATAATTCACTATATCACAAATCCAGTGGGTCAGAGGTTTACATAGAATAAGTTGACTGTGCCTTAAAACAGCTTAGAAAATTCCAGAAAATGATGTCATGGCTTTAGAAGCTTCTGATAGGCTAATTGATATTATTTGAGTCAATTGGAGGTGTACCTGTGGATGTATTTTAAGGCCTACCTTCAAACTCAAGCCTCTTTGCTTGACATCATGGGAAAATCAAAAGAAATCAGCCAAGACCTCAGAAAAATAATTTTGGAACTCCACAAGTCTGGTTCATCCTTGGGAGCAATGTCCAAATGCCTGAAGGTACCACAATAGTACGCACGTATATACACCATGGGACCACTCAGCGGTCATACCGGTCAGGAAGGAGACAACCTGTCTCCTAGAGATGAATGTACTTCAGCGCAAAAAGTGCAAATCAATCCCAGAACAACAGCAAAGGACCTTGTGAAGATGCTGGAGGAAACAGGTACAAAAGTATCGATATCCACAGTAAAATGAGTCCTATATCGACATAACCTTAAAGGCCGCTCAACAAGGAAGAAGCCAAAAAAAAGCCAGACTACGGTTTGCTACTGCACATGGGGACAAAGATCTTACTTTTTGGAGAAATGTCCATAATGACCATTGTTATGTTTGGAGGGAAAAGGGGGAGGCTTGCAAGCCGAAGAACACCATCCCAACCGTGAAGCATGAGGGTGGCAGTATCATGTTGTGGGGGTGCTTTGCTTCACAAAATAGATGGCATCATGAGGAAGGAAAATGATGGGGATATATTGAAGCAACATCTCAAGACATCAGCCAGGAAGTTAAAGCTTGGTTGCAAATGGGTCTTCCAAATGGACAATGACCCCAAGCATACTTCCAAAGTTGTGGCAAAATGGCTTAAGGACAACAAAGCCAAGCTATTGGAGTGGCCATCACAAAGCCCTGACCTCAATCCTCTAGAAAATGTGTGGGCAGAACTGAAAAAGCATGTGCGAGGAAGGAGGCCTACAAACCTGACTCAGTTTCACAAGTTCTGTCAGGAAGAACAAGCCAAACTTCCACCAACTTATTGTGGAAAGCTTGTGGAAGGCTAACCAAAACGTTTGACCCAAGTTATTAAAGGCAATGCTACCAAATACTAATTAAGTTTATGTAAACTTCTGACCCACTGGGAATGTGATGAAAGAAATAAAACCTGAAATAAATAATTCTCTCTACTATTATTCTGACATTTCACTTTCTTAAAATAAAGTAGTGATCCTAACTGACCTAAGACAGGGAATGTTTACTCGGATTAAATGTCAGGAATTGTATTTGGCTAAGGTGTATGTAAACTTCTGACTTCAACTGTACATTTGTAAAGAAATAATTTGTGCAAAATGTTTCTGAGAAAAAAAAAATCTTAGCAGCACACACAACAACTACCATCAGATTACCATCACTAGTGAGCTCACCCGTAATGTGTTTTGTAAATTGTAATTGTAACTTGACAAAGCAAAAACAGGTTTTTAAAAATGTTTGCTAATTTATTAAATATAAAAAACTGAAATATCACATTTACATAAATATTCAGACCCTTTGCTATGACACTCGAAATTGAGCTCAGGTACATCCTGTTTCCATTGATCATCCTTGATCATGTTTCTATGACTTGATTGGAGTCCACCTGTGGTAAATTCAATTGATTGGACATTATTTGGAATGGCACACACCTGTCTATATAAGGTCCCACAGTTGACAGTGCATGTCAGAGCAAAAACCAGGCCATGAGGTCGAAGGAATTGTCCGTAGACCTCCGAGACAGGATTGTGTCGAGGCACAGATCTGGGGAAGGGTACAAAAACATTTCTGCAGTATTGAAGGTCCCCAAGAACACAGTAGCCTCCATCATTCTTAAATGGAAGAAGTTTGGAATCACCAAGACTCTTCCTAGAGCTGGCCGCCAAGCCAAACTGAGCAATAGGGGGAGAAGGGCCCTCGTCAGGGAGGTGATCAAGAACCCAATGGTCACTCTGACAGAACTCCAGAGTTCCTCTGTGGAGATGGGAGGACCTTACAGAAGGACAACCATCTCTGCAGCACTCCACCAATCAGGCCTTTATGGTAGAGTGGCCAGACGGAAGCCACTCCTCAGTAAAAAGCACATGACAGCCCACTTGGAGTTTGCCAAAAGGCACCGAAAGGACTCTCAGATCATGAGAAACAAGATTCTCTGGTCTGATGAAACCAAGATTGAACCAAGATTTGGCCTGAATGCCAAGCATCACGTCTGGAGGAAACGAGGCACCACTCATCACCTGGCCAATACCATCCCTACGGTGAAGCATGGTGGTAACAGCATCATGCTGTGGGGATGTTTTTCAGCGGCAGGGACTGGGAGACTAGTCAGGATTGAGGGAAAGATGAACGGAGCAAAGTACAGAGAGATCCTTGATGATGAAAACCTGCTCCAGAGCGCTCAGGACCTCATACTGGGACAAAGGTTCACCTTCCAACAGGACAACGACCCTAAGCACACAGCCAAGACAATGCAGGAGTGGCTTCGGGACAAGTTTCTGAATGTCCTTGAGTGGCCCAGCCAGAGCCCGGACTTGAACCCGATCAAACATCTCTGGAGAGACCTGAAAATAGCTGTGCACTGACACTCCCCATCCAACCTAGTAGAGCTTGAGAGGATCTGCAGAGAAGAATGGGAGAAACTCCCCAAATACAGGTGTGCCAAGCTTGTAGCGTCATACCCAAAAAGACTTGAGGCTTTAATCGCTGCCAAAGGTGCTTCAACAAAGTACTGAGTACATGGTCTGAATACTTATGTAAATGTGATATTTCCGTTTTTTATTTTTAATAAATTAGCAAACATTTCTAAAAACCTGTTTTGGCTTTGTCATTATGGGGTATTGTGTGTAGATTGATGAGGGGAAAAAAATAAAATAATCCATTTTAGAATAAGGCTATAACATAACAAAATGTGGAAAAAGTGAAGGGGTCTGAATACTTTCCGAATGCACTGTATATTATGGTTTCTGTCAGCCAAGAGTTGTCTCAATTAGCCCGCTTGTAAGATCAGTCTTTCCCCAGAGCTAGGAATAACGTAGCCTTAGCCTACATTTTCAGATTTGGATGAGGACTGTGTCATGTTGTTGCTACTTCTGTAAACGTCTACAGTACATACAATGCTGATTGTTGCGTCAATCGTAAATAGATGTTCTCAAGTGTTTAAATCACACCGCTGAGACATACGCTTGAGGGACCACTCTAGACTGGCATCACCCGTTTGATCGTACATGTCAAAGGGTTAAAGACAGACCCCAAGAGCACTACAGCAGTGGATGAGTGGATAAGCACTATGCTGTATAGATTCCAATGTGCAGACCAGGGTTGTTAATGATTAATCGATGATCGATTACTTGTCGTAAAGAATTTGATCGATAAAGCAGAATTTGATTGATCAAGCGTATCAAAAATAAATAATGAAATTTAACAACGTGTGGTCTCGTCTCGAACTGTATGAGTGGGAGCTTTTGGTGAAATCATTATTTAAATTCAACACTAGACTGGCTGCGAATGCGAAATTCCTGTAACTGAGGGTAACAGTGGATGCGGCCACAAAAGCGAGAGACGAAGGGAACTGCGGCTCAACCTGTTGGGAGAGGCCTCGCCAGCGCTATGGCACTACTCAGTACAACACTGCCAGTGACGTAGAAACAGAGGTCGAAAACTTTCTGAGGGACTTGGGAGAAAATAAAAAAATCTTCAAAGGGTTCCATTGTTAAATGATCAGGCAGTCCAGAGGGAAAAATACTATCTTTAGTTCCACATAAACATGGGCATTTCTCCTAGCAGAATATTTCTAACCTTTTGTCTCTCCCTGTCAGACTGAAACTTAAGACAATCCTTTTGACGCTTCTCCCAGTACAATAACAAATATGTGAGATTCAAAGTGATTGACATTTTGTATTTCATGCTTTAATAATTCCAGATGTTATTTCTCTCTGCAACATTTAACGGCAATAAACACAAATGAAAGTGCCCGACGACATGAAAGAATCTAGGATAAGGAAAATGTATTCACGTGTCAAGTGAGGTGGTTCAAACTACAAAACCAATTCCTCTACATCTCCACTTGAGGCTTCCCTCAAGAAGGGATACATTTGCATATAAATCAAAAACTATTTTGCGGTGTGAGACAATTATTTTTCACATATTGTAATCTAAAGTGCTGCCATATGCACATATCAAAATATCTGAAGTCACACATATTTGCTGTTTTGGGTTTTCAATGCAGAAACAGACCAGGCTTATGAACCCACACTCCACAATAGCACAACGAATTGCAGGCGAACAGAGACAGAATATGAAACATAAAATATGCTAGTATAAGACACTGGGGGGTTCTATAAACTGAAGAGAAAATTCACAAAGAATGAACAGTGCTTGCTTCACACTAAGGATGTAACCAATAATACCAGTGCATAATAGAGGTCCTATGGGTTTTGTCAGTTATTGCACAATTACTCAGTAGAATAAAATGTTTGCCTGTTCTCAAACATGATTGTGAAGTTCTGTGAATAAATCACAAAAAACAAAACTTGCTGACATGACTAAAAACCCAAGGTTTACTGTGACCTAGAGAGTAGAAAGCAGACAAATGTTTACTTAAGTGTATTGAAAATTAAGCAAAGTATAAATACTATACTTAAAATATATTCATGTTTTTCTGTACTAACTTAAAGCACACTAACGTTATACCTACTTTGTACTTCTATGTACTTACTAAAAGTATACTTTATTGTCATGTAATTGAATTGTGTACTTTGGTATACTCACAAAAACTCTACTTTATTGCCATATTCATAAATGTGCACTTTAGTACACTTACAAAAAGTATACTTTATACTTTTGTCCTTAAATGTGTACTTCAGTATGCTTATAAAATAGTATACTTGTATTTCAAAGATTCATAAAGTTATAGTTTAGTTTTTAGTCACTTTAGCATGCTTATTTCTCAAGCTAAATAACTAACAATAAATAGCTAGCACTAGATAGCTAGCACTAGCTAGCGCCTGTAGCGAGTTGCTTCATGTAGTCACACATTTGAGCTATTTTGCTATTTCTGAGGCGAAAATAGACCGAAAGCCCAGGCGTCCGATGATTACATGAATTTTTCTTATGACAACCTATGTATTTTCCACTTAAATGTTAAAATAGAGTCATATGTTTTTGTTGAAGTGATTTTATCTTCCTTGGTTTAAGTGTGGTTAAATTGCTTTATTGTAAGAGTGAAAGTGACGGCCAGCTCTAGTAATATATAGAACAGCTGTCAACGGCCGCTCTGGGGTCTAGAGGGTTAAATAGTACTTAGACTTTAATATACTTAAGTACAACTTGTGGTTCCAAAATAACACACTTAAGTACACGTTAAAGGCATGCATACTTTAGTGTACTTAAAATACAACAAATAAGTATATTTAAGTCTACTGTTTATTTTGCTTGGGTAGCGTTCGCTCTGATAAGACCGTCACATTTGTTTTGTGATGCAATCACATTTAGCGTGCATGTTGTACCCCCAAGTACCGTCATCACTTTTTGAATTAACATTCTGTTTCCAACAAAGACTGAACGTACAGACTAAAACTCCATCTAAAATGTTTACTAAAATCTCATGCATTGCAAACATCTCAGCAAAACCCATACTTTAACTAAATTAAAAACTCACTCACTCCCTCCCTACCTCCCCCACTCTTTACACACAAGTCCCCTACCTCCATACCTCTCTTACACATACTCCCTCCCTGAGTAATCCAGCACCATGGAGATCTCCGCCTGTATGTATACCCAGGCACATTCAGCCAGGCAGTTAAGCACCATGGACACCTTGCATGGTCACAACATGAGCAGAGGGAGCAGCATACAATACAATACAATGCAGAGTTCGATGTGAATGGCGAAGTGCTTGGTGAAAAGCTCTGTGGTGCCAAGCCATGCCATCCTCTAATTATGGCACAGGTCATTGCCACCCTAACTCTATGGCTGGCATCCCATTCCCTTTGCACGCACAGCATATTTACATATGTTATTTACATTGATTCAAATTAATTTCTTCTACAAAAATTTATTTAATTCAGAAAATTAAGACCCTCCCCCACCCCTCCCCGTGGGTTAACTCTTACTTTAAGTTTACTAAAAGTAAAATCAGTAAATAAATAAACGAATCTTTAAAAAGAGATAAAACAAACACTTTGAGATAAACTTAAAGGTTGGTTCAAGCAGACTACATAAAATCAAATATATACAGAAACATTTTAAAAACATCAAAAATAAATAATATATATATATACACACACACACACACACACCCAGTGTATATATACACTCACCGGCCACTTTATTAGGTACACCTGTTCAACTGCTTGTTAACGCAAATATCTAATCAGCCAATCACATGGCTGCAACTCAGTGCATTTAGGCATGTAGACATGGTCGAGATGACCTGCTGAAGTTCAAACCGAGCATCAGAATGGGGAAGAAAGGTGATTTAAGTGACTTTGAACGTGGCATGGTTGTTGGTGCCAGACGTGCTGGTCTGAGTATTTCAGAAACTGCTGATATACTGGGATTTTCACGCACAACCATCTCTAGGGTTTACAGAGTATGGTCTGAAAAAAAGAAAATATGCAGTGAGCGGCAGTTCTCTGGGCAAAAATGCCTTGTTGATGCCAGAGGTCAGAGGAGAATGGCCAGACTGGTTCAAGATGATAGAAAGGCAACAGTAACTCAAAGGTTAGGTGGTGTAATGGTGTGAGAGATATTTTCTTGGCACACTTTGGGCCCCTTAGTACCAACTGAGCATCTTTTAAACGCCACAGCCTACCTGAATATTGTTGCTGACCATGTCCATCCCTTCATGACCAGTGTACCCATCTTCTGATGGCTACTTCCAGCAGGATAACGTGCCATGTCACAAAGCTCACATCATCTCAAACTGGTTTCTTGAACATGACAATGAATTCACTGTACTCCAATGGCCTCCACAGTCACCAGATCTCAATCCAATAGAGCACCTTTGGGATGTGGTGGAACAGGAGATTCGCATCATGGATGTGCAGCCGACCAATCTGCAGCAACTGTGTGATGCTATCATGTCAATATGGACCAAAATCTCTGAGGAATGTTTCCAGCACCTTGTTGAATCTATGCCACAAAGAATTAAGGCAGTTCTGAAGGCAAAAGGGGGTCCAATCCGGTACTAGCAAGGTGTACCTAATAAAGTGGCCGGTGAGTGTATATACACAGTGCATTCGGAAAGTATTCAGATCCCTTCACTTTTTCCACATTTTGTTACGTTACAGCCTTATTCTAACATTTTTTTCCTCATCAATCAACACACAATACCCCATAATGACAAAGTGAAAACAGGTTTTTAGAAATGTTTGCTAATTTATTAAAAATAAAAAACTGAAAATCACATTTACATAAGTATTCACCCTTTGCTATGACACTCGAAATTGAGCTCAGGTGCATCCTGTTTCCATTGATCATCCTTGAGATGTCTCTACGACTTGATTGGAGTCGACCTGTGGTAAATTCAATTGACTGGACATGATTTGGAATGGCACACACCTGTCTATATATAGTCCCACAGTTGCAGGGCAAAAACCAGGCCATGAGGTTGAAGGAATTGACTGTAGACCTCCGAGACAGGATTGTGTCGAGGCACAGATCTGGGGAAGGGTACAAAAAAATTTCTGCAGTATTGAAGCTCCCCAAGAACACAGTCGCCTCCATCATTCTTAAATGGAAGAACTGAGCAATAGGGGGAGAAGGGCCCTTGTCATGGAGGTGACCAAGAACCCAATGGTCACTCTGACAGAGCTCTAGAGTTCCTCTGTGGAGATGGGAGAACCTTCCAGAAGGACAACCATCTCTGCAGCACTCCACCAATCAGGCTTTTATGGTAGAGTGGCCAGACGGAAGCCACTCCTCAGTAAAAAGCACATGTATGAATTTGAAATAAAAACAATACTCAGCATTGGGTTGCTCTCACTAAGTGGCGTGCAAATTTCCACGCTCAATTGTCTCCTGCGAGGCACCACTACATCTAGCTGTGTGTAACTCTAAAGATGTGACATATTTTTGTGAATGATACCATTGGTATATTGAGAGAGTGGGGTGGTTGCCATCTGATGGCCAGCCTCCTTTTCGCAGCCTTTTCAAAACCTATGTACACATTTAAAATGAATAATTTGATGGTTCCGATTCCGGGATGCCAAGGTTATGTTCCTCCAGACATTCTGCCAATTGATAGATAATGCCTGGTCATTGATGTCTGTGACGATGAGTAAGAGGCTTTAAGTAAATGCTTGCATGTACAGTGCTAATCCACAGTGTGTAATTGATTCCTATGCAATTCAGAGATCCTATAAAAAGATATTCATTCCAAAATCACATCCTTGCACTCAGATGGACTCAGATGAATTCAACTTATTGAGTGACTTCTTGTAGACATTTTTGCTTTTGAGATCATTTTAGGAGTGTCATAGCAAAGGGGTGAATACTTATTGACTCACGACATTTCAGCTTTTCATTTTTTATTAATTAGTAAAAATGTCTAAACAATTATTTTCACTTTGACATTATGGAGTATTTTGTGTAGATCAGTGACAAAACAAATACATTTTAAATTCAGCGCTGATCAAGAATAATTTAATGTTCTACTATACTAAAAAAATTATTATGAGCATTTAAAATATCCATGTATTCATTACGATAACTGCAGAGGTATTTGATTATGGACCACTTCATCAGCATAGCGGTAGCGGCTGTGTCGAAACAAGCATCTTTCGAAAAGCATGTAACTTTTTTGGGGTATCCTTTATATGCTTGAAATGCTGCCATACTACAAAGCCTGAATGCATACAAAGCCTGAATGCAGGGGCAATGCAAGGGCAACATCAAAAAATCACATGGGACGACTGGCATGGATTTCAGGCATGTACAGTAGGTGCTGTTTGATAGGGAAGCACAGGTGGATAAGTACACCACCATTGGTTTGTGCAGACAGCCCTGCTCACCCTGAAGCCTAATGATGAAGCTCTTTCTCTAGAGCTATATGCTGCTATGTTCTTTGATGATGACTACCACCGATTAGGCTACCAATTTTTACAAAGGTGATTAGTGAAACAGGCCCGCGATTCATGTAAAACATTAAGGAGAATGTGCTGTTGCACTTTAACCCTAAAACCCACTTTTAGAGTGTAAAAAAACACATATATTCTAAGCTTGCAATTGTTCATGGATTTGACAAAAAAAAACACCCCCAACAACTCCAAACCATTTTATTTGGTGTCAAGTAATAATTTGGCATTTCAAAAATTACAAATGCTATGGATTAGCAAAAAATTGCACAATTCAACCAATTCAGTGAAAAAAATAAAGTCTTGATCAACATTACATTTTGGCATCTACAACCTGCCATGGCACTGCTTGTGTCATAAAAAATATTTTTAAGTGACTTTGAAGATTTGGGTCATGTGAAATCGTGGACCCTATTTAGGGTCCTTGGACCCCATTTAGGGCCCCTTTCGCTCTCATTGGTTTTATCTTAAAAATGATTAACCCTCTACCCATAGCCGTTGACAGCCGTTCTATATTTTACTAAGGCGCCCGCGGACGGCCGTCACTTTCACTCAACCAATAGTAACAAAGTAATTTAACTTAAACCATGGAAAGTATAATCACTTCAACAAAAACATATGACTCTCTATTTTAACATTTGAGTGGAAAAAAACATACGTGGTCATAGGAAAACATTTTTCATGTAATTACGATACTGCACCAAAGTTAAAATTTAAAAAAGTGTATATTTCGGCGGTCGGCAAGGCTTTCGCACCTATCTTCCTGTTTGTTTGGGTTTTTTTATCTCAAAGTGTTCAGAACAAAAGTGAGTACCAGATAAGCAAGAGGAATAGTCAACCTTGCAATTTAAATTATTGTTGCATGCCTCAGAAATAACGAAATAGCTCAAATGTGTCACGACTCAAAGGCAACTAACTACCAGCGCTAGCTATTTAGAGCTAGCTATCTGGCTCCAGAAATAACTATGTAAAAGTGACTAAAAACAAAACTGTAGGTTAGCAAACGAAAGCAAAAAAAAAAACAGGACAAGATTACTGTACCTTTGGTGATCGATTTGTGTCTCGTCATTTTTCATATTAGAGCCAATAATCTAGTGTGTGGTGTAATCCAGGGCTGTGAGTGTAGGCAGGTAATTTATTGTAGTTGGCTAGCTAATGTTTACATCTGTAGATGATACTTTTCATCAAATTAGTTTTATATCAACTGGCAAATCGACTGGTATCAATAATGACTAGACTGCCAGGTTTATTTCTTATTTTCTTTTAGTAGTTCTCTCCTAAAGACCTATTCACCCCCACTACCCCCCTGTACAAGTTTCTCTCCTGTTAATAAAAAATAAATTTAAAAAATCCTTCTTCTAGCATTGTGACTGCCTATGGCCCCTGGTCTGAGCATTGATTACTTTATCTTATGATGACTGATGGATAGATGATTCACTTACTTAAACAAATGTATTTGGATACAGGCGTCTGCTAAATGCCATAATGTAAATGTAGTAGTAATGACTTCTATTGCTTTGATAGCCATACCATCTGATAGTGTGGTTAGGATTAAAGACAAATTGTGAAGGGGATTATAATATGAAAATAAGTTTAGCCTCTCATCTTCAAAAGTAAATGAACTTTTAACCAATTTATCCTTACATTTTGAGTTATTCACCATTATTTCAGACATTAGAGAAATAGAATCATGTAAGGCAAACCCCAGTAAACTGCAGGTATATTCTAGAATTCTATTAAGGTCTAAAGGGTTAATTTAAATTACTATTCACTATTTTTGTTTTATGCTTTCAGTATTGGATTCCTGTTGGTAAACAACATATTTTACATTTTACATTTACATTTTAGACATTTAGCAGATGCCTTTATCCAAAGCGACTTACAACAAGTAACAATTTGTCTAAGTGAATTATCTATACATCAGTCATCATAAGAAAAACAAATCTATGCTAGGACCAAGGGCCATTGGCAGTCACAATTTTTCACTTGGAGAGAGCGCAAGAAATGAACGTTTAAAAATGTTGCTGAAACAATGTAGAATTGCTTGAAATGTGCTTACAGAAGACCCCCAGACCATCAGCTGAAATTACTATACATTTTTGCACCAATGCTTTTGCCATAGACCTAGGCTGCCATTTACACTTGCAATTAATTTTAAGCAATTGTTATTTTTAACAGGTTGCCTACACAGAATAATAAACATTTGCATTGATTACATTTTGTCGTTTCTGATGAGAGATCTCTGACATGATCTCTAACATGTCTGAGATATAATGTTGGTCTAGAATAGGCTAAAGTCATGTTTAAACCAACATTATCTCAACTGGCCCGCCTAGGAATTTGTCTGGCCGGCCAGCATTCGAATCCTGGAGCCACGGCTGAAAGAAAAGTAGCTACCTACAGCACTGGTGGTCATGACTTGTAGAGTAGCTAGCCAAAGAGTGCTATGCTTCAGGATTGTTTTGACTCCACTGACTGGGACTTGTTCTGGGTCGCCGCAGACAATAACATCAGTGAGTACACCGACACTAGTTACATCAGAAAATGCAGCGACGACTTTGCACTGTCACTGTTCGGACATTCCCCAAACCAAAGCCTTGGGTTAATGGTGACATCTGTGCTCTGCTAAAAGCAAGGAAAAGCATTGCATTTAACTCTGGGGTTTCAGACAATACAAGAAATCCAGATACGAGTTACAGAAAGATATCAGAGACGCTAAAAGCATATACAATTATCAGATTACATATTTCTCTAAACCCATTTGCCTGATCAGTGTTGCTGAAGCCTATTGGTCATTCCATTGACATCTAAAAAGGTGCCTTCCCCTCACAACATATGGAGTAGGATGGTCCTACATTAAGATAATCAGATCAAAAGGGAAAAAAAACAGGCCTATAGAAAATAACCAATTATTCTGTTACATTTATTATTCAAATAATTTTTGGCAATTTCCCCACATTGAACGTGAGGCACAAACAGACACATGGTCATTGCAGGTAGTTCATATGAGGCCCTAGGCATTGCCCAGTGCCCGGCATTGCCTACTGTAGATAACTAACAGCCTAGCGGCATAGAGGTGAATTACAACCATCGCCTACCTGGAGGGAGTCAATCACACAATGGCTTGCAGTGTCATTCTCTGCCAGAGTAGGTTTGATGTGGTCTTCAAAGTAATCCTGTGCCTCTCCTGAGGGGAGAAAGTGATCGTCGCATTCTTGAAGGTCCGGATACATTTTAGGGAGGATGATTCCACAGATTGAGATTACACAGCCTGGTCCTCACCTCCTGGAAACCTGTTCTCTGTTTCATATGATCAGCGCACAGGTCTGGAGAGATAGTTTTGTTTTTCCCTATGAAATTCAGCACTTGTGGTTGAAACTCTGTCTAGTTCATGCTTACACCAGCTCAAATTCATGAAGGGCAACAAGTGAGCAAGTGTACACTTTGAAGAGGAGGAAAGAAGAGGAATGCAGTCAGCACACCATCCATCTATCCATCGCTCTCTCCTGCCTTACCTCCCTCCCTCTCATCCAAAGACGTAGGACTCTTCTTTGGTTGTGCATTATTTACTTTCTCAACTGTAGATGCACATGAGGGGTGCATCACATGTACTGTAGTTAGCCAGCAAACTTTGATAAACATTTTTATTCTCTGTTACCCTTATAACTCTTATAAACTCAATAAACAAAAAGTATTTCTGAATATTAACGGAAGCTGGCTAACTCATTGATCCAGCTTGGTGACGTACCCCTCAGGATGTACACTGCCAGACAGGCCAGACAGCTGTATGTTTAATGCTTAACTTCAGTTACTCTGAATCAATAACAACATTATATTGGGCGGTTGTGTCTTAACTGAGTGTAAATATATTTCACTCCCTGAAGAATTTCACTCAAAATCCTTTCTCATGTTTGGCCTTCCGTACTAATTGTCAGTCTATTGTGAGTATACACACACACACACACACACACACACACACACACACACAGGTACATTAATCCGTACGGCGGAGAGTAATGTTGATTTATGTTGTATTTCCCCAGGAGAGGGGGTGGCAAAGCTCATTACATATTGAAATGGTCCCTAATCTGAAGTGTCCTCTTCCACCACACCTGCTCAGCCCATCTGGCACCAGCTGCCACTCGCGCCCTGGGGAGGAGAGGTGGGGTGGAGAGAGGGGGGACAGAGGGGAAGAGTGTCCCAGAGCCTCACAGCACTGCGCTCCTCTTTTGCAGTTATAAGCACAAAGCTAAAGGAATCTCTAGATGTGCCTCGCTCTCCCACTCACCTGCTCTCTATGTTTCTCTCTCACATACACACACACACACACACACACACACACACACACACACACACACACACACACACTTCAATGCTGAGACTTAAAAGGTTAAAGGGATCAAGATGTTGTGTTGAATGTTTCCCAGGGGTCAACTTCTGCTTTACTGGCTTCATGAACAAGCCTTATTCATCATGACATAACTTTACTTTTAAAGGTCCAGTATGTAGCTTTAAAATAGTGTTAAATGGCCAAGATAGCGATCAAGGAATGAGATTGCATGATAAAGAACATTCAGTAGAGAGCACTGTTTTGGTCCAAACAAAGCACTTTCTAAAATATGTTGTCGAGGTCAAGCAATGGCCTTTTAGGTTCTATTGGTAGGATATGCACATGGTTTACGCTTTTAGAAAACGTAGCGTATTGACATTTTCAAATATTCAGTGTTATTATTCAATATTCAACGGCAATGAGCAAAACTATTACGGTAAATTCCTCTGTAGAATGCTAGACAGAAACTTCCACGGTAAACTTTAGACACTGAGTGGAACAGAGAGAGAAAGAAAGAGCGAGAGAGAGAGAGAGGAAGGGAAGGAGGGAGAGAGAAACTTCTACAGCATCAGTAACCAGGCTACCGTACGTATTGGTGAGACCGGAGGCAGGTAGAGAACAAGACAACAACAAGCAGATGAGCTTGAGGGAGGTGGCAGAGGTGGGCGTTTTCCATAAAGACAAGACGTGACAGGATTAGTAATATCTGTATCTGATTAATGATGTCTGTTGCAGGCGCATTATGACTTTGTATTGTTCTGTTGAGGTTCCTACTCTGGGTGCTGTGTGCATGGGGGTGTGTTAACCCTCTGGAATCTAGATTATGGCAGATTCTCAAGCGTGATCAATAATTAAAAAAATAACATTGAGGTGATTCCATAAGATATTTGAACACTTCCAAGTCCAACGGTTCATGGGCGATCCAAGGGAATTGCCATGGGTCCTGAGAACTTCAACTGCAGCAATCTAAAGACAACGATACCCTTTTCGACAGAAAATACAGCTTTAACTGTGCTTCGATAACTGTATTGATCATTCCAAGAGTAACTTTTCAGACAGTGGAAAAAGTGCAGCTTTTGAAGCAAAAAGCCTTCGCTCAACTACACCATGGAACATTCATGTTTAGTAACCCAAACTGATTAGCCAGTTGGTTAACTTGCCAGACAAGTTCAAACAAGTTCAGACATTTTTAGACCCATAAGGTAATCTGTTCACATTTCCCTACCGTATTTTAAAAGCAGTCCTCTCAAACTTTCTCCAGATTGTCAAAATCTTAGTTTAAAATGCCAAACAAGTTGGACTGAATCACGCTAACTGTGGCAGCCTGCTCTTGTTAACATGCCATTGATTCACAGTTCAACTATCAGTCACACAACAACGGAGAAATGTCCCACCCACATTGCCGCTTCAGCTGCAGCCCTTCAGACAGAGAAAATGAAAGCGCGACAAAACTAACAGACCTCATACGCAAGGTCAAGTAGGCAAATCTGAGGAACAATTTCACTGAGAGTGAAGCATTTTCTCCCACTGTGTTTAGAAGCATCAGACGACTCTGGCAATATACACTCACTGAGCACTTTATTAGGAACACCTGTACACCTTCTCATGGTGGAGGTGGTGTAATGGTGTGGGGAATGTTTTCTTGGCACACTTTTGGCCCGTTAATACCAATCAATCATCACTTGAATGCCATAGCCTATTTGAGTATTGTTGCTGACCATGTGCATCCCTTTATGGCCACAATTTACCCATCTTCTAATGGCTACTTCCAGCATGATAATGCACCATGTCAAAGCAAAAGTCATCTCAAACTGGTTTCATGAACATGACAATGAGTTCCAAAATTACACGAACTATTATCCTTGCATTAAGATGGACTCAATTCAACTTATTGAGTGATTTGTTGATGATATTTTTGCATTTTAGCAAATTTTAAGAGTGTCATAGCAAAGGGTCTGAATACTTATGTACATAAGGTATTTCTGTATTTCAATTTTAATACATTTACTGAAATTTCAAAAAATGTGTTTTCGCTTTGTCATTCTAGGTTATTGTGTGTGGATTGATGGCAAATTCTTTCAATATAATCCATTTTAAATTGAGTCTATAACACAACAAAATGTGGAAAAAGTGAAGGGGTCTGAATACTTTCCGAGGGCACTATATGTGCGTGTGCGTTAGAGGGGCAGCCTGTGTATCAGTCTTGGAGAGGGATGGCTCTCGGCCTGTCTTAAAGTTGACCTCTTTGAAATTAGCTTCAACCTAATGTTTCTTGAGAGAAGTATATCTAAATTGAATATCTAAAATGAACACCATATAGGCTGATAGAAAGATACATAAATTAATTAATAGATAGATGGATGGGGGGATGAACGGATGAATGAATAGACGGATGAAGGAGCACTCTGTCATCATGCCCAACTTCATGAATCTCATAAATAAGGCCACGCACGAGCAACGGCGGTAAACAAATATTATTTTTCATATAGATATCGCTTCTGGGTGGTGCCACGGTTCAGTGACTGATTCAATTTATCCAAAGATGGGTTTTAAGACAAACAATTTTAATCATATAAGACCTCACGGTTTTATCTCTGTCAACACAAATCCATAACTTTTTAAGGGATGGAACCTATAATGTCAACATATACAATCCAAGCTTATGCTGTACATATGGTATATCATGTTGTAATGCAAAGACACTGTTGGGAGGGGAGTTGGAGTACGGGATGAAAGTTTGGCTAAAAGTTGTGGTTAAGGGATATAGTTAAAATGCAGAGTTTCAGTAGGTTTCAGTTGTCTCTAACCTTTACATTTCAACTCCCTCAGGTAAAGGTTAGGACAGCAGTAGGACAACCTGATCTTAGACCTTTGCTTTCATCAGGCACATAATTAAATTGAAAGGGCACTGAAGGCAGTGAAAAGGAGGATTTGGGGTGAAGAAGTTGGCTGGGTTCCACAAGAAAGACAAAACAAACACCAACACTCCTATTCACTGAACCTTTGTCTTTCGATACCTGCCTCGCCTCACAGCACAACCCCAACACGGGTGGGTGGGTTAAAGGTGTGGGGGTGTACTGTAGCACACACCGGGTGCAAGGTAATGTTTTTTGAGAGAAGTATATCTAAATTGAATATCTAAAGTGAACTCTATCATCCAAAACTGTTCTGTGGTGCTGTAATGGGAATATTCAAAACTGCATATTAAAACGTGGGCCTGAGATTGCAAGGGTAATCATTCCCGCTCTTCAATGCGTTACTTATTTTCTTAATTAGCCACACTGAAGCTGATGTAATCCAACATGAATTTCATACCGGGCTCAAAATGCTCTCAACAACCTACCTTTGTATTTGAATAGCTTTGATTTAATACCACTAATCTGTTTTTCCCTGCAAAATCAAACATAGACATTACATTAGACTGACAGACATATGAAGGCATACTGTAAATTAATGCAAATTACCAAACTTTTACATCATTTATTGATGTCAGTCTGTCCATTCATATGTCTGTCAGTCTAATGTAATGTCTATGTTTGATTTTGCAGGGGACACACATAAATACAAGCACACACACATAAATACACTCAAAACAGAGAAAGTATAGGGAAACAGGCACACACATATAACCAGTGTAAGAATACACACACACACACACACACACACACACACACACACACACACACACACACGCACACACACACACACACACACACACCAAGGTGAGGACTGCCTACAGTAGAGAGTTGTCAGTCCCATGAGACTCCATCCCAAAAAGGAGAATAAGATAAACTCATCCTATCAAAACTCATCCCCAGTTCCCCAATAGGCAGTCAGTTCACACAAGACCTTACCTACTCATTACCCTCTTCCTAATTAAAAAAAATACATCTTGTTAGCCAGCACATCTGAGAGCTGCCAAGGTGCATGTAGGGAAATCAGACAGCAATATCGGAGTTTCACAGGAGCAGGGATGGGTTCATTCCAAGAAACGTATTAGAAACAGAAGGCATCTACATTTCTGTGAATCCCTATTTCACAAGACTGACATCATGTATTTGTATTTAACCTTTACACGGTCTCTGGTGTTTCACTATTATATCGTATTGTATAGTGTCTCTCACAATCTCTCTCTCTCTCTCTCTCTCTCTCACACACACACACACACACACACAAAGTAATGAGAGAGAGAGAGAAACCTTGCACAAACACCATCTCATGCCATGTTTTATGAGTCCCATGTGTGTCCAGAGCTGGGTAAGCTGGGGCATAAAACACTGGGTCTCAGTGTGGTGATAAATAAGCAGAAAACCGCAAGGTCTCCAAAACTGTGACACAGAGAAGGCGAACACCTTTATCCCATATACTCAAAAAAAAAAAAAAAAAAAAGACTAAAGCTATAGGCTACTTGTAGCTGACTATAGGGTCCTATGTAAAACACAAACTTGTCAAAAGTGTGTACTGTCATGAAGGAGTGTGAACTCTTATCTGAAACATTCATTGTTAGATATGTTTTCGCATTAAACAGACAGATGTGTTCTGTCACTGGGCAAAGATTTCATTTTCCCAGCTGAGAACCTGATAGTCAGATAGATAGAAAGATACATAAATGAATGAATAGATAGATGGCTGGGAGTTGGACGGATGAATGAATAGAAGGATGGAGGAGTGCTCCGTCATCATGCCCAACTTCATGAATCTCATAAATAAGGCCACGCACGAACAACAGCAGTACACAAATATTTATTTTCATATATATATATATATATATATCGCTTCTGGGTGGTGCCACGGTTCAGTGACTGATTCAATTTATCCAAAGATGGGTTTTAAGACAAAAAAATGTAATCATATGAGACCTCACGGTTTTCTCGCCATCAACACAAATCCATCAAATCCATAACGTTTTAAGGGATGGAACCTATAATGTCAACACATACAGATACACTGTTGGGAGGGGAGTTTGAGTACGGGATGAAAGTTTGGCAGTAGGTTTCATTTGTCCCTAACTTTTACATTTCAACTCCCTCAGGTAAACGTTAGAAAAGCAGTAGGGCAACCTGATCTTAGACCTTTGCTTTCATCAGGCACATAATTAAATTGAAAGGGCATTGAAGGCGGTGAAAAGGAGAATTTGGGGTGAAGGAGTTGGCTGGGAAAGATAAAACAAACACAAACACTCCTATTCACTGAACCTTTGTCTTTCAATACCTGCCTCGCCTCACAGCACAACTCCAACACGGGTGGGTGGGTTAGAGGTGTGGGGGGAGGGGGGATTGTAGTGGTAGTGCCAGCAGGGCCCAGTCAGGCAGTGTTGGTATGCAGAGTGTTTTCTCACAGACACCCCGAGGATCTCTTCTAATGCTCCGCGGTGCCCAGAGAGCTATGCTAAGCGCTATTGTGCTTTTCCCTTTTATTCAGTCATGCTATTCATTAACTCTACTTCCATTAGCCAGCTCTGAGTTAACTTCATCCAATTAAACATTTCCATAATTTCAGGGGAAGGAGGAAGAATTTAAAAAAGGTATTGGCATCATTGTTTATTGAGATGAAAGCAGAGGAGTGACTGTCCCCATCTCCTGGGGACAGTCTGTTCCCTGTAGAGAACCCGGTCTCCGTAAGTGCCTTTAAAAGAGTTAGATGCAGAGAGATGATTGAAAGCACAATGACACCATTCAGCAGTCAATCTTGTGTTTGTTCATTCATTCAACAATCTGTGGGCCTGCATCAATAAATGATGTAAAAGTTTGGTAATTTGCATTAATTTACAGTATGCCTTCTTACAGAGAAGGTATCGGGGGCAAAGAGATTCCCTGCCAATGAGATTACTCACAACTAAATTCAACTGAGACTCCCGCTTTATCAGTCATTGAGAGGGCACTCAGAGGTTACTGACAGCTCAGTTGTATAGCAGATACAGATGACTTGCACTGAATGGAGTCAGCCAGGGTTGCATAGTCCGGACAGTAGCTGCTGGTAGCTAGTCTCAAGCAGGCTTCCAAATGATCATCAGTCATGGTGGAACGGTATTTGGACTTAATAATCTTCACATGGGAAAAGGCTGATTCGCATAAATAAGTAGGTCCAAATAATGCAGGCAAGGAGGTAGCACATTTCCTCATATTTGGATACTTTTCTTCTGTGAGTAAGTTCCAAAATTGTCCATGAGCCCTGGACTTAAGCTCAATGTCAGCCTGTAGTGTCAAAATCTCATCCTCGACTGCAGACGAGTTCAGGTGAAACAGTGCTGCAATTTTTGATGCGAGTAAATCAACAACAACATCTTCCCTAAATGGATAGCACATAAATGTAGTGATTGGCTCGAGTAAAGCAAAGTCTTGAAACCGTTTGTCAAAGTCTGACAGACAATTTTCAATCTGTAGCGCGCACTGTCAAGTTGGGCACACACCTTCCCTTGCGTCTCCAGCTCTGATGCGAGGTTTTGGAACTTCCCCAAATCATGGCGCTGCAGCTTTGAGGACTGATGTTTGTCGTTTGAAACCATTAACTGAGCTGATCATATTGACCACGTTTTTTTCTTTTCCTTGCAGCTCTAAATTAAGCTCATTCAGCATCTTGGTCAGATCAGTTAAAAATGCCAAGTCTAGCAGCCACTTACTGTCATTAAATTGCGTGTATTCTGCATGTTTACTGTCCAGGAGAAAGTCATTTATCTCCGGACAGAGTTCTCGAAATCTCTGCAGGAATTTTCCCCTACTAAGCCATCTCACGTCAGTGTGTAGCAATAGGTCAGAGTAGTTGCAGTCTGTCTCCTCCAGATGTGCATGGAACAGTCGTCTTTGTAGAGGTCTCGCTCGAATAGAACAGGCGATTTTCGTTGCCACATCCATTATCTCTTTCATGTTTAGCATTTTAGCACACAATGCTTGTTGGTGTATTATGCAGTGGTAATTAAGGAAGTCGGGGAAGGCATCGTCTTGCCTGCACTTGGCAATAAATCCATTCGAGCGGCCCACCATTGCGGGCGCACCGTCCGTGGTAATTGACATTAATTTACACACCGGGAGCTGGGTTTTATCGATAAAGTTTTTGAAAGACTGAAAAATGTCCTCTCCCCGCGTGTGTTCTTTCATGGGCAGTATTGTTAACAGCTCCTCTTTTGCAGTCATATCTGCACAACTGGGCTGTATCACCTATGTCTGTGGACTCGTCTAGTTACAGTGAGAAACACTCGCAGTCCGTGATGTCCTTCCAAAGCTGCTGTGTCAAATCATCGGCCATTACTTCACAGCGCTGTGTAACTGTACTTCTTGACAGCTGAAGAGCTTTTATTGAAGAGAATATTTCTGGTTTGTTTTTAAAATCCCGAAACAACGAGTCCGCTGCCTCAAAAAAGGCCTCTTTGAACACCTCTCCATCTTGGAAGGACTTCTTATGCTTAATGATGGAGTGACTCACCCGAAACGATGCTTCGGTGGGCTGCCTTTGCTTTTGAATTCGGCTTTGTGAAAAACGACTGCTGTCCGATTAATTGTGATTTTAGTTCGCTCACGCTCTCAGCTTGCTTTTCAGAGGAAAGTTAGTGTCGTGCTTTTTGTGAACATTTCGAAAATGCCTCTCCACATTTCCCTTCTTTGGAATAGCAATGACAGATTGACAGATCAGACAAACGCATTTCGAATATGACATGGTGAAAAAAAAGTCCTCTTCCCATTCCGCATGGAAGTGGTAAGTTTTTGGCTTCTTCCGTGGTCCAGCTCCCCCACTCATTTTTATATCCCTTCTTGAGTATATATAAATTGGAAGGCTAACTAGGTCACTTAGCTCGCTGGAGTTTTGCAGTAGGTAGCGCGTTTAACCGAATGCATGGTGACACGTGACCCGTAGAAGAGAAGCGATCTCAGACTGGCCGCATTGTACGTCAATCAAGTGGCGCACTCACACTGGCTCAATTGCCTCGTACCGTGCTGAAGCACAAATGTCCGTCGTAATCCGTCGTTTTTTTTAATGTCACGTGATCAACCTGCACTACTCTCGCGATCGACCGGTCGATCGTAATCGACGTATTGGGCACCCCTGACTTACACCATGTCAATTCATAGCTGACTCCATGACATTTTCATAATTTTAGTCAGCCCTGGGAATGGACTGTGAATGAATATTAGTTTTAAAACTATGACATTTAGATTGAACCTGACAATGTTGATTGTTGTTTGTAGTCCCTGTCCATTAAATGAATGAATAAGAGTTCTGAAGGTACTCACAGGTCACGCAGACAAGCACCCCTCGAAGCAGCATCTCGCAGGGCGCCCCCCAGCTTTCCCGTAGACAAGCCCGGATGGGCGGCAGAATGACCTCCGCCGGGACAAAGAACTGGATGGCAAAGCTGACAAAAACTCCAAATGAGTACAAGATCTTCACCATTTGGTTGCTCCTACAGAGAGAGAGAAAGAGAGATTCAGAGTAGGGATGCATATTTCGGCTTTCGAATAATCGTCCCATATTTACTGGTTAATAACCTACTTGTAATGGCAGGAGTACTCAGGCAAAGGACTCAAATGCACGACTCAGAGACAAAAATCTTAAATCAAAAGAATAGTCTTTACTTTCAAACTTTTCGGAGATCAAAAACCGGGAAGACAAATAACACAAGGATGGATCTCTGGTACGTTTGGCACAAAGACGAACTGGCAAAGAGACAAGGGAACACAGATTAAATAGGAGAGGGAAGGATGATGAGGGACAGGTGACACCAATCAGGGCGTAACACAGGTGGGAAACACACAGGGGCAGGAAGTGAAGTGTCTAAAATGAGAGACAAGGTGAGAAAAACAAAATAAAAAAGGAAACAATAAATGAATAACATGAAACAAAGACAAACATAAACTAAGGAACTGATGATAATGATAATACTGACCGTTTACCTCAGTGCTGCAGAGTTCAGTGAACTCTTGCCACATCCAGTACATCTTTCATAATATTTTGCTGCATTCAAAGATTGTCTACATGATTCGCTCATACTTTTCTGCATGTTTGGGCTAATCATTTGTTCCTCTCAAGGGGCGAGAAACATATCTGCAAACATTTCAATATTGTATCATGGCAGGTTGTGAGCTCTTAAAACTTCCCCATACCGCACAACCACAACAGCAAAGCTAACAACTTGCTAGCTAGGACAGAAGTGTATATATTTAGAGAGGTTTTGTCTGCAAATTTCTCTCATAAAAAGGCAGACAGGTGGATTTACATGCATGTATTATGACATAGAAAGGAGGGCAGAGAGGATGATGTGCAAGCAAGCAGCAAGTCAAAGTTGTAGAAAACCATGTAGAAATTAAAATTGCACGAAAAGCACTGACAGAAGGTCAAATCTTTTATCAAACCTACATTTTTTGTAACCACGAAAATACAAGTCAGTCAATGTAACTCCACAAAATGAATCAAATCAAGCATAACCGGTTAAAGTTCTAGTCAGCTGTTAAATTATTTACAGTTAAATCATTAGCATCCCTAATTCAGAGGATACAAGAGTGAGAGCAGGATAAACAGCGGCTGTTGGAGGAGAATGGGTGTCTGAGGTCTATATGTAGAGGTGAGTTTGGGCTACAGTCAGGTGTGTTTGGGCTACAGTCAGAGGTGAGTTTGGGCTACAGTCAGAGGTGTGTTTAGGCTTCAATCAGAGGAGCATTTGCCTGCAATGTGGTTGGTCAGAGGTATATAGGGTGCAGGTGCTGAGATCTGATGACGATCAAAGCTCTCCGCCAAATCTCTTAGGTTATTACAGCCATAAAATGCCAGAAAGTCATCCAATCCAAACATTTTAATATACCTCCCAAACTCATGTCAGGAGACATCAACAAACAAGTGTGACATGTGTGATGAGACTGGAGAGTTGCCATGGTGTTTGGGTGTCATATTTGCTCTAAATGGCTCAGTTGCTCTAATCACACACTGAACACTATTATGTTTTATAGCAGCACAATAATAATGTCTGCATTAAACCATAAAACAAATGATGTGCCTGAGTGTGGTCAAGTGGTAGTGCTTGCACCTGTTATATAAAATGTCTCGCTGGAAACCAGGTTCATTCCCTACACCCTCCATCCTACTGTATATTAAGTCAATGCAATAATACAGACAAGGTACTGTCCACCATGAACAATAGGGACATTATAAATAAAGAATGTACCTAGTCTCATCTATTCATTCTCTAGCACTAGCAGACTCTAACAGTGAGTGTATCCATCCATAGTGAGAGGGACATACAGCAGGCTCTATTTCCCCAGCTGTGTCTCAACAGGGCTCTCTCTAGCAGTGTTCTGTAGTGACGGCGGGCGGGCGCAGCGGGCGCAGCGGACGCCTCGGTAGGGATTAGCACTTTGCCAGCCCCGGAGTAGGGACTCTATTGGAGATGATTAATAGAGGTTATCACACCATAATGACCTGCAGCACAGGGAAAAGCCATTCTGCTCCAACAGCAGGGGCCAAGACTGGCAGCCTCCAGAGGGGAAGTGAGAATAGGCTTATTAAGCAAAGAAAAGATGCAATAGAGTCATGGGCGTGAAGAAGGCACAATGGAGACCTCAGAGGACACTTAATACTGCGGGGCTTGTTAACGTAATTGTTCTATATGGGTTCTCATGAGGGATGCATGATACACTGAGCCCTAACAGAAGAGGAGGAAAAGAAGGGGAAGGATGAGAGGGGGCAAATGGCAACTAACAGTGAAAGGGGAGGGAAGGGGAAGAGGTGAGACAAAAATAATGCCTGTCCGAGATAGGATGGAGAGAGGGGGGAAAGGTTGGGACAATAGCACCTCTCACTGACAGATGTTGGCAAATATCATGAAGTTATAGACAGAGAGGCCAGAGCTCATCATTTCTGCTTGAAGAATAGGTGCAGCAGAGCCCCTCAACCCCAATAGCACACTCCCCTGTGTTTCTCCCGTCGCCACCAATGAAAGCCTCTCCATATTGGCTTCCATTCAGCATGCACACAGCAATGGCAGCTAGTTATCTGGGGCCTGCAGATATGATCCATGCACTACATTTCCACTTCCCTATTCTACCAGGCAAAAAACAAATGCTCCCACCCCAGGCTGTGGTGGGGAGTTGATTTATTGCGTCCTCTGTGCAAAAACTGGAGCAGGGAAAAGGTTGGGAGGTTATGTCTACAGGGGCACAAAATTCTCCTGACCTCCTATGAGCCTTGCACCCCACAACCAACCCCTCTGTCAAAAGTAATGGGATACATGGCTCTCTCTATTTGTCTCCTTTCATATTTCCCACTCTCAACAGAGAAGCATGTCAAAGCAAAAAATGAGAAACACATACTCATCATTTTTATGCAGGCACCTTGGGGGGCAATAGAATATTGCAAAAATATTTTTCCAAAAGCTGTCTAAAGCTGACTCCAAGGAAGGAGATGCGGAGTGTGTGTGTGTCTGTCTGTCTGTGTGTGTGTGTGTGTGTGTGTGTGTGTGTTTGGAACTGGAAAAAGAAGTTCCAGAAGAAACTCTGTGGGCTTGCAACGTCTGTTTTTGGTAGTAAAAAAAGTTTAAAGACTACATATAGATAGATTTGCTGCGTAGTTGAAAGAAAGCGGATAAAGTTAAAGTCAAAGTAGTTTGGTTGGTTGGATGGATGAATGTCGGTTGATTGGTCTGTTGGTTGGGTGGCTGGATGAATTGATAGAAGAAAGATAGTTAGATAGATGGGATAGATGGCCTAGGTAGTTCAGTGGAGCAGGTAGAGTAGGTTGGTTAGTGGTTGAGAGTGGTAGAGTTGGTTGGTTTAGTGGTGGAGAGTGGTTTCAGTGGGGTAGAACTGGTAGCCAGGACAGTGCATTGTTGTGTAATCATTCTAAGAATGTGTTCTGTAGGTCTCCTGTTGTTTTTATTCAAGAGTTCTGAAAATTCCATAGCAGTTGCAGTAACAATTTGGCTCTAAGAATGTTGGCCTAAATCAACATCCCACCATGTTAAATGATAGTTTTTGAGTTACAAAAAAATGAATAATTTAAAAAAGAATGAGTTTGAAAAATATATTAATGTAAGCAACTCAAGTTAGACCTCTCTACACGTTTTACAGTTGGATTAGTGGGAATTGATTGCAAGTTGTAGGAGGAGTAGCGGTCAAAAAATTCATAAGAATTGGAATAATAAGAATAAGAATTAGAAAAATAAGTTCCAGAAGAAACTTTGTGGGTTTACAGTTTTATTTTGGTAGTGGGAAAGGTTTAAAGCCGGTTAACTGCGGATAGATAGAATAAAGGATTATGGCTGGGTAGTTGAAAGAAAGTGAGAGTAGTGAGACGGTAGGATAGCCAGAAAGATGAGAGAAGGTTAGAGGATTTCTAAGGTAAAATAGATAGAGAGAGAGAGTGTATGGTGGTTTTATTGGGGTAGAACTGGTTGCCAAGAGAGTGCATTGTTGTGTAATCATTCTAAGAATGAGTTCTGCAGGTCTCATGCTGTTTTTATTAATGAGTCCTGAAAGTTCCATGGCAATTGCAGTAACAAAGGAGATCACAGAATGTTATCTGGATGAGAGTTTTTGGAGTTACACATGTTTAATACATAAGGTATCAGACAGCTGTTATCAGGGTTGATAATACGGAGTTTTTGGCACATTTTACAGTTGGATTGGTGTGAATAGCTTGACAGGTGTAAGAGCTGTAGTGGTCCAAAAATTGCATATTTTGGTTTCCATAGACCTGCATGTTAATATGTGCACTTTTAAGTTTGAATAGTTTAAAAAGTATGACTTTCAAGCAACGTGAGGTAGACGAGATTAACCCTCATGACAACAAACTGGATGAAAGCAGAGGAAGGATTACTTTCCAGCGGGATATTAAAGCTTGCAGTGCCCTCATCTTTACGAGACCTGGCTTACTCCTGCAGTTTCCAACTCCGCCATTGTTATTCGCTGGATAGGACTTTGGACTCTGCCACGAGAATTCTCGTCCATTATCATTACTGCTGTGTATATACCCCGCCCCAAGCCGATACTAAAATTGCTCTGAAATAACTGTACAGGATAGTTAACGGCTGGGGACTGGGGACTTCAGTCAGGCTAAACTGACTAGTCTCCTACAGTAGGTAGAAGTTTAAAAAGTCCCCACTTGTGTGATGATGTTGCGGGAGTCCTGTGACAGCACCCGTGAGGTTTTTTTTCATGTCATTCACCTTGCAAAACAACCACCAGGAGGCATCATTGAGCATGATGGATATATTTACATTGCAAGAGTACTGTACTGTAGCTTGCTGTACTACAGGCGTTTTGTACAGTATCATAGCCTCGGTAGGCAAAAAGTTTGGTCTAGCTTGTATACAGTAGCTTAACTTTAAGGTGGTGATAAGAGCTGTGAAGGATGTTTGAAAAAAGAATGGTTGTTGCGCCATATGCACTGCGTTTTAGGCCATATAGCCTCGGTAGGTCAAAAAAGTTAGGTCTAGCTTGTATAGCTTAACTTTATCTTCAATTTTGCCTGTATTGGTTATCCGATGAATTTATTCATCCCAAGACACCGGCAGTCACCACTTGCATCAATAAAAACATCTCTGACAGGTTTGTGTGGTGATCATTTATTTATTTACGGTCTTATTCACGTTTTCAAATACTGCTGACAAATAATTTATCCGTTTTGTGCATACATTGTATTGGACACGTGATGTGTGTAAAATACTTTTTTGAAGGTTGTACTCATCATAATAAGACAACCTTTCGCAATCACTTGCTTGATCGTTTCAGATTGCAGAGCAGTTGAGGTATGGTAACAATGGGTGGGGGAGAGAGAGAGGACTCACTCACAAAGTCCCGATCAAGCAAGAGAGCGGGAGATACAGCAGAGCATGTCCAAAACCAGGGGTGCATTTTTTTGTATGCCAGTGCACTCCTCCCAAATAGGCAATGGCATTATGATAAATAATGTGTGAACAAAACAAGATTACAGTACATTCTTTTATTTGTTCCATGTTTTAACGAATGTGAGTGAGCAAACAGGGGATACACTTCAGGGGTGTCCCGACTGCGTGGATTAGAATATGTTCAAAGCCTCCACTCAAAACAACATCAATGTTTTCACCGACTCACTGGTTTCATCAAGAAATGTATAGACAACATTGTTCCTACTGTCACGGTACAGAAATTTCCCAACCAAAAACCATGGATTAAAAAGTGATATACGTGCTTTGTGGACCATCGCATACAATCAAAGGGACTTGAATGTCTACAGGAATTCTGGATCCAACCTCTGAAAAGCCATCAGAGACGAAGGAGGAATTACAGGGACAAGATCGAATCTCAATACTACGGCTCTGACATGAGAGGTATGTGGCGGGGATTACAAACAATTACGGACTATAAAGGGAGACCAGGCAGTTTGGTTAGCTGAATTCCACTAACGCTCGGTTTGAGGATAGTGACATGGAGCTCCCCATTAAAGCTCCCGTTACTAGTGAGGACTGTGTGCTATCATTTACCAAGGCTGACGTGCGTAAAGTTTTTAAGCGCGTCAACATCAGTTGATCTGGTTGGACCAGATGGCATCCCGGGGTGGGTCCTCAGAGCATGCTCTGACCAACTGGCGGGTGTTTTTATGGACATATTCAACATGTCCATGTCCCAGTTTGCAAACCCCACCTCCTTCAAGGTGACCACCATCATTCCTAAGAAGACCAAGGCTACCTGTCTTTCTGACTATCGCCATGTGGTTCTCACATCAGTCATAATGAAATGCTTTGAGAGGTTGGTTAAATCCCATATAAATTCCTCTCTACCTGCAACACTAGACCCCCTCCAATTTGCACATCATCCAGAACAGATCCACTGATGATGCCATTGCCCTCACCATACACACTGCTCTCTCACCTGGACAAAGGCGGCACCTACGTGAGAATGCTGTTTATTGACTACAGTTCAGCATTCAACACCATAGTCCCCTCCAAGCTCGTCACCAAGCTCAAGGACCTGGGTCTCAACACCTCCCTATGTAACTGGATCCTGGATTTCCTGACTGGAAGACTCCAGGTGGTGAGGGTTGGGTGCACCACCTCCGCCACTCCTCCGCCACCTCCGCCTGTTCACCCACGACTGTATGGCCATGCACAGCTCCAAAACCATCATTAAGTTTGCTGATGACACCACCGTGGTTGGCCTGATCTCCAACAACGACAAGACAGCCTATAGGGATGAGATACATTTCCTGGCAGACTGGTACCAGGATAATAATCTCTCTCTTAATGGCACACGCCAGGCAGCTGAGGAAATTTGGCAAGTCCTCCCAGATCCTCACAAAGTTTTACAGGTGCACCATTGTCCGGCTGCATCGCCACCTGGTATGGCAGCTGCACTGCACATGACCTTAAAGCCCTGCAGAGAATGATGAAAACGGCCTAGTACATCATGGGCTGTGAGCTCCCAGCCGTCCACGCCATCTACTCCGAGAGATGTAAGAAAAAGGCCTGGAAGATCATCAAGGACAACAGCCATCCCAGTTCCACCCTGTTCTCTCTGCTTCCATCTTGCAGACAGTACTGAAGCATCCAGCCCCAGACCAATAAGTTTCGGAATAGCTTCTACCCTCAGGCCATTAGACTGTCGAATTGACACTCACCGCCACTGCTATAATAATCCTGTATATTTTATTTAATTATTTTACTGTTTAATTATTGTTACGGTTTACATTTTATCTATCATCCTTATTACACTGTATTGTTGATGATGATTGATGTTGTAGAGCTGCTCTGCCTCAGGCATTTCGTTGCATTGTATATTTGTATTCAGTGTAATGACAAATAAACAAGACTTGACTTTATAGTAAATTGAAACTCCTGTTTCAACCATAATGGCCATCTGCAACTTTTACAGAAAGACAATAACAGTTATTTACATGATCTATGCGCGATTACCAACCGCGCAACCAACCTCCCAAGAAGAGATACATACCCTTCATCACACCAGTATGTTGGATGCAGGCTTATTGTACTCAAGCCACAACATTGTGAGAAAAACTGTCTATTAAGACCTTGTTTTCAATGAGCATGTACACTCACTGGCCACTTTATTAGGTACACCTGTTCACCTGCTTGTTTATGCAAATATCTAATCAGCCAATCACATGGCAGCAACTCAATGCATTCAGGCATGTAGACATGGTCAAGACGACCTGCTGAAGTTCAAACCAAGCATCAGAATGGGGAAGAAAGGAATTGAGTCTATAACACAACAAAATGTGTAAAAAGTGAAGGGGTCTGAATACTTTCCAAAGGCACTGTAAGTGTTCCCCATACTAAAGTGTTACCAAAACTTGCTAGCCAGCAAGACAGCTAACAATTTTTTCGCTAGTACTAGTGTAGCTAATTTTTCAAATCTTCCAAATGGCTTTTTTTATCAGTAATAATGCATCATTGAATTTACAAGTGTTATTGACAACATTTGCACAATTCAAGAAGAAGAAGAAGACATACAAAATTAAGAATGACTAATAACAGTAGTGTGTTACGGGTTGATCAAATCAAGCATTGTGATTGCCAGAGAAGCATTCCAGCCGTTCCAAAATATCAGCACAGCTACTTCATCACTTTTATTTGAAAAATGTATACATATACCATAAACACTCATTTTAGCTTTTTTATACGTTTTTCTCAATGAAAATGTTGCTAGACCAATGGAAGGATTCTGACAATAATTAACACTAGAACCTCCGGGCCTTCATTACTTACCAATGCCTCCAGAGTCACGTCGGAGGACGTTCATTGTTTACGTTAGTGTTTTCAGTGTAATCATTGAATTAGTTCAATACTATTTAATACTACTAGCAAAGGTAATGCACTGGTTGTGTTTAGTCACTGTGTTCAGGACTTTATAATCATTGTATTTCAAAGAGCTACATACCGAATATAAAATATTGACGGACATAATTCTGTAACTCTAGATACTGTAAAAAAAAAGAAAAGAAAAGAAAAGAAAAATCCATCAATTTAATTGATTTTATTTGTACAGCGAATAAGGTACAAGTCATTGTTTTTTGTATAAATAAAACGGTGAAAAAGTATTTAAACCCGCGGGCAAATGTGGTCGTACTGCGAGGGTGAACATTTTTTTTTCAACTTGTTTGCCAGTGAAATTAATGTAGAGATCAGAAGTTTCAATTTTTGCCTTTGCCCAGGAAAGGCTCCATGATTTTCATCACCATATTCTCAAGACACTCGCGCCTCTGCTGGCAAAGACGGATCTTTCCCCAGGCACAGAAAGCCATATTATAACTGTAGGTTTCGATGGACAATACTTAGCAGAGTAACTGTTTTTTCAGACACATATAGCCTACACACACACACACATTATCCACATCATTTCTCATTGACTGCCCACTTTCAGTATTGCGAGCATTATCAATAGTTTATCCCTAGCCTTTACGCACAGACACACATACATGCTCATTGAAAACAAGGTCTAAATAGACTGAGAGAAAAACTATGTTGTGGCTTGAGGACAATAAGCCTGCGTTTCAACGTACAGGTGTGATGAAGGATAGGTGTCTCTTGTTAGGAGGCTGCACGTTGGCTTCTATTCACATGTAATCGCGCATTGATGATACAAATAACTTATTGTCTTTCTGTAAATGTCGCTGATAGCATTATGGTTGAAAAACGTAAGTCATTCATAACTGTAGGGTCAGTTTCGATTTACTATTAAGAGGGTAAATCTAGGGTGAAGCTTGGGGGAAAACAACATGTGCTAATCATGCCTCAAGACATGACTCGGAGGTGTAAGCGATCAATAAAAAGTATGATAGTCATGAAAATGCTCCCATGTGTTTTTCCATGTGTGATTTTGAAATTGTAACAATGCTAATATGTTAAAAACAGACATTTAGGAAAAATCAGGGAAGGAGGGGGGACATGGGTCTCACAACAGCAGAGTTATTTTATTACAAAGTGTCACATGATGTCCATGGGAACCCGTGGAGGCTCTCGTGTTAATGGTTGTTTTTGTCATCCTTATGCTGCTACATTCCTCAAAAACTGAACTGGCTAGCTAGCTTTTATAAACCAGCCAGGGAGAGATTTGTTTACTGGGTTGCCATGCCAATCATATTAGACCATGCGTTCCAGAACATTCAACCAACCTGCGCCCCTAACTACAGTGATATATCATGCGTTCCAGAACTATTAACAAACCTGCATCCCTATAGTAATAGTTTTATGAACTACTTTTATAGGCGGAGGGTGTAAAGAAATACAATGAATCATGAACAAATCCCACTAGCACCATTGCTTGTTGTCAGGATTGTTGCAGGTTGCTGAAGCAAGCCCACTAAGTAAAGCCCACTTCTTCTATTCCTCATCCTGACACCTCTCACTAACCATGGCTTTATCACTGTATACTACATCTAGTCACATAAGACACACACAGACTCAACAAAACCACAAATCATAAGAAACATAAAACACAACACTATCCACGAATACACAACAGGTACACACACCACATGCAATTCTTTTACCATGGCAGCACTGCGTTGCCGATAACCTTAACCTTTTTGTATTGTGCAGTGTCAGATAAACCTTTTACTGGGCGAGCGGAGGCCAATTTGTTTCTTACACGCTTTTACATTGTGTTTCTTTAACCTAGCCTTCTTCACTGTGTCTGGTGACAGACACAACGTCAGGAAGTATTACGGAAAGGGATTGGTTTATTTTCTCGCAAACACCATCCACTGGAGTACCTGCAAAAGTCTATCCATCAGCTGCAATGTGATTTCGAGAAAGGCCATCAACTCTCCCCCCGCCCCAACACCCCTCCACCACCACCACCAGTGCATTTGTACATATCCATAAAGTGCTGTGGCTATTGATAGATGTGTCAATCTAAATGCAATTAGGAGAACACAGAAACACCATGTGAGGTTAAGTTGAATGTTAGGAAGTTGTCAAGGAAGAAGGAAAACACATAAGAAGAATATGAACACAGCATAGGACAATCAAAGTAAGCCTTGCCGAGGACACAGTCTGTGACCATATCCTCCTAACCATACATAAACCACAGAACAAATGTCGACATTGTCAGGAATGCTACATATGTATCCTATCTTGGATTGTTCCATTACAAGTGACTTACCATGCGCTGTGAGGAAGGTTAAGGGTTATGCTTCCTTTGATGTCATCACCAAAATGGAGGTAGCCTAGTGTCGCCAGGGCAACATACAGGACTGTGACGATGCCCATACCAATATTAAGAGCCAACGGGAACCGCTTGGGATCCCTCATCTGGTTTTCAAGAGGAAGAACCTATGACAAATGCGCGCACACACACACACACACACACACACACACACACACACACACACACAAACAAGAAAGCCATGTAACAAAATCAATGTTGTAAAAAACTAAGCAATCTTGGTTAGCAAGTCTGAAAAAGGTGGAACTTGCAAGCCATACTGGGGAAGAATACAAAAAAAAAACATCAGGTTTCCTCAACAATAGATTAAAGGAAAAAAAAAACGGGCTCAGAGAACATTAACAGAGCTGTTGAGGCTAGTCTCCTTGTGTATAGTTGAAAATACTTTGCTCTACATCAGAATCGGATTCTCATCAAGTTGTAGTATACAGTATTTGGGAAGGAGTCAAGTCGTTTGGTTGCATTTGTCCCATGCCCTGTGGGGATGCCACAGCAGGGAACATTATCACTGTTAAGTACCGCACACAGACTTGAGAGCCACTTTGCGCCTGAGAAAGCTACTCGATCTGGGCAAAGGCATTAACGATCACCATTTATCAACAAACCTCCACATGAAGAGATAGTATAATGAGCTCCCGTCGGACACCAAAATCTCTCTCTCCCTCTCCCTCCCTCTCCCTCTCTCTCTCTCTCTCTCTCTCTCCTCACCTTGAGGAAATATGAAAGCTTTTCTAATCTTGGTAAACAACAGTTTTATTTGAACATATTTAATCAGATGCATATTCAAAGACCATATTCTTTTTTTTTTTAGCAAGACCATGTTACTTCTCCGATACCTTGAGTTGTCTGATTTGCAATTCATGACTTTGTCAGCAACCTGGGGGCATCGTTGGGCCCAATTTGTCAGCTGATATTAATTGTATATTTTAATAACAATAATGGCAGCTTGGATGAATTACTTGAGGAGTAGCCTATGAGTCTGGTCTATGTCTATGTGTATGTCTGGTTGGAGACATTCAAAATGATGTCCTTGGATAAACCTTAATTTAGAACAAATCATGTCTTCATGGACAATTGATATAACGAAGGGAGAGTAAACAATAGCAGATCAGCTCATGAAGAACAGCTGAGATGAAGAGAGGAAATTGTTTAAATATCAAGGTATTTTAATAGGGACAAAATGTATAAATCCTTATCTACTCTCAACTTATAGCATTTGTAATCATCTCGCCCCTGTATCTTTGGTTGGTAATGAATAGTAACTTTGGCTCCCTTGCAGGACATGCCTGTGAACCCCCTCAAAGAACCATATAAGGTTCCCTGATCCCATCTTATCCAATATTGGACAAATGCATGCGCCCAGCTACTGCAGACACCCGGCTCCCTGCCTAAAAAAATTCTAAGGGAAACATTGATATGTGCAGGACCTTTCCACAGGTTTTTTCCCCCCAGTGTTTTGGCTCGCTCGATA
The DNA here is from genome assembly GCF_951799395.1 of Argentina silus. Lineage (NCBI taxonomy): Eukaryota > Metazoa > Chordata > Actinopteri > Argentiniformes > Argentinidae > Argentina > Argentina silus. The sequence goes on from NC_139653.1 coordinate 36,240,074, forward strand.
GCAACAGGATTTATACATTTTGTACAACTGCATTTCATGCAATTCTACATTGTTTTCAACATAATTTATATAATACCGTTGATTAGAAATGTTTTTTAAAACAATGTAGAATTGCATGAAATGCAAGACGGTCCCAGACCCTCAGTTCAAAATATGAATTCATGCGGCAATATTCTGACATATATGTTTAGCTGAAACAATGCTGGGTGTAGGGGGCATAGGCCTACTCTCATTAGATAACAAACGATAACAAAATGTAGTCTATTTGGGAGAAGCACACCAGCACACAAGAAAATGCACTCCTGGTTTGAACACATGTTCTGCTGTATCTCTCTCGCTCCCCCTCTCGTTCTCTCACACTCATTGTAATGGAACATATTACAGTTCCCCATCAACATATGACACAACTATGCAAGATGCACAGGCATCTCTGTTACAGCCATCTTCTCATGTCCTATATAGGCTACCTTGGTATCCGGTCTCAATCCCACTGAAATATAAAATCCTTACTCCTGTCTCGCATGAAAATTCCTAACTGTATTCTATAATCCATACAGTAGGTTGCATTATCAAAGCCGACTTGGGCTTATTCATGTCAAAGGTCAGCTAAAACATGTCCCCCACTTCTCATATTCCCCCATCAGATGCACAGTATTGTTGATATAGGCCTATGGGCACACCAGATTGATCATAGAAAGATCTGTACAGACATTATCACAAATAGCTTTACATTCTATTTCACGTATGAATGAAAAGCATGCTGCAAAAAGAGTAGTCAGCACAAAAAGGTCTTTATCTATCCACCAGTTTCTCCCAGACCCTCCGTCCAAATTATGATTATGAATTTTGTATACTTTTGTCTGTCAAACAGCAGACTGATGCACCACCGCTAGCTGCCTAAACCAGCTAACAGTAAGGGTTTGCAGTAGTAGGCCTATCTGTAACCATCCATCTATCGTAGCCTACCTACCAACATGACATGGAAAGAAACATGGAAGCTGGCTCTCTTATCTAGCAGATATTGTCTTTTTGCAAACGTATGGTGACTGTATGAATTTTCAGACAGATCGACTGTATAAACTTCCAGCTGATTTTGCCTCATTTGTCATTGATCAGATATGGTAATGTAATTGTAGATAGTCGGTTACCCACACTTCCAAGCTGGGTAGCCTAAAAATAATTTGAAATGCATAAATGAACACAACCGTTTTATTTTTGTGTAAAATGGAATTGATAACAGTTCTCATATGCAACATTTTGGCTACAGTAAAATCAATGTTATCATGTAAATCTTCTATTAACTAACGGAATTTGTTAAATGAAGAACTTCACTGTTCTAAGGGAGGGAGTGGGACTGGATTATACTTAGCATTCAAATTGTATCTCTAAAAGACTGTCAAGTGGCTAAATAAATTCTCATGCTTTTGTTTGTTAATGGGAAACAATTTGAGCTTGTTGTAAGTGGAGCTCAAGCAAGCACCCACAGGAGCTGAATCAAAACGTGTAGCCTACAGATCATGAATGTCACACATATCAAGATCTGTCCAGGGCTACAGCAATGATATGACACCTATGACACCTGACACCAACTATGATACATGCTATGAGGTGAAAAAGAACAGTCAAATACAGATAGTAGGAAACTACAAATTACTTGTTGGATAGTGAAACAGTGAAAATACAATTAGTTTACAGATTAAATTAAATTAAATAAAACATGGCAAATAGTTGAGCTGACTCCTTACTGTCAGCGACATCGTCGCACAAGCGTGAAGCTTTTAAACTCTGACCTACTGTAGCTCACTACACTGGCACATGGCAAAAAAAGTAGTTTACTACTGAAAACACTACTAAGATTTGAATAAAGTTTAACTACCACCAAGGTACAGCTAAATGTATTTAAACTAATAGTTGAGCTACATGTAGTGGAACTACTCTGCCTCCCTGGCTCACAACCAAACATCTCCTGTCTCACAGACAAGCCCCCCACTGTCTCACAGCCACATCAAACAGAGTGTGTGAGACTTCAAGAGTCTCACAGACCAGACGCCTGGTCCACATTCAGCTAGAGCACAACAGGTGGCTCAGTTAACAAGCCAAAAACACTGACCTCGGACCTGGAGCACAGCCAGCTACTGTGAGAGGTGCAGGAGCATACAGAGAGAGAAAGGGAGAAAGAGATAAATGGAGGCGAGGAGAGAGAGAGGGAGATGGAGGAGGGGAGAGAAAGAGAGAGATGGATAAGATATATCTATAGAGAGAGCAGAAAAGACAGACATGGGGTAGAGAGGAGGATGGCTAAGAAAAAATGGTGTTAAAGAGAAAAAGAGGTGGAGGGAGAGACACACAGGTGAGGGTCAGAGATTGAGAAATGAGGGGGATGAAGGAGACCAAATTATTCTGTTTTCTTAACCATGACTGACTTGGGTTCAATCATTTTAATCTGTTCCCTTTTCCCCTTCAGTAAGACATGCGCGCCACCACATTTGCACTCAAGCAACTAATACGCAGACAGATTAAGCACCAACACATAATAACTCCAAAGCACAGCCTCTCTGCCTGCAGTCATTACCGCAGTTCTCTTTCACTGATCTATTAAACTAATTTGTACTCAATTAAAGGTTAATTGATGGCAATTTAACAAGTGAAGCAATACATGGAGCAAGATGGTCGGGAAGGGAGGCTCAGGCTCAGTCTTGTGGCAGGAGTAGTTTGTAGCCAATAACCTGTTTCAATCATTGAGACTACTATTTTCTCATGCCACAGAGACCTAGAGGCCTGTGCCAAGGTCTTGTGCCAAGAGGTCCAAAGTCCATTCCAACCTACAGCTGATTCTCTAATATTAACAAGAGAATCAAAATCACCACCCCTGGAAAACCAAACCAGGCCATGACTCCAGGTTTAGACTGGAAGCAGATCTACTGTTATTGGTGCCATCATTCAAAGGCACCCACTCTAAAAGCCCAGCTCTGTCCTGTCCTGGCCCGCCGTCGCCCTCCTCTGTATGTGAGTAATGAGGCTGTTCATACATCACTCTGTTTGGCTAAGGGCCTGAAGTGGAGAGCATACACACTCAGACGTGCACACACACCCCTCCAAGAAGCAGCCTGGGGTCTTTCTGCTTCTGTTCCTGGGCACACTCGTACCCTGTCTTAAGCCCCCACCTCCTCCTGTGTCATTAGCCAGGAGGCGTACAGCATTTAGGACAGAAGCAAGAAGGGCAAATTTTGTGACAGAGACAAAGTGTGTTTGCATGTGTGTGTGTGTGTGTGTGTGTGTGTGTGGGGGGGGGGGGGGGGTATGTGAAAATGAGTGTGGGTGTATATGTGAGAGTAAATCCCTGTGACGATTATGTATGTTCATTAATATTACAGTTTGTCTAGTACAGTGCCCTGCATAAGTAATGGGACAGTGAAGATTATTTTCTTCTTATACATAGTCCCCCTATTTTAGGGTACACAAAAGTAATGGGACAATTGGCTTGACAGGTGTTTCTGGTGGCATAAGAGAGCTGTCAATGTGTAGTATTGATTCTAGGCTTTGGATTAGCTTTTGGAGTTTGCTATTGGTGTCTGTCAACATGTGAACCAAAGAGATGTCAATGAAAGCCATTTTGAGGCTGAAATATCAGAAAAATCTAATCAGAAACATAGCCAAACCTTAGGCTTGGAACATAATTAAAAAGGAACAAAAGCACTGGTGAACTCAGCAATTGCAAACAGGCTGGTAGGCCAAGGATGACTTCCACAGTGGATGACCGAAGATTGCTCACCATAATTAAGAAAAACCCCAAAACAACTGTCCCACAGATCAGGAACTCTCTCCAGGAGGTAGGCGTAAATGTATCAGAGACTACCATCCGCAGAATACGTCACCAGCCAATCTACAGACACTTCACTGCAAGGTGTAAACCACTATCCTCAAAAAGGATGGTCAGGTTACAGTTTGCTAAAAAGTACCTAAAAAGCCTGCAGAGTTCTGGAAAAGGGTATTGTGGACAGATAAGATGAATATTATCATGGACCAGAGTGATTGCAAGAGGAAAGTTTGGAGAAAAATAGATCTGCCCCAGATTTACAGCATACCACCTCATCTGTGAAACATGGTGCAGGGGCTGTTAGGTTTGGGCATGTATAGCTGCCACTAGAACTTGCTAACTTGTCTTAATTGATGATTGTAACTGCTGATGGCAGCAGTAGAATGTATTCTGAAGTGTACAGAAACATCTTGTCTGCTCGAGTGCAAGCAAATGCTTCCAAATTCATTGGATGGCACTACATCATACAGTAAAACAATGACTCAAAACATATTGCCATAGCAACTAGGAAGTTGTTCAGGGCCAAACAGTGGGAAGGTCTTGACTGGCCAAGTCAATCTTCAGATAGCCTACATAATTAATTTTTTTATTGTTCTACTTTGTATTTGTATAATATTTTGCTTATATATAGTTTTTTATGTGCCATGCACCAACCTCACCAAGTCAATTTCCTGTATGTGCAAATATACTTGGCCAAATAAAATAATTCTGATTCTGATTTCAATCCAATTGGACATGCATTTCATTTCATGATGATAAGATTTTAGGCAAAAAAACAACAACCGAATATGGCTGCAGTACAGGCATGGCAGAGCATCACCAGAGATGATATCCAGTGTCTGGTGGGGTGAATGGGTTGCAGACTTCAGGCAGTTATTGCATGCAAAGGATTGTCCACCAATTACTAAACATGAGTGCTTATTTGGACATTTGATAAATCTGTGATTACTTTTGGGTACTGTGAAATAGGGGGACTATGCATAAAAAGTGCGTGAAATTTCTGAATGGTGAAACTAATATGTACACAAATGCCATCAAATAAAAGCTGAGAATCTCTACTTTAAGCTCATATTAATGTTTGATTTAAAAACCTAAAAACCTTTGGTGTGTTGCCAAAAGAAGAAAAAATGCTTCACTGTCCCATTACTTACACAGGGCAATGTATATGCAGAAGTGTACATGTGTACAAGGAAAGACACATGCATTTGTAGGTGTAGGCATGCATACAGTATGAGCTTGTGCATCCATACATGTATGTGTGGGCCTGAGTTTTAACACTTCTCAAACTTGGCCTGAGGCCACATAAGAACCATTTGGTACAGTAAAGCCTCTGCAACTCTGCCCGCCCACTGCAGAGCATAGGTAGTGAAGCTGATAGCACGGTGCATGTATTTGCATTTAATAACAGAAGCCTCTCCACCCCAGAGAGCCTTTAAGGAATCCCCAGCCCAATGAAAACCTTGTTTTAAGCAAGGCCACCCCTCATTACAGTATTTAAGTCCTCTGCACATTTCTAATTCAAGAATATTAATTGATCAGGCCGCACTACTTCAGAAGGTTAATTCAAAAAGAAGACTCCTCCAGCAGTTCTTTATAGCAAAGTGTAGCAAGCATGCTATTAACAGGAAAAAATTACAGCCGAGGAATTGATTGAGCCAGAGAGAGCAACCGAGCGGAGGTACTGTAGCTCTGAAAAACAGATGGAGATGCGAGACAGAGTGAAAAACAAATCACAGAAACTTTGTTAAGCTTAACTTTGGTCAGCATTGGCAGTTTGAAAGGCGGGGGCGGGTGGCATTGTGTCCCTAGCAGATGGATTGTGTATTCAATTAAATCTTAAATAAATGATATTCAATGCAAAATTAATTTAATTGCTTTGGTATATGTAAAAACATTTGTGAAATGAATGTCAATAATCAAGAACATAAGAGGTGGTATATACTGTGTGGCTGTGTAGGTAGTCCTGCAGCCTTGCAAAGCAGGGGGGGCTCTGTTCAACAAGGTAAACACATTTGCTTTTAAGCCAGAGATCAAAACCTAGACAACTACAACAACTGAGAGCAATAGTAGTGTTATTGAATGCACTACCCCTTTTGTTTTATTATGGAAAAATAATTGCGCCCCTTTCAGCCATTTTCCATCTCAGTGAATTATCTGTCGGAATGGATATTCGACAATTCTTCAATCCTAAATCACCAGGAGTGGATGTTGCCCTGCCTATTTGCTAATGGAGAACATGGATCACAGACCGTACATGATAAAGTATTCTTCTCAGTGATTGCAGGCGAAGCTATATCATCCAAAACAGAGCAGCTTTTTATTTGCATAAGATATACACAAAAGCTGATGGTCAAAGACTGATTCCTGTGTTTCTTAGACTGTTTAGCCTTCTATAATGCAGCTGTGATTGTTGAGGGGATTAAGGCTGGGTTGGTGTCTAATGCACTTAAAAATCGGCCTATTGTCGCTCAGTCCTAGGATGAAGCCGCCGTTATGTCAGAGCAATTAACGGGGGTTCAGCAACCCATCAAGGAGGACTACCCCTTTGCTATCCATGTACATTGAATGGTGCACAAGCTCAACCTTGTCCTTGTTGAATGTTGTGGTGTCAATTGCAATGTGAAAAGCTTGTGAAAAGATAAATTGTACTCAGTGTTTGTGGAACCCAACAACCACCACAAGTTTGTCAAAACTGAAGCTAAAGGAGACAGCCTAGTGACAGGCAGTAGGCGTGCAAGTGGCGATGTATGTTTAACTGTCCAAACACAGTTCTCAGCCATCACAAGCTGTCTGAAAAAAAAGAGCGATCAGGGCAAGAAGTGAGCTTTATGACCACATGATCAGATTGACATTCATATCTTGTCTCATCGTCATTGAGGATGTACTGAAAGTTATACATGTTACATACAAGGGACTGCTGGCCACAGACATTACACATTATCAGATGAGAAGTGACAACTGGGGTGAAGTTTGGGGCAAAGTAAAGCAGTTCTGCAAAGACAACAATGTTGCAGTTCCGACAACGAGCCAGCAGAGGCCAAGCCCCCCACCCCACTTAAAAGAAAATTTACTCAAGACCCCTGACCTATCTTGATCACTTTATAGTGACAATCACGCTATGCCAGAGAAAACCAAGCTAGCAGCAGCAGGGCATCTGAAATAGAATCAGCAGAATCTGCCACCAAAAGACTCCACCAGTACCTGTATCTCCCTATCATGGATTCGTCACTTTCCGATTTGAACAGGAGATTTTGAGGGGAAATGATGGAAATTGCAAGGGCTTGCGACGCCGTCATGAAGTGTGACAAACGTGGCATTGACCCACTATTACAGAATGCAGGGCCACTCAAAATTCACCCACAGCTTGTTTGCGCAGAGATGGACTTGATGAATAATTTCTCCGGTACGCTTACATTTCCAATGCTTTAAAATGAGCTTCAAGACCAGAAGGTGTATCCATCAAAACCTTTAGTAACTTGACTAACCAGCTCTAACACTGCCAGTGGGGTCAGCCACATTGGAGTGCAGATTTTCGGCGATTAATAGGTTCCGAAATTGCCTTCGATCAACTGAGGGATGATGAACGATTCTCTGATCTGGTTTTGCTATACCTAGAGGGGGATCTGTCCGCAAACCTGTACCCAGAGAGGATTGTGGACATTCACACATGTCGGGGGAAACGGCACCTGATTCCACACGAGGAACTGTAATTAAATATCTGCTGGGCAAAAAGTCCTGTACTACTGAAGGCTGTGTGGTGAAGCAGGTATGGGTCTGCTATGGCCTACCCCCCATGATTTCTGTATGGCTGTGTGGCACACTAGATGATTCTTTACTGGCTGTTTTGTGAATCGAGATGTATTATTATAGCATAGCAGCGCTTTGATATTAGTTGTAGTGGTTTGCTGGCAATGTGCAAAATCCTTTTTTTCCACTTAGTTCTTGCAGCCCCAAGTCAAAAAGTCAAACTATGATAAGCACAGTAGATCTCAGGCAACTGATCTCAATGTGGAGTTGATCTCCCTGTACAGTGACCACACAAATAAGGAGCAAAGTCTTCCCTTTCAAGTGCAAGCAAAGCTCAAGAAAAGTGGAGAGCTCAAAGCCATGGAAATCTCTACTGTTTTTTCCCATCATTCACAGTACAAAAGAAGCCAAAATATACAGTAAACAAATAACCTGCCAAAAGGAAGAGAGAGACTTTTTTCAGTCACAAATTTGAAAAAAGTTATTCAGTGGGAGCACCACCTTTTGGATCCTTGCCGCATCTCTCCCTTTATCTCACTCTCCCCGAAGCCAGAGGAGGAAACTTTAACAAATTCACCATGAAAGATTTTTGCCTGCGGTCCAAAGCTTGCCAAAATGACGACAACAGCACTTGAGGTACTCACCTAATTAATTAATTAGCAATCAATAGATATCAACCAAGCATAATTAAATATCCGAATTGACTAAAAATCTATCATGAGAGAGGTGATCCAGTTCAAAGTCTAACATTAGGAGCCACTATTCGACCGAAGGCATGTGATGCACGGCAGCAGCTAGGGGATAGGACTGCTCCTGTAGTGGAGGTTGAGAAGCCCAGCCTACAGTAGAGGAAGTGAGTAGCTTTTACTGGCATCAGCTCTGGTAAATCAGTTATTCCCAATAGGCCCAGTGACACATTGATGTGGCTCCCTCCTGTGTATCCCCCGGCAGATAATGATTCTGTCAGTGTGACAAAGGGAACCCATATGGTTGTGGATCACTCCGCAAGAGAGAGAGAGAGAGAAATCTAGTGAGGAAGTCGTGAGAGAGGGCAATGGGATAGCTGAAGAAGGCCTAACTACTTTAATTCTTTCTCCACTGTCATTCTCTTCCACGCAATATCTATCTCTGTCTGAGCAGTGTCACCCTATCTCTTCTTCATTGTTTCTCTCAGTGCCAAGGAGGAGAGAGGATGTTTTGATCCAGAATGCCTGGGTGTCATGTCTGGATCTGTCTATCAAGTTGCTGTGGTGTCAACCGCCTCTTTCTCTGCCCGTCTGTCTCTGATTAATGGGCAAGCGGCGGTGAGAGAGCGCTCTTGTGCCCCTCAGTCAATACACTCTGGTACTGGCTCATACATCATCCTGCCCCAAGGTGGACATGCGTACTGACACACAGACAGACAGATGGACAGACAGACATACGGACAGACAGACAGAAACAGATAAACACACAAATACACACACAGATGCACACACAGATGCACACACAGATGCATTCCCCAGGGTCCATTAAGAGTTAACTTAGCCACTCTAAGGGTACTTACCACTCCGATGCCTTCAAAGGCGAAGATGGCTGTTCCGAAAAAGAAAGGGAACTTGCCAATGGGGGAGGTAAGCGGGAGTCTGTGAAGGCCCCCCAAATCCTGTCAAAGAGGGGTGACAACAGAGAAGCAGAAGACATTTAGGAAAACAGGGAGAATAATGTGTGATTTAGAGACAGATAGTCCCATATGGGCCAACAGATCAGGCTAACAGCTTTCTCATCAATGGCAAAGACACAAGAGACACTGCTGAGACACAGACGGAAGATAGGATAAGATTTCCCCTGATGCAAAGAGATAAAGAGAGGGATGTAACAACTGATAATGTAATAACACTGGATAATGTAATAACTTTTCATTATGTAAAAACGTTTGCATAACACCAGATAAAGTTATAACCTAGCAGATTACAGCATGTCATGTCTAATTTGATAAACAGAACATGAATAACTTTACCACATTATCTGAAATGTAAACCTTTGTCAGTTTTTTTCCTGAATGTCAAGTTTTGAAGTTTTTCTTTAGTTTTCCTAGAATAGGAGGGCTATTGTGAAGAGAGTGACTAAGCCTGCACTCAGAAGCTCTCCAGAACCAGCGTTGTAGACTGGATAAGACTGGTGTAGTTTACTGTTTTCAGGGCTTGCCAACTAGGCACTATCAGCATGGCATGAACATTGAAATTATTACTTACAAATATTGTATGTTTGTACTCTAATATTATATGTATGGGATCATTAACATTTTGGGGGGCCCCCACCACACCAACATGTGACACTTAAAATAAATTAAACAAAACATAATGCAATGATTTTGGTATGTTATCACATTATTCATCCAACAAGAGTATTACATTATCTGGCAAATTATTACATTATCCGGTTTAATTACATTATAAATGCAAAAGTTATTACATTATGAAAAGGTACTACATTAACTGGTGTTATTGCATTATCAGTTGTTACAAGGGGATAGAGAGAGAGAGATGGAAGGAAGGAGGGAAATAGAGAAGAAGTGTAGCTGCTGACAAAAGGAAGGATGCTGATGAACGAGTAGAGGGACAGATAGAAGGGGATAGAGGGAAGAAGGCTACGGGAGGGGGAAGGAAAAGGAACGGGAAAAAGACAGAAAAATTAGGAGACTGAAAGCAATAGATAGATGGACAAGGATGAAAAGACAGAAAGAGATAGAAATAGGAGAGGTTAATCTGGGGTTGACTGTGACCTAATGAGGAATTAGGGATGCAGCCTTGCGTTCCCCTGTGGATGTGTGTCTGCCGCTGAGTGACAGAGCCCCTAATTAATCCTTTTAAAACATAATTCAGACATGTGATTGATGAGTGCTGTTCACAAGGGCACCTGGAACACAACCCTACCCACTCCTTCTCATAACGGGTGCCGCCACCACTCCGTCACCACTTAACACAGAGGCGGTGTGGGGGCGCTAACAGACATACACCTGAGGGCTTAGCTAAAACATAGTTGACTGTGGAAATCCTGATAGAAAGAGCTTCTAAAATCACTCTCTGAAATATCAATCAAAAGAGGACAGCATGACATGTCAAGAACAATTATGTTGGCTGTCAATCAGATCCACATGATAATTGTACTCTTAAATGACCTTGGGAACTGTCCAAGTATAAAACCTATTAAAAGTTGGGCTTGCTCCTCCCTCATAAAAACTAAGTGACACTCTAATCTGTTCAATCTTTCATTGTAAAACAGCCTGGGCCACACAATGGTCCTAATCTTTTATTGTAAACTGTCAAATGCAAAGAGAGCAATCTTTCACATTAACCACAAGAGTGTCATATCACATGAGTCTTATTGTTCACAGTTACAATCCCACACTGGCAACAAAAGGTCTCAATCCTTCATACACAGATTCATTGTTAACACTTGAACTATCTTCTGTATTTACAGATGTCATAGGACATTTTGCAAACTGATGTCAGGTTGAGTGACAGCTGATGTGTTAACACTGTTATGACACATTCCACATGACTGCGTATCACTCAGGTCATGTGATAACACAAATGTAAGTGAAACGACGGTTACGGTCAATTCCATTTTAATTCAGTGAATTCATTGGAAGAATTAAAATGCATACCCAGAATTGAAAAGTACCATTTGATTTGAAGAAGTATAGCCTAATTCAAATTCTCCACTCACATGCTAAAAAGATTTGATTGAAATGGAATGCATTCCACCCCCAGTACTTATGTAACAGCATAGGCGTAGTGTGAGCTTTAGGTTTGGGGAAACAATTTTTTCAAGGGGGGTCTCGGGGTCCCCAAATTGTGTCCACTGCATTCTGCAAACTCTCAAGACGCAGCAGTAAACCACAACTTGTTTGAAGTTCCCCAACACAGCGGTTTAAAATTAATGTAAACAATTTATCCACGTCAAATTTACTCCATCTGTGTCGGTCTTGCCATTAAACTATAGGCACACAGACACCCTAACTATGTGAAGAGCACATCGTTTTGGAAATTCCATCAGTTCTGTAGCCTACTCTTGCAAATTACATTGATAAAGGAGACTGCGAGAATAAACACCTCTGTTTAGTGTGAGACTAAATTACTCACTTTGATTGTAATCACAGGAGTATATACACTGCCCTGCAAAAGTAATGGGAAAGTGAAGCATTTTTTCTTATGAGGTTGATTGAGGTTAAAGCAGATAGTCTCAGCTTTTATTTGATGGTATTTATTTACATATTGGTTTCACCATTCAGAAATTACAACACTTTTTATGCATAGTCCCCCTATTTTAGGGTACCCAAAAGTAATGGGACAATTGGCTTGACAGGTGTTTCTGGTAAGCCAGGTGTGTTCTGTCACATCATTTGTGTAGGAGTGTTGCATAAGAGTGTTGTCAATGTGTAGTATTGATTCTAGGCTTTGAATTTGCTATTGGTGTCTGTCAACATTAGGACCACAGAGGTGTCAATGAAAGTCAAAGATGTCATTATTAGGCTGAAACAATAAGAAGCATAGCCAAAACAACTGTCCCACAGATCAGGAACACTCTCCAGGAGGGTAGCCGTGAATGTGTCAGAGACTACCATCCGCAGTATACATCATCAGCCAAACTACAGACGCTTCACTGCAAGGTGCAAACCACTAGTTTTCCTTAAAAAAGATGGTCAGGTTACAGTTTGCTAAAAAGTACCTAAAAAGCCTGCAAAGGTCTGGAAAAAGGTATTGTGGAAATATAAGTATTATAATTAATATTATCATGGACCAGAGTGATTGCAAGAGGAAAGTTTGGAGGAAAAGGGATCTGCCCAAGATTTACAGCATACCACCTCATCTGTGAAACATAGTGCAGGGGGCGTTAAGTTTGGGCATGCATAGCTGCCACTAGAACTTGCAAACTTGTCTTAAATGATGATTGTAACTGCTGATGGCAGCAGTAGAATGTATTCTGAAGTGTACAGAAACATCTTGTCTACTCGAGTGCAAGCAAATGCTGCCAAATTCATTGGATGGCGCTACGTCATACAGTAAAATAATGACCAAAAACATACTGCCATAGCAACTAGGGAGTTGTTCAGGGCCAACAAGTGGAAATAGGGGGACTATGCATAAGAAGTGGTGTATTTCCTGAATGGTTAAACCAATATTTACACAAATACCCAACGAAAAGCTCTCCTTTAACCTCATAATAATTGTTTAATAAATTTACTTTTGAGGAAGCTTAGCTCTTGCCAATGGAACGCTAAGATGCGTCAAAGTATGACAGTGTGAAACAGTCCATTGGAGGCTTACAGTCATGATGTACTGGAAGATGATAACCACACTGACGGCCATGCAGATGTTGGCCACGAAGGACAAAATGGCCATTTTCTTCAAGTCCTTCATGAACACCAGCAGGATGAGGAAGGGCAGGCAAAAGAGCATGTAGAGGCGCAGGTCCAGGTCCCAGGGTCCTTCTGTCACCACTGCTATCAATGTGGGGGTGGCCATGGGCACAGAAGCTGCTGGTACCAGGGTGGCAGAGTCCACCGAGGCATTGGCGAAGGACAGGAGAGACCCATCCACCAGTGTGACATTCCCTTTGTACCCCTCCACCACCTAGAGAGGACACACACACACACACACACATACACACACACACACACAGTGCAATGATTAATGGTCATCTCTTAACGAGTGAAGCTCACCTCTCCCCTTCACCCCGTCAGCCTTCAGGAAGGCACATGGCTGTATCCTCCTGTGTGGAGATGGATTGCCTCCACCACTCAGGAGACATCTCTTTAACCCCTACTTGGAGATGGGAGATGGGTGGGCTAGAGGGTGGGTCCTAGCACTGAGTGGGGTGTCAGGTGGGTGTGGTGATGTCTCTGGTGGGTGTGCTAGAAGGATGATCATGACACTAGGAGGTATGGGGGTTAGGAAGGTAAATGGCTCTTGGGACTCAAGAGGGCAGGAGAAATTAAAGACGATTGGGCTGAGGAAGATGCCTAAGTATCCAAACGTGATGGAGTGCAATGGAACAATGGAGTGCTCCAGAATCATGATTGTAGTCTGATGTTTGGTAATGACTTGAGTAAGACACTGTATCTTTTAGAGATAAGGATTTTGTTAAGGACCATTTTCAGCACTATAAAAGGAAATGTATACAGTGTATTATAACATGATTAGAAATGCTTTTAACATAACACTGAATATGCAGAAGAATTCAGTACTTATGACAAAAGACCAACCCAGTTTCAATGGCCATGTCTTTCTCCCCTGACTTTCTCACCACTCAGTTCATTTTGAATGTTACACCTGAATAAGGAACTCTTTCATACACAGGGGGGGGGTTAAATTCTAAGCCGACGACAACACAATTGTCTTGAATGTCAAGTTCCTGTTTCACATGAGAATATTAATCGCTACATTGAGTGGGTTACCACAGTAACTTCCATACAGATCCTAAATCTGTGTATGCCAATTAGGCTGCTGCATGTTCTCTCCTCGCTGGAGAAAGCAATTTTGGGAGCTTATCATTAACACGCAGCTGGAAGTTGATTGGCTTTTTGCTTGTCGATAAGCAGCTCCCAATGAAAAACTTTTCTCAGAGAAATAATGATCAGAAAACTTTGGCAATGAATATTCAACACTACACCAGGGAGTGTAGCGATAGCGGCTAGCGAAAGATCATCTACCCATGATCATCTACCCATGATCCTGCATCTCAGGCAGTAGATCAGACTTTTATTAAAATCCACTGGTTAGAGTTAAGTGCTGGGACCCTAGAAATAGAAATGGCACTGGGTGATTTAAACACATTCACTCCTTCATAATCATGCTAAGTCACCATTTCACTCAGCAAGTTTCTTACCCCAACCCATCTTCATTAACTCAAGATTGTACATCACCCATCATCTGTTTAGTAGCATGTGTTTGTCACACTATGAACACACACCGTGATGATGCTTGTACACTGAGATGGGTATGAGCTGTACCATATGTTGAATGACATAACCTTGACTGTGCATTTACTATGGTAATGTATGCTTGCTTGTGTAGTAGAAAAATAAATATCTGCCATGTTTACGTGTGTAAGCTTGTTTACCTTATAAATGCCAGGGGATAAATAATGCACAAGCTGGAAAGGCACAGGGGTAAGCTGGGAAATTGGCGGTTCAGGGTAGTGATGATGTCATATGATAGAGTAGTACAGGGCTTATAAACTATATGCCATTTCCCTGAGCGGCAGCACTACATTGGGGATCAAAACAGCCCAGTGATCTGTTAAGGCACCTCCAGACAAGTTCTATTAAATAATGCACACTGATATAGCCTAATATAATCCCATAAGGAGGATTACCGCATCACATCTCATAAGCAGCGAAAAGGAAAGATGAGTACCAGTAGTTACAGTATATACAGTACTGTCGAGATGCCACATACTGTATCCTAGCAGCCATTTACTTGCATGTTCTTAATGACCTTTATGGAAAGCATAGGAATAGTAGAGTATGGCCAAAGATTAGTAGTAAAAATAGCCATAGGTCAAAAGTAAAAACTGATAATTGCAACAGACGTTCAAATGAAATTGAGTTTAAATCGATGGAAAGACAATTTGCAGAGTTTTAATATAATTATCACATTAATATGAGTCACTCATTAGAACATAGTAATGGGGATGTAGCTCCAATGCAACCAATGCCATGCAGATCATTAAAGTAATTTAAATATTGTATCAGATTTCTCTTTGTTTACTTGTTCTAATCCAGATAAAAAACAAGGCAAACTGCATCTTATTTGTCTGTTTGCATTTCAGAGGTTCTATAGCTTTGTCCCATTCAACTCCTGTTTGTTTAACTATGTGGCTCGGATAAAAAGCTTTGCTCAGCTTTTGACAATAAACTCTTCGGTGCACACTACTACAAACATAGACAATTAGTAAAGCATGAGCATGTTAGCCTAAACTAACACACAGGCTTATATATCAGCATGTAATGCTTTCTGATGAGCTACTGTAGGGGCACAAGGGGTACATGTGAGTTCAGTTAGTACTCTGTATAAGCCAAATAATGCAACACAAACGGGCTGTGGAGTTGCAAGTCAATATCAAACATATCCATGAAACATTTTCACAAAGAAGAGAGAGGGAGAGAGAGAGATTTATTTTAAATGTTCAGTCAACTATGAGTTTCAGTTCTGTCTCCAACTTCAAATTTGAGTTTGATAACTTGTTACATACTTTCCCATTGTGGAGGAAGTGTACCAGGAAATATTACTCGCTCCAAAGTCAACAACATACCAATCAAGTGTGGCAGCGTTTAAGTTTGGCTTTGGAATTTGAGAGTCACTGCATCTTTATCTATGGTCTTTATCTATGTCCATATATATGGAAATAGGCAACAATCGATGCTATTTGATAAGGAAAAGATCACTATCTGATATAGAGAGATAGAAAGTTTACAAGACAGAGTAAAAAAAGTGCATGACAATGAGAGCAAGAAAAATATATGGCAAGGGAGTTAAGGCTGAACGCTCTGAGATAGAACAGCACTGACGCCTTCTAGGGATCATTGTATGTCACTGCATTTCAACAACTTGGGAGAACACATTTTTCTGGTTTTGATTGGTAGGAACATCGAGAGACACAACCACTTATCAGTTTTTTATTGGTAGTGCTGAGACAAAACATACCTGTTTGATATTCTCTGCCAGGAAGACAAAGTATGCACTGCAGAAACCCAGCTGTGTCAACACCAGGAAGAAGTTGACCAGGTGCCTAGGACAAAGATATACAAACACAATGAACCAATGTGAATGAGTGAATGTTATTCAATTCTATTCTATGAGTAGCAATAATTGCAAAATTGCTCCAGAACTGTTTTTCCTCACTAGAGCTTGTGATTGTGAACTGAACTAGAATTAATCAGAATATGGTATATGCATACATACGTATTATGTTTTGTTTTACAACAAAACCAATAGAGTAGATATAAAACAGTGTCTTATTACTGTTGCTACTCATGATAATGCATGAGAGGTTTCATTCAGAGGTAAGTCAAACTCTAAAACATTTTAGCAGCAATGCCATGGTTGTAAGTGTATAGGGGAGAAAATTGGAGGCCTCTCACTCTTGTCACAATAAGCCACTCTTTGACGACTACAAAAATCTTCTGACACTCAAGTAAGTCTCAAACTACTTATGTGCATACTTCTCCAATATCCGTCACAACAGTATCAGAATGAACTCTGGGCAAGAGAGGCTATGAATCTGAAAAAGCTGTGGTGAATGAAGTGAGTTAGTCCCCAATCAATGGAGAGTGCTTTTGGAATGTAAGTTGAGAGTCAATTCATAACGGCACTTCACAAATGCAACCCATTATCATGGAGCACAAACATTAACACTTCCTTTGTGGCAATCATGAACAGGCAGTCTGCCTGTTGAGATACTTTTAGTATATACTGGCCCAATGCCAAACGAATCCAACGGCCTTACCCTTTTCCCCTGTGGGTAGTTGACTTCCCCACATGGATCTGAAGGAAATGACCAGCTATTGGCCAGTTTCCCGGACACAGATCGAGTCTGTTGTGCTCTCAAACTAAAAGGCATTTTCAATGGCGAGATTACATTGGAAGTAAAGTTTAATCTGGGATATTTTAGTTTAATCTGGGATATCTTAGTTTCTGTCCAGAAAAATGCTCCATGTAGGTGTCATGGTAGTATGGGGTCATGGCTTGACCTTATACTCTGTAAGTTAGGAGAGGCACCTCACCTCCCAAATGTAGCACTCTTCCTGAAACACTGGTAGGAGCTGTGCTCCATGGCAAAGGCCACAGTGTCACTGTAACTCATAGGAGGCTTCTTCAACCTGGGAGAGAGGAGAAGAGAAAGGGAGAAATAGTAAGTGTCATATATTCTGTACATATTCCCTATGTGTTACAGGGATACCAAGTGATACAGTACCAATGGATACTATGAAGAATACAAGGTAAAAAAGAAAGAAAGAAAGAAAGAAAGAAAGAAAGTGACACATGGTAGACAGATACAGTATGAGAGAGGACCAGTTCAAGGAGATGACACACAGAGACAGACAGGGAGGGAGGGGCTGGGGTGGGGTGGGAGAGATAGATAGAAGGAAGCAGAAGAAGGGAGAGTTTAATATTGAGACGGCTGTCTGAAACCAAGTACATTGTGTCCTGGTTTGAACTGGGATGATTATATTACAAACATTCATTCTACACTTCAGCTGTAGCTGGTCTTTGACGCTTTATTGTTATAATAATAGTGATTAATACCGCACAGCTGTCTTTGGATGACCCAGTTTTGGCTCTGCAGCATCCCTGCATCCCAAACAACAGTGTCAGAACTGAGGCATAAAACATTTATTATTGGAATAAAACAGCACACCCCCCCCCCCTCTACAGCCATACTAATGAGAGGGGTGTATTTGATTCTGGCTATGGCAAGACCTATGCAAAAATCTAAAAGTAGGGGAAGACACCGTGCTATGAAATACTCATGTCTGTTTCTCTGTCTCTCTCTGTCTTAGCACTTGACAGATGAGTAATCGAGTTGCCTGTTATTTACAACGTGGCAAGAAAGGAGGAAGTACTTAAGATTTTTAACATCTCACGTCTGTGGAATCCATCATTATGGAAATAACTGCACATCAGCCAGCATATGTGCCCTCATGAACTTAAAGCAGCACACAGTAGAGTGCATGTAAGTTGACAGAGAACGTGGCTGAGCCCCTGATTCTTACATGTTTTCATTACTGTAATTGTGTTGAAAAGTAGAGTGAGGATGGCACAGGTGCTACCTTTGAAAAATGAAACAGTGGCTTAGTTGAATATGTATTCTGCTTAGGGCGACCCCTAGAGGTGAATTTCAAATGTGCAGCACTGATCAGAGTTATATGGAATATGGATTCAAGATTCAAGATTCTTTATTTGTCACGTGCATACAAGTATGCAGTAAAATGCAAAAGTGACAGGGCCACAGAGGAGTGCAACAATAAATTAAAAAATAAATAGAATATAAACAGCAGTATAAACAGCAATGTAAGCAATGTACACAATGGAATGACTATATACAATGGCAATGACAGTGTAAATGACAATGGCAATGAGTAATTATGTGTGTGCGTATGTGTTATGATGTCAGTGAGTGTGTGAGTGACTTAAGGGGGGCACTGGTGGGGTCGTTGTTGATGATCCTGATGGCATGGGAGAAGAAACTCAGTCTAAGTCGCTCTGTTCTTGCTGCATGACAGCGAAGGCGTGTGTGTGTGTGTGTGTGTGTGTGTGTGTGTGTGTAAATAGATTATCTGATGTACTGGGGGGGGGGGGGGGGGGATTATAGTTACCTCTCACACAAGTGATGGCTACAGTGTACCAGGATGTGCATACAGTGGACACAGACCACACCCATCAACACAAGGCAAAGAGGGCCCACCTGGAAAACACACAAGGAGAGCAAACATGTACACACACACGTCAGGATCAGTATGTACCAGATAAAAGTCCAGTCCAGCACACTGCACCAAACAGTCCACTATACTGAATAAGAATGTGCTCATACTGTGCTAACCAATGTTCAGCAAATACATCAGAAAACAACACACTGAACAATCACAAGTATGGAATAGTTATTTGACATCCAATGCATTTCTCCTCCAACATATTATTTTCCTACAACAAAAAAGGTATTGAACACTTTCTTGAACAAAAATTGGTACCTTCACTAGCTACAGGCAGGTCTCCCTATAGCGTTCAATATAGTCATTTCTCGACACCTAATTGCACAAACAAATACTCATTTATGGGTGAAAGACAGTTTTGCAATCCAGGAGGCTCGCTCTATTATTTTATGGGCGATTCTTCAACTACAGGCACTTTTGGCCTTGTGAACTTGAGGGAAAAAAAAGTGTTCAAATCTAAATTGTCACAGTCTAACAGGTTAATATAACTAGTCTAGTTTCATGATCCATAAGAGAACGCACTAACATTACAAGACAAATTGGTGTTTTTTTACATATTGTCCAACCCGCATTGAACAAATGTAATTTCCATCACATAAAACATTTGATTATTATTTTAAAAAAGTATGATATACATAATTTCTCAACAGTGTAAGACCACTTTCACACATAGTTTTACCAGTTTATTCCTATATTGCAATTACCATACATTTGTGGATTAGGTAAATTAATTGAGATGAGGACCAAACACAAAGCTTACATCAACCTGGAACATTATCCCATAAACTATGCAGAAGTTTTTAATGAGTGATTAGAATTTTGTAACTATTTTTTAAAAAAGGTATGAGGCGGTGGAAATGACTGGGTCATTTCTGGGTCATTTCTGGGTCATTTCTGGGTCAACCCCTCTTTCTTTTTTCCTCAGGTATCTCTCCCTGTCTCTTTTCAGTAGCTCTTCATATTTGACAGGGTCCTCTTTTATTCTGTCCCTATAGGCCTGAGACCTTTCTGCAGTAGAGGTCCGCAGCATCTTAAAAATAGATGAAAATGCATTTCAACAAATATGCATTTGAATAAAACATTAACATTGTACATTTTAATAAATAAATTACACATATGTAGCCTCACAATCTATGAATTGCACCTTGTAAGAATAAATGTAATTTCCACCTCACCTTTGTCATTTCCACCCAAGAAGGTAATGACGGAGGTGGAAATGACAATCTTACAGTATTTTGTAAAAAAATCCAAGCTAGCATCACAGATTAGCTATGAATTGGTACCTAGCATTTCATGCATGCAAAATACATCTATGTACGTTAAAACATTTATTTATTTACAAACTCAATTGATGTTACATCATGTTTGGAAATGACATACAATAAAAATATTTTCATTTCAAGCAATATTTACCTTGAGTTTTCTTCAAAAGTTGGTGAAGAAATCCAAAATATCCTCCATATCAGACATGTGCTGTGATGTCACTGTTCATCTCCATAGAAACTACCCAAACCATCTTTCACACAAACTTTTTAAAGGGTCATTACAGTGTTGTGGTGGAAATGATGGCAATACTGTGGGACAACTACATTTTGTATATAAAATCACATAAATAGTTGTTTGACCTTAAATACCCCAATTATGTTTTGATTATTTTACAGTCACATTTAAAAAAAATAGATAAATCATTTTTTTACACTTCATTTTCATTATTGAAGATCAGAAGTCTGGGTGTGGGACAGGCACAAAACAGCAATATTTGCATCTATAACGATGTTGAAAAAGGTGAAAAAAATCATCATAGACTACCGGTAAAAAGTTCCTAAAGTACTTTCATTGTAAAGATAACTATGAAAGTGTGAATATTCCCAATTTTTATTTTTTTTATAAAATATGATCAAAGGACATGAAAGTGCCCGTAGTCTAAGAATCGCCCTTATACATTTGCTAGCCTGTTCGTTTGTGTGTGTGTGTGTGTGTGTGTGTGTGTGTGTGTGTGTCAATGACACAGTGAAGGGGAAAAGACAAATGTGCATCTTCATAACGATCACAGAAGCCAATCAGTCTGTCATCCCTAAGCCCTGAGTGCCCAGCGCATATTTGCCTTCCTCCACAATACACTATTGGAAAATTTTATAGGCAAGACAAGCTCACGTGAAAGACACACCACCTTTAAATACAGAAACTCAAGACAACTGTCACTCACTTGTGCAACTCAACTCTATTCTGTTTTGCCGATTTTAAAACAATTGCATGTAAAAAACAGGGCATACAGTGCCCTCCATAAGTATTGTAAAGAGGACGCATTTTTCCTTCTTTTAGCTCTATACTCCAACAATTTGGATTTTGAAATCAAACAATTACTATAGGGTCAATGTCGAGATTCTCAGCTTTAATTCAACATTTTTTTCTTTCAGATTGGTTTCACTATTTAGAAAGTGCAACATTTTTTTAAACACTCTCCCCCTATTTTAGGGCTCCAAAAGTATTGGGAAAAAAATCATATAATGTCCAAATAAAGCACTTATTGTGCACTCATCATTTGGTCGGTAATCCTTTGCATGCTATAACTGCCTGAAGTCTGTCACCCATTGACCCCACTCTGCCAGGCCTGTGCTGCAATCATCTTCAGTTGTTGTTTGTTGGTCTTTAAGTTACTTAAGGTCTTTAAGTTCCCTCTTCAGCAAATGAAATGCATGCTCAATTGGATTTAAATCTGGAGATTGACTAGGCCACTCCAGAACATTCAAATTTTTGGCCCTGAAAAACTCACTAGTTGCTATGGCAGTATGTTTGCGGCCATTGTCTTGCTGTATGATTAAGCGTCGTCCAATGAGATTGGAAGCATTTGCTTGTACTTGGGCTACCAAGATGTTTCTGTACACTTAAGAATTAATTCTGCTGCTGCTGTCAGCAGTTACATCATCAATGAAGACAAGTGAGCCAGTTTCAGTGGCAGCCATACACGCCCAAGCTATAACATACCCTTATTTCACAGATGCGGTGGTATGCTTGGGATTTTGGGCAGTTACTTTTTTTGTCCACTCTTTACACTTGCCACCACTCTGGTACATGTTAATCTTTGTCTCATCTGTCCACAATACATTTTTCCAGAACTTTGCAGGCTCATTTAGGTACTTTTTAGCAAACTGTAAACTAGCCATCCAGTTTATGTCGCTAACTAGTGGTTTACACCTTGCAGTGTAGCCTCTGTAGTTCTGCTGGTGAAGTCTTCTGCGGATGGTAGACTCTGACACATTCACCCCTACCTCCTGGAGAGTGTTCCTGATCTATGGTACAGTCGTTTTGGGATTTTTCTTTTTTATTATGGTGAGAACTTTTCGGTCATTCACTGTAGAATTCTTCTTTGACCTACCAGGCCGTTTGCGATTGCTGAGCTCACCAGTGTTTTTCTTCTTTTGGATGATGTTTTAAGCTGTTGTTGTTGGCAAGCCTAAGGTTTTGGATATGTTTATAATAGTTTATTTCTAATTCCTCAGCCCTATAATGGCTTTATTGACTTGCAGTGACAACTACTTGGTCTTCATGTTGACAGACACCAATAGCAAACTCCACTGAAAAACGTAAAGGCTAGAATCAATACTAGACATTGACAGCTCTCTTATGCCTGCACAAATAATGTGACAGAACACACCTGACTAACCAGGAACACCTGTCAAGTAAATTGTCCCAATACTACGGGTTCCCTGAAATAGGGGGACTATGTATCAAAAGTGTTGTAAATGGTGAAACCAATCTGAACAAATAAAACATTGAATTAAATCTGAGCATCTCTACTTTAACCTCATTGAATCCAAACTGTTGGAGTACAGAGCTAAAAGAAGACTCAATGCTTCCTCTGTGTGATTCTAAAGTTTGCCTTGTGACCACACAAAGGCTCACAACCAAACCACTCATGAGATGCATCTGTAACAGCATGAGACATAAAGCATGTGTTGTCTGATTATATGATGAGGTCTGTGAAGCTTGTAAGTTACACAAATTCAACCAATAGCAATGTACAGTAACCGTGGCTACATCATCAATGTGATATGCCAGCCAGTCACCTTTGCTTCACTGGTACCTCGATGATAACTTTGTGATGCTTGCTGTTGGTCTGAAGCATACAAATTGTATATGTATGATACAACTCTTGCATTTTTCATTTCATATTGCAATTGTCTTTAAAGGAATGAAGCCTAACAAAAACAGACGTAATAGATGATAAAGCACTGACAGAGGGAGGGTCCCATGAAAGGCGCCGGATGATGTCTCTAGAATTTTCAATAAACTGATCCCAGATCAGCCACAGTGGCAGAGACACAGGCAGGTACAGATATCTCTACGGTGTTGCTGAGGCACTGATGGTGATGAGCATCAGCACCTGCTTTTATCCAACTGATTCAGTGAACAAACAATTAGGCATCTCACATAACATATCTAAAATCTCCACATAGTCAATACTACAGTACTCAGAGATAAGGGTTGAGTGCCCGGCCTCGTTCAAGGCCACTTGAGTTCAATACATATGAAAACCCTATTTAAAATGATGACCTTTGAACATAGTCACACAAATAAAACCATAAAAAAGAAATAGGCAAAGATCCACAGATAGAAATCAATGTATGTAGACAGAAGAAAAAGGCTCCATAAACACTATGATGACTAGCTACTCTTTAGCAACAGTAAACAAACCAGGGGGCTTGTACTTAATTTATACTAGCCCATAAATTACAAGCCATGCTAATTCAGACTAGCATTCATAATGTTCCCATAAGGAACCACTTGCTGGAAAGATTTACAAAATGTAATCATTGTATATTGGTGTTTATGTAATTACTTCCAATGAACATTCAGATGATGAAAATGCATGATATATATTTACATTAGTTTGTCTTTCCTTGCTTTGCTGGTAAAGCATCAGCAAGTTTGACTACTTTTTAGCAAACAATAAACATTGAGCACTATATTTCTCCACGTTTTACGTACCTACAAGGCAGTGTTAACAATAGCTACAACCATGACAATGTTGTCATATGCCCTGTGTACAACATCAGTGATTCCCAAACTGTTTGGTGTCACAAGTCACCAAAGGCTTCAGAAATCTCCCTGTGACCAACTGCTCAAACAACACCAGTGTTTCTAGTCACAAAGTGGCTGTTCAATGTCCCCCATAACAAATAAGTTGTGATTCATTAGTAGGTAGCATATTACCCTAACCTCTTCCCCAAGTGACTTGGGAGGACTGATTCACAAGGTTATTCTGACCCGAACCCAACTGGCTTATGAAGCACTGTGCTAAATCATTGTACTGGACAAGATCAGATAATCACTGACTTTAAGAAATTATGCGATCAGAAATTATTAAATAGAGAAATAAACCCAAGTACTATAGGCCATCCGTGCACAGATCAGCTCTCTGACCCAAGGAAACTGTTCTCCACATTTTCCTCACTCCTCAACCCACCTCCTCCCCCTCCTCCCTCCTCCCTGTCTGCAGATGACTTTGTCACCTACTTTGAAAAGAAGGTTGATGACATTAGCAGCTCTTTCCCTCTACCTCTCACCAACACTGCTACCTCTCCTCCCAAACCCACTGTGCTACACCTGGTCTCTCTGGTTTACCATATTTTTCCCCCCTCTCCCCTGATGATGTTCTAAAACTGGTCACATCCAAGCGGGCAACCACCTGCCCACTCGATCCTATCCCCTCCTCCTTTTTTCCAATCCATCTCCAAAGACCTTCTTCCGTTCCTTACCACCTTAATCAATTCCTCTCTATCCACAGGATCTGTCCCAGCGGCCTTCAAGACAGCCAGAGTCAAGTCTCTTCTCAAGAAACCAACTCTTGACCCATCTGCTGTCCATAACTACAGACCTGTATCCCTTCTCTCCTTCTTATCTAAAACCCTTGAACGTGCTGTCATTAACAAACTGTCTCACTACCTCCTTCAGAACAACCTCCCTGACCCTCACCAATTCGGCTTTAAGACTGGGCACTCTACTGAGACTGCTCTCCTTGCTGTCACGGAGGCCCTCCACTCTGCTCGAGCTTCCTCCCTCTCCTCTGTTCTCATTCTTCTGGACCTGTCCGCTGCATTCGACACAGTAAACCACCCGATCCTTCTCTCCGCCCTTTCAGAATTGGGCATCTCTGGCTCTGCACTCTCCTGGTTTGCATCCTACCAGGGCTCTGTCCAAGGGCCCTTACTCCCTCTATACCAAATCTCTTGGCTCGGTAATTTCCTCACATGGTTTCTCCTACCAGCTACACAGATGACACTCAACTCTTTCTCTCTTTCCCCCCTTCTGACTCACAGGTGGCAACACGTGTCTCTGCGTGTCTTGCAGACATTTCTCAAGCTCAACCTTAATAAGACTGAGCTGCTCTTCCTCCCAGGGAAAGCCTGCCCTCTCCAAGACTTCTCCATCACACCAAGACCTTTCCCTCTCCAAGACCTCCTCCCATACAGTCAAGAACCTTGGGAATCCTTGACAACCACTTATCCTGTGTGGTGAGCATCACAGAGACAGCAAGCTCCTGTAGATTCTTCCTCTACAACATCAGAAGGATACGTCCATTCCTCACCAGAGAAGCAGCACAACTTTTGGTCCAAACACTTGTGATCTCTCGCCTTGACTACTGCAACGCACTCTTGGCTGGCCTCCCCACCTCCACCATCAGGCTTCTGAGCTCATCCAGAATGCTGCCGCCCGTCTGGTGTTCAATCTCCCCAAATTCTCCCATCGCACTCCCCTCCTCCGGCTCCCAGTAGCAGCTCGCATCAGATTCAAGACCCTGGTGCTCGCCTAACGGGCAGCAAAGGGAACAGCCCCTCCCTACTTGCAAGCAATGGTCAGTCCCCAAACCCCTGCCCGATCACTCCGCTCTTCCACCTCGGTTGGCCGCCTGCCACTGCCGCCTCTATGTGGATGCAGCAGCCGCAGTACTCGGTCACGGCTTTTTAGTGTCCTGGCGCCCCACTGGTGGAACAAGCTTCCCACTGCTGTCATGACTGTAGAGTCACTACCAATCTTCCGCCGTAGATTGAAGACCCATCTCTTCAGGCTACATTTTAATGGTCCCTCCTAAAGACCTCTTCAGCCCCACTACCGCCCTGTACAAGTTTCTTTCCAAAAAAAGTAATTTTCCTTCTCCTAGCATTGTGACTGCCTATGGCCCCTGGTCCGAGCATTGATTACTTTATCTTATGATGACTGATGGATAGATGATTCACTTACTTAAACAAATGTATTTGTTGTAAGTCGCTTTGGATAAAGGCGTCTGCTAAATGCCATAAATGTAAATGTAAAACCTGGTATGTAGCCATGTTATTGGACTAGGTCAGTGTTGACGTTACTTACAACGATCCCTGCATTGCGCACTGCCAGAGGGAGCCCCAGCAGCCCAGTCCCTATGTTCCCCTTCAGCAGGTGGATGAGAGCTTGACTAAACCTGTAAAACACAGACAGAGTGAGGGGCGTCGACTTTGAGAATTCTATCTTACCCTCTATCTTTTTATCTTGAGCAGCTGGGATCAAAAGGTTGAGTGAAAGTGGAGGTGATGTCAAAGTGGGAAATGTAGGGAAGGGTAAAAAAGAGGAATATGAATGTTATATTGATTTTATGAACATTAGGGTTTATGTTGGGGAATCATGGATAATTAGTGGACAGGCAAACATGGAGATCAGTTTGACCTCTCTGATGATACAGTAGAGTAGACCAGAGTGAATCATTCTTCCGGGTCATTGGTTCACACCATTGTGTCAACCTGATCTGTACAATGCTGACTCAAATATTTCCTTTTCACATTGCACTTTACAGCATGGCTTAGCTCTCTGGAGCAAAAACATATCTGGTGCCAGCTGCAATAAGTTATATATATATATATAGGGTTTTCATATATATGTCATGCCATACTATTACTCATTGAAAAGAGCACGGTTTGGGTGAGGATGATGGTATGAAAGACCCCTAAGTATATAGCATCTTACGTGATGCCCTGATCGTTGCCCAGCTCATAGTGTCTGACTGGAAGCAGCTCCGGATCCTGGTCCTCATCTGTGTTCTCCTCCGAGCCCTGACCAAGGTTGTCGATGAGGGGGGTCATCACCTCCATGTCTGAAAGTGGAAATGAGAAGGTTTTGAACCTTTAGAATGACAGCAGCAATATCTACTCTTTCTCAGTTGATGTTGAAAAACTACTGGGAAATAGTCAGTGACTGAAATAAAAAACATAATAATGTGTTCTCTGTGCTCTTTATTAGGGCTGTTCCCTCAGCTGGCCCAAAACTATCGGTCCCCTTTAATTAAACTTCAAACTGCTACATCATAACGTCATCGTTGACTGACAGACAGAAAGGCTGTACGTAGCTACCTAACTGTTGGGAAGTTTCCATCCTCCACCGGGCATCTGGGCAATAGTTGACAGCTCAGACTGTCCTGTGTGCTTAGCCCCAGGAGAGCGAAGTGAGTCGCACTGGGCCTACTGACACAATAAGGAAACAAGGATAATCTTGGCAGGTCCACAGTGACGCGTTGGCATAACATTCCAGCAATCTTCCATAAATGGTCGCTAGAGATAGCTATAGCTTAAATGTTGAAACGCGAACTAACTAATGTTAATGCAGCTAGCGAAGTAAATGAGGTTACTAAACACAATTTGTCACTGAATCTGTAATTTAAAGCAAAGCAAACGTAACGAAGATACAATATTCAATCAGTGACACAGACCAGCTATCTATTGTGGTAGTGTTGGTTATTCCGGCTGTTACATTGTAATGGTGAACGTAAAGGAGCCACTCTCATACGAAGTGGCCTTGTGAATGATATTGTTAACATATTGTAGCAGAGGCGTTTGAGGGTGAGTTTTAGCGGTGAAAGATCCTACCAAACGTCTCTCTGTTGGGAGTCAGGGTAATGATATTTCCGTCAAAAAGCTCTGTGAAAGCTCCGGTCCTGCGCAACTGGGCGTACTCGAGACGTTATGTTGCTTAGATGGTTTTTGAATAACTGGAACACTTCCATTGAAATTATCAATTCATAATTGTCCTCTTGAGTAGAATTGCACTGTAAAGTTGAAATTCCCCGGATTAGAACGCGTAGGTTAGCATTTTCCTGAGCAGACGAAAATATACAAACGTCAACCGACAAGGCGGAGACTCTTAAAGGAAACGTATCCACATATTTACAATTCCTCTTGTAGTTGGGAACAGTTTTTCCCCTTGTGCATTCAACAATTAGTGTTTGGTTGCCAGCCCTTCTTTTCTTAGCTCGTCTCTAACTGTCTCATTTACACACATTTACGCTAAATTGAAGTCCCTGCAATTAAATAAGGGCCATTTCCACCACATAAGACAACAAATTACACAGTATTGAAATTAACGAATTAATGAAAGTTTCTTTGCAAAACAGTAATATCAAAATAATTGTAATGAACAAAACCTACAAGACAGAGAAAGGTTTCAGCTGTGGAAAGTATGCAACTGATCACATATTGACCATGAAATGTTAATGATGCTTTGCGCAAACAAACATGGGCCTAATTGAATTTCAAGATGACAAATGATCTCTTGCAGTAGATTATTTACTATAGTCTTGCACACTGTCACCTATGTGTGTCATACGTCAGAGATGTAATGGCAGGCATGAGAACATACTGTAACAAGGTGTGCCATATGATTCATGATTCATGTCTCTCACCTATGTTAAAGGTTATAAACAGTACAGCAGGTCAATGTAGCTTTTTTTTAGGGTAGTGGGAATGTGTTGTGAAAGGCCTGTAACTTGTCAACCCTCAAATGTTATTATATATCTGGATGATCCGTATGATTTTAAATAGTAGACTATGGCAAATGCATAGAGATAAAACAACTAGTTTCACAAATATCCAGGCACTTCTCTAACCTCCATCAACAAATGATATAATTCATTAAGTCATTCTACTGTATGTGTTAATATTTGGTCCAATGTCACATTTGGGAATGTAATGTTGTGTATCTATCCAAATTGAACTCAATCTACTGAGTACAGAATCAATCTGCTTTGATACAATAGTTATTAGTCAGACAATGCTCAATAAGTAACCACACATTTATTATTCATAGAATTCATCATTGATTCATGCACACCTGGGGGAAGGCTTTGCAGTACTTCAAAGCCTCATGCTGAAATACCTATTGTTACCGCCACTGTTGCAATTTGAAAGAGCTTATCATTTCTTTCAAACCACAGTTCAATGATTCAGGTACTCCACATCTATGCTCCCCTCTGTCTTGAAATCCGTTTTTATCTGTGCCCTTATAATTCATTCACAACAGTCAAAATAACAGAATGGAACGGCACAGCTATCTGAGGTTTAATTTCCCTTTGGATCAGAGCTGTTTTCTGATTGTTTTCACCAGATGCATTTGTCGGTTCAATTAAATGTGATTGACATGCAAAATCAAATACATTTTCTGCTGACTTCGACAAGACAGGGGGTCAAGACACATGCCGCAACCAAGAAACGTGAATAAAAGTTCTTAATAAACAGTCAATGTGTTAATTCCAGGTATTTATACTAGCTAATACTTCTTTACTGAATCAATTATGCTATTTATACAGCATAGTTGTGGATAATTGTACCAGACTACTAGCCCTTTCACTAAAAAGAGATATTTTGGATCTCAATATGTTTTGTTTTCCAGAAAGTATAGGTCAGTTAAATTCCTCCTGTAAGGTTCTGTATGTCATTGTAATTACATGATAATACAACGGCCAACAATCAAATGTAACACAATGCATTTGATGTCCTCTTATTTTAACACCAAAATCATTGTTTGAATACCACCTACGAGAACAATTTTGTATTACAGCAAGAGGTCATTATAAAGCTAAATGCAGGGAAGACAAGCTATACATAGTAAATACCAAGTGTTTGTCAGAAAGCTGATGAATTCTTAACTTATTTTTGCCTTTTTACATTTTTTTTTGCCTTACCAATGCCACACCTGAGGAGATGGAAAAATGAGCCTGCCACGCCGGAGGAGATGGACCAATGGGCCTGCCACACCGGGGGAGATGGACCAGTGGGCCTGCCATGCCATGGGAGATGGACCAATGGACAGCCACAGAGATGGAATAGTGGGCTGCATTGCTCACTGGCCCTGCAGATCAATCGGCCCACCAGGAATTTTCTGTCTCTTCTGATTAAGGCATAGTGACAGAGACAAAAATACTGAATAAATAATATGCCTATGGCTATTGAGAGCCATTTAGAGAGCAAAAGATAAGACTGGTAGATAAATCTAAAAAGAGGGACAGTATAAGAGCCTCATACAGTACAGTATGATCCCTGCAAAACTTGCATGGGTCATCAGCTGCTCTCCAATTGGGGATCTCACTCTACCTGCTCATATTTATTGGGGAGAAATCCAAACTTTGTAATGAACTTTCCTGAACCAAGGCTGAGCAAACAGCCTTTTTTAAATTTAATACTGTGGGGGGACATGCAGCGTTCGGCCTGTAGAGGGAGCTACAGGACCGTGGCCAGGGTTACGTAAACAAGGCTTGTTGCGCACCTGTTGTGAATGAAGCCTCGTTAACGGAATGGTTTAAGATGTGTGTGCCTCTGCTTTCAGTAGAAGGGACCAGGAGAGCAGTGACGGAGGAGAGATCGGGAAAACGAAGGCTGAAAAGCTAAACTTGACAAGTCGGCCAGGGCCGAGAGTGAACTAAAAGAAGAACCCTTTTTAAATAAATGATTTACTTTCTGTATCCCGACCACCGAGTCCGGGGAAGGAATGGAAACATTAAGTGCGGCCATCGCCAGGATGACTATGATCCTCGAGCAGCAGGCCCACCTGCAGCAGGAGCAGCAGGCCGCGGTGGGGGAGATGGCGACGGCGAGGGCTGAGGACCGTACCCTCCTCTGGGAGCTCATCGGGGCCATCAAGGCGGGGCCGGCGCCCGGGTCGGCACAAGGTCCCCCCAAGGTCCACTTCCAGAAAATGGGGGACCTGGACGACCCGGAGGCGTTCCTGGCGGTGTTCGAGGGGACGGTGAGGATCTCGGGGTGGCCGGACGGCAAGTGGGCATACCAACTGCTGCCCCTCCTGTCAGGTGAGGCGCAGCTCGCTGCCCACAGCCTGCCAGCGGCTGCCCAACGGGATTATCCCTCCCTAGCCCGGGCAATTCGAGACGACCTGGGCCTCACACCGGAGGAACACCGTCACCGGTTCTGGGCCCTGACAATGGAGGAGGGGAGCCAGCCCTTTGCCTACGCCCAGCGGCTGCGGGACAGCGCGTGGCGGTGGCTGGACCCGAGGAACAGCTCGGCGGAGGAGGTCGGGGACCGGGTGGTGATGGAGCAGTTCCTCACAGGGATCCCGGCCCGAACCGCCGCCTGGGTCCAGTACCACCGGCTCCAGGATCTTGCGGCCGCCGTGAGCTTGGCGGAGGACCATCTCTCCCTCCCACCGCGGGAGCCCCGGCGACCAACCCTGGCCCCACGCCAGGGGGCGGGGGGCCGGCGCCCGGAAGGAGCCGTGGTACCGGAAGGAGAAAGGCCAGCGCCCGCACCGAGGACGAGATGGCAGGGGCGGGCATATCGAGAACCAGCCCTGGCCCCACAGGAAGCACCCCGAGCGGCAGGGGGGGTGTGTTGGCGATGCGGACGGCCGGGCCATGTTCAGGCGGATTGCCCAGTGATGGAGGTGGGGCAGGTCGTCCGCATCGGCAACATACCGGGCCCCCCCCCCCGGACCAGGAGAGGCGTATTGTGTTCCGGTAAGGATACAACATGATACGCACCAGGCGTTCTTGGATTCGGGCTGCATGCAGTCCATCATCCAGGAGCGCCTGGTTTGACCGGGGGCATTGTTAAAGGCATCGAGGGTGTTTGAATGAAGGGCGTTGACCTGTGTGAAGTTTATAAAAGGACAGGTAACGGAAGTGAAAGGTGTTCAACTTTGCAAACCTGACCCAGCTTTGTTCTCTGTGAATAAAGTCTCTGAATGAATCAACAGCTCTGGGTAACGGTATTTTATTTCAAAATACTATGATTTAAATTCTACGACATATTCGCTATCGAAATTCATTATGAGGGAAAAAAGCAAAATGTACAGGCGGCGGTTAGCCCGCGCCTCACGCATCCCCTTGTTCTGGGTGTAGATTGGGAGGGGTTTCCTCAAGCAGTAAAGGGGCTACCGGGGTGCGTACACGACAGAGAGGGAGGTGTGAGGTGTGTAATGTGCTCTGTGCTGAGGCGACGCCTCGCGACACTGCCGAGGAGCCGGAGCCGGCAGAGGGGGTCTCAACCTGAGATTTCCCCGCCAAACTACCCGTTGCTAGGTGACTTCCCCCTCGAGCAGTCTCGTGACGAGACCCTACGATCGGCCTATGACCAAGCGATAGCGATTGATGGTACTTTGGTACGGCAGGACACAGTGCGCGCCCACCCCTATTTTGCGATCATCAGCGACAGGTTATATCGAGTGAGTCGTGACTCGCATAGTCAGGAAGAAGTAACCCAGTTGTTGGTTCCCCGTAGCCGCCGGGAAATGGTCTTCCAGGCGGCTCATTTCAACCCCGTGGCGGGCCATTTAGGATATGATAAGACACTAAACCGTATAATGGCTCGATTTTATTGGCCGGGAATTCGGGCAGAGGTGCGTAGGTGTTGCGCTTCCTGTCGCGAATGTCAATTGGTAAATCCCATGCAGCGTTTGGCCTGTAGAGGGAGCTACAGGACCGTGGCCAGGGTTACGTAAACGAGGCTTGTTGCCCACCTGTTGTGAATGAAGCCTCGTTAACGGAATGGTTTAAGATGTGTGTGCCTCTGCTTTCAGTAGAAGGGACCAGGAGAGCAGCGACGGAGGAGAGATCGGGAAAACGAAGGCTGAAAAGCTAAACTTGACAAGTCGGCCAGGGCCGAGAGTGAACTAAAAGAAGAACCCTTTTTAAATAAACGATTTACTTTCTGTATCCCGACCACCGAGTCCGCCTCCGTGTATAGAAACCTGTTACAAATACTCATGTCTTTTTAACCATATTTTAGCTAGACAAGAAAAATGTTTTGAATTCCATCCACAACTTACTCATTCGAAATGTAATTTGTTGCATCCCAAGAGCAAGACACATCTAAAATAAATAAGACATTTAAGGACCCTAGCCAAATTCAGACCCCAATCACGTTAGCATTTGGAATTAACTTCTGTGATGATAATGAAACGGTAGTTCTCTGCTTATTGCAATTTTAATTAAAGCCCATTTTCCGTTAATTAAAATTGAAATTTAATTTAACCAGGTGTCTGGTGCAGCTTGCTGTGCAGTGGTTTGATCTAGCCGGAGGATGCCCACTCCTGAAATGGAACTCCAGGGTTGATAATAATGACGCTTCTCATTTCCCTCTTGCTTTACTCTAATTGATCTACACTCCCCCTCCCATGTGCAAACACATGCCACTGAAGAACAGTGTTTTGTTTTTGCCAACTTCATTGCAGCTTTTTTTAGTATTAAGATTGTAGACCACACAAGTTGAAGCTGGAGTGATTTTAACCAGTAGGCACAACTTGCTTTCTGGAATTGGTGTACAGTACAGTATTTGATTCTTAGCAAGGCCTAGAGCAGCATACTGTAGTTAGGGTGTAATGTTACGAGCAGTGTATGTAGCTAGTGTCTATTGGATAATGGGGGGTGGAACGGGCCAAAGAGTAGGAATGTGAAATCACCAATAGTGAGGATGTGGTTGGAGAGAGTGAGTGTGGGGCCTCAAAGGTTGAGGGCTTGGGCAACAAGTGAACAAGAGGATACAAAATAACTGTCTGGAATGAAACAGCCTGATGGTGTGGTGTTAGGGAATAAGTATTTCATGGTGTGACGCACTGAGGGGTTGGGAGAAAAAATGTTTGGTAGACAAAGGGACTGAAGGATGAAGGGTAAAGTAATGAAGGATACTCATTAAGTATATAGTTAGACTGTGAGGAGAGCAACAAGGGTGTGAGGAAAAGTAATAAGTTCAAGTTCAAAAGCGAAGGGTAGGGAGTTGGCCTAGAACAGTGTGGGTAGTGATGGTTCACTAAAGTTTTTGCTAACATGTCTGTGTGGAGGGAGACAGGGTGTTGAATGAGGATACAGGGATGAGGATACAAAAGGGTAGGTCTTAAATATAGGGTAGATATATGGGTGGGTGGGTGGGTGGGTGGGTGGGTGGGGGTAATAGTCTAGAGTGCAGCAGAGTTGCAGGCTCATGGATCCATAACCCCACTGCACTCCACCGCAGTCAAAACCAAACCCTTTGAAGTCTGCCTCATTTTATAACCACATGAGTGGCAATGACTTTGCAAAGCACCAAATAAACTAAATTATTCACATTTTATCGGGTGGGGTGGGGTGTGGTGGGAGGGTGGGAGGACGCACTCAGAAATATCTATTAATTTTACTTCAAAGCAAATTAAACCTTGACAGGAGTAGAGAAGTAGTGTATTTACCTTCAAAGGTTGTGTAGCCTTCAGGAAACTTAATCAGTGGAAGTTAATATGAAAAATACTATATTTTGATCAATTAGAAATAAGACCAAATTTGCAAGCACCCACTGTACGTATATTAGTTTCTTGAAATCCTCAACAAAGTCATAATTTCCTCAAGAGTAAACTTTAAAAAAGATAATAGCATTCTCAAGAACAGGAAAGGACACATTGTTTCTTACTGAGAGGAAAATTATTCAGACCCAATTCTCTTTTTTTTTCACTCTTTCGAAACATGGTTTTATCCAGTGTTCTTTCAACACAATTACGGTTTTACATTTCCAAATATGTTTAAATATTTAAAAACCTCTTGTCACTGATACTTTTAAATATTAAAATAAACCCCTACCTTATGATGAACATGAGATATAAATGCATTCATAAAAGTATAACAACTGTCCTACTTCACCCTAACAAAAGGACCAAAGGACCTATTACTCTATTGTTTATGTTATTGTTGTCATATGATACTTTGTAAACATGATATATAGATTAATATCATGTTTTTTCATCAGATACTGTTTGAATGTTAAGAAGTATTTGCTCACTTGTTTAAATTCTGTTGGTGGCCGTGCATGCAGACATCACTGACAGTGCTTTTAACTGTTTAGCTCGTGCTTCTTCATGACTGGCCCTGTTGTCCACTTACAAATCCACAATGGCTTTAGTAGAGAGATATTGAGTGGTTTAATGTCTTACTATCGACATTGAAACAAGTCATTCATTTCTGTAGTAGAGGTAAATATCTTTTCAGTGCTAGCTGGCAATTCAAAGCTTTTCAGTGTTCTCCTTGTGTGATAGGACATATGCTACAGTACCAGTGGTGAGAAATTGACAATGGTGCCACTCATCATACAATCAATGTCCCTTATCAAGGAGATGAGTGAAGGGTAGTGTGTAATCAATTCTAGAAGTGGCTGCTTCTACTCAAGTTACCAAATCGCTGTATCATTTAATCTATCCTGTTTCCTGCTGTTTTCCAATAAAGATGTGATATTCATAGCACTTCATTTATGCTGCCATTTATTTATTAAAACATTTAGATTTTTGCATAGCTTGGCTGGCTCTAATATGCATGAAACAGTGTCTCTACCTGTTGTTTTCAAAATAATCAAAGTACTTAATATGCTCTCTCATTCCTATAAATAATAAATAATAATAAAATTAAAAATCTCATTCCTCTAATACAGTATGTCCTCAGCTCATATGCTCCTTATCCTTTTGAAATTGCTCAGTGCTCACCCCTAACACACTGACATCTGTCAGATATATTAGATAGAATAAGAGGTGTGTGTATTGCAATATTCTTGGCATTAGTTGAGCGTCACACCCCAGTAAAGGTGATAACCGCAGTCAGTCTCCTGTGGCAACACTACTAATTCACCAGCTATGAGCTCCCACTGAAACAAACAAAAGCCCTCAGCCTGCTGTGAAAACTAATTATGAAACACCACAAGTCAGTCTATTATGAACCAATTACCGAACAATGTGACCCAGCCTGTAATTAACTGATTGGGAAACAGCACTCCACAACATTTGCAGCGTAGCTGTCTGGAGGGGGCAGTGACGTACATGCTTTCAGGGGTTAATTTGCCACTCCACAGAAGGGTATTCCACACTCCTCTTTGCTGCGTCTCCTCTCTTCTCCATTCCTTCACTCACACAACCATGTGTTCCACATCAGTCACAGCAGCTTATGCTGTGTTATACATACACTGAACGAATAACTGCATTACATACACTATACTACATACATACTACATTCCAGTTGTAATTCCTCTCTTTTTGACAATAACGCTTTTTGACAATAATGAGGTGAAACTATGACCGACTGTAAATTTAAAACCATGTGAGATTGACTCTGTAAGATAAAACACTGTCTTCTAGTGCCCTCTACTGATCACTACACTTCTACATCTTCAGTGAATCAACTACAGTTCCGCCTTTGGGACGTAGTATGTAAACTCAATAAGCTCAGGGGCAATGCAGAGTGTGTTAAC
The DNA here is from genome assembly GCF_951799395.1 of Argentina silus. NCBI lineage: Eukaryota > Metazoa > Chordata > Actinopteri > Argentiniformes > Argentinidae > Argentina > Argentina silus. Next base: position 36,276,624 of record NC_139653.1, read on the forward strand.
ATCTGTTAACAGTTTAACAGCTAAATCTCACAGTCAAACTCTCCATAAATGGATATTCTGGTTTCCGAGATTATAGCTTACATAATATTGAAAAAATTACTATATGATTTGGTTACCTTTTTTTCTTTTTTGACGCAGAGCTCTGGCTATTGGTATTGTATTAGCAATAGCAGCCAGGTCTAAATGTGTGTATTGTTTCAAGAGTTCTCGGTAGGCCGTTTTGTTTTGACACTCTTCTGAGCCAGCATCCAGTGGTGTTTGTATGTGTGTTGTCTGTGTGTCTGTGTGTCTGTGTGCGTGCGTGCGTGCGTGCGTGCGTGCGTGTGTGTGTGTGTGCATGCGCAAATAAAATGGTCCCTCAAACAGGACATAGGCCTTCAACATCAACATGTGTCTTTCTCCACCGCCTGTGTCTCTTTACTCTGTTGTTTATCAACACATGAGTTGAGCCAAGCCTTTTGCTCTTTTTCATACATTTTGTTTTTTAATTTGATCTTTATTTATAGAATAATATATTGTTTTCTATCTGGATAAAGATTGTTCCTCATGTATCATCACAGGATCACCATAAACTTGTTTACAGATTACCTCAAGTACTGATTATAGTTGGGGATTAGTAGGCTACATCATAATTGGTTCAGCTAAAATGTGGGACAAAGACTATTGAAGAATTACAGTTACAGTAGCTGATGGCTACTGGGAGCAGTGGGAGAAACAGAGACTGGACCAACAGAAGGACATGACTGCTTTCGAGGTCCATCAAAAATCCCTGGACTTCAATGTCCAGGTTTTCCAGGTATCGTATTTGTTGTATGCAGGTCTTGGTGCACATTCTGAAGTCACTTATGTCATGTAGTCATAGGTACCGTTTACCTGACCTAGATTAAGCCTACTCCCAGACTCAAAATCATCTTTAATGGAGACTGGAGAGCCTCCATTGAAAGTCTTATTTATCCCAGGAATTTGTGTCTGAGAAACTGGCCCATACTGTTACATTTTCCATAGAAATATATGTTAGCAGGATAGTGCAAGTCAGCAGCGTAGTGTTTGTGCCAAATGCCACGGTTCTTAGGCTATTTTCAGAAGCTGTCTTTATTAACTCAAGCATCAGGTGTACCATTTAATCTTAGATTATGTTTAAACCCCTGTGAGCCTCAGTAGATAATTATCATGTATCTGTATACACAGCAAGGCTTCCCCATGTCACTCTACAGTCACTGGGTACACAGGTTTTCTCTTCAACTAATAAATACATGAAAGCAGGTCAAATAGTCTACCTGATGCTCTGGTGATAGTCTGCAACCACAGTGGCCTTATCAGAGCATGTTTTTTTATTAATGGAATGAATGGATCTCCTATAACCTCCATCCCTGCTCCACCACCCTTTGGCTCTAACCAAACAGGTCATGTAGCGTTATGGGTCCCTACCCACTGCAATACAACAGGCAGATATGTGTATTTTTTCATATTGAATTCAGGGGTAGGGCAGGGATCACAGAGAGCTTTGTCAATTCAATAAATCTGTCAATCATACTTAAGTGTTGGGGGATGTGTGGAATCGTGTTTAGTGGACAATTAATTATTTTATCACAGACTGGTGGTTACCATGAGTTGAATATGACCCTCACTCAGGCAAATGGGGGCCACCTGCCCTAAGAGGTAGTGGTGGACTGAACAGAGACACAGTAGCAGGAGAGTGATGTCAAGTGGATATTTCTGCTCAAAATTATGTGTATTCCAGCTTTATTAGCAAAAGTGGGATAGATTTAACCTGATAAATTCGGTTTTGATTCTTACCAAAGTGCAGATGTCAAAATCATTTTCCTAGGCAGATGTGATTTCTCAAGCAGTATTCCTTATGGTTATGAGCTCCACGAAACAGCACTATAGCCTGGTAGAAACGTTCAGTGCCCTACTTGTCTTCAATCCATATTGCAATATGAGGACATCTGCATAAAATCCTTTAGAGGTTATACATATTGTCATTGTTACATATCTCTGCCTTGGTTGGCAGATACAGTAATAATTTAATGTATACTCAGATGGGTTCTGCTCATCAACAAACACAAGCCTGTCTAGGCCAAGTTTCATGGCTGTTACATTTGGCTTTAAAAATCTGTGGAGGAACTTGACAGGTCAGACCTGTGGACCACTGAGGACCTCATGCACGCCAAACGGCTGGAGGAGAGGAGATGGCAGACGGGGGGTGTCCAGACTGCAGGAGTAACTACTCGCCCAAGAGAGTGCTCTGAGGGGGCTGGAGGTATTACTATTGATGCAACCCCCTGTGAACACACTGCTCATCCCAAACTAATGTAATCATGTAGATATATTTCAAAAACATTTTCCATGTGGTTGTTTGGTTCTCAGGATGGAGCAGGAAGTCCAAGAGCAACAAGTAGCTGCAGAGCTGGAGCTGAGAGGGGGTGTCAAGAGGCTGCAAAAGAGACTGGTGAACAGTGACAGGCAGGAGGTGCTATCAAGACAGCATATCATAGCACTCTCGTGGGGGTAAAAGCTCTATTCTCACAGAATGATAAGAGGATAAGATCATGATATAGATGGCACAGTCTGCACTGCAGTCTGTAGTGGTGATGAAGATGGCACGCACCGTCCTCTTTCACTTTTCACTCACATTCTTTACTCTGGTAAATGAGAAAAGGGAAATGAAGAGAGGAAAACGTAGAGTGGACAGAGAGGAAAGGCAAATGTCTTATTGGTCTGCCCCTCCCTCTCTCTCTCTCTCTTTCTCTCTCTCAGACTGGAGGCCTATCACTCTCTGACTGCCCAGCTGCAAGAGTCTCTTGTGAAGGAGGAGCTGCAGTGCCTGGAGCATGCTTGGAAATTCAAGGAAAATGCAATCACCAAGGTACTGTCCCCATGATGACGCTGCAGGCAACAGGAGTTCAGATTCAATTGAACACTTACTGTCAAGACGCCAGGATAGAGAGAGATTCATTTTAATAGTTGAAAACAAGATGAAAATAAGCCAGTTCATCTATCACAGGTAACTGCCGTGGGATCAAGATAACATAAAAATGTACATAGCAACAGTTGTCAATTTGATTCAGCTTTCAGAGTTTCTGTGTTTCTGTGAATTATCTCCAGTAATAAGAAAGTGTTAGCTTCAGATCCTCTAACCTCTAGACCCCTCTAAGCCACATTCAGTCTCCTGAAAGGTGGGATAAGGCTAACATAGTCCCCTCTGGGAGAGGGATGGTGGGATGCAGAGAAGAGGGAAGGAAGGAGGGGAGAGAGAGAAAGAGAAATGATGGGGAGAGGACAGGAAGAAGGAGAGGAGGAGAAGGAGGTAGAGAGAGACAGACAGAGAGAGAAGGGCTTCTCAGAGATACAACAAACAGCATAGAGAGAAGCTGACATACAGAGTCGGCCACGCTCTACTTACACCACACCGTCTGTCTGCCCTCCAACCTTTAATGGGACACCAGGAAGAGGGGGAGACCATAGGGAAGAGCAGGATTTATTCAAACTGACATCTTGTTAGGGCCCTCTTTAATGTAATGGTCTGCTGGTTATTTTCGCTGCACAGTGAATGGAAAGAGCAGACTGCAGGTTTGTGCTCATGCTGTGAGTTGGGAGGGAGGGGGATAGAGTGAGGTGGAGTGTCTCAGCTTAACCTCCTCTATTTCACACGGCTTTAATAGCTTTTCTCTGCTGTGACATTTATGGAGATATTTGGTCATTAAAAAGCGCAATCTACTGTAGGCAATATAATAGGAGTAGGGGTCAATTCATTAGAACGTTCTCACCATGAAGAGATATATCCTCTCTTTGCATACAAGGGATCTATACAGCTTCTATACAGCTTCTAAGTGTTTTGGGGAGAACCACTAAGAGGTTTAAATCATGCCCTTTTTATTATTTCACATGAGCTCTTTCTCAGTCTATCTCAGTCTAACTTTACAGTACTTTCCGTCCGTCCATCAGGTATGAGCATATTCCTTACTTCTCATTATGTTCTGCTTATCTGTAACAACAGACAATCTCAATCTCAATTGAATGTTGTGTCTCTTGTACCGTAAGGAAGACCCCTAGCCATGAAGGACATCTCCATGGTACCACAGAATTTACAAAGGAGGGGGAGCAACTGCCAAAGACCGAGCATGCCTGGGAGGTGCTCAAAATCACTGCTCATCCAAGGTAAGACCTTCGCCTTGGCAAATCAGGTGCACATCTGCTGGTTCTCCTGTCTCCTTTAGTCGCTGATTGTTCATAGGGTTCTTCCAAGTCAGACAAGACACTTTACAGCTTGTGGCATCCCCATTGGGTGTGGCTGAGGATTGCCCCTTGCCCTGGTGGTAGCATGCTAGCTGCAAAGGTAAGTATTTACAATGATTTCATATACCATTCGAACCTAGGTCTGATCACTACCCTCCTCGCTGCCACACCCTACGCCCTACTACCAGCTCTAGGACCTGTTGAAACTGTAAACCACCAGAATGTGCTGTAAACTTGTAAAAACCTGAATTAAGTGTTTTTTGTTTTTTGAATGAAACCAAAATGAGAGAGGGCTCACTCACACACTGACTGGTATGTGATTGGCTGTGGCCTCCTGTATTCAATCAGCTGGGGTCAAACTGGGATCAGAAACCATCCTGAGGAACCACCATGTCTCCACGGTAACAGACACAGGGCAGAGGAGATAACAGCTGAAGCACATGGGAGTTGGAGTTTATGTCATGCCTTTAGCCACCAGGGGATGGAGCAACTGCAAGTGAGCAATGGAGAGACTATCCTGTTATGATGAAGTTATTATCATGTGGTCTGAGTGGTGTTTCAAAATGTGAGATACACAGATTAGATGCCTGGAGAAGCATTAACCCTAACCTATCAATTTGCCATAATAATCCAATATCCTACTCAGACCTAAACAGATTTTCAAACAAACAAATATTTTTTTTTCTTGAGGTCTGTTTCTATTCCCTTTATTGGTAGGTCAAGTGTTTTTGTGTTGCAAGTATATAGGCTGTGGATGTGAAGTTTATGCTCAAGAAAAGAAAGTTAGGTAAAGCTACAGTTGTTGTTACAGGTTAGTTTCTCACTCTGCTTCATTTTGCAATTCTCACCCCATTTTCCAATACCAGTCTAACCACACCAAATCCCCTCTTCCGCAGTGGTCAGAGACCACACCAGTGAAGTTTTCCAGGAAGAGGACAGGAGGGTGAGGGAGCTTGAGAACCGCTTCTTCTCTCACATCCAGCAGCTCAACTGAGACACCAGCAGAACCATAGCGCTCCATAGTGCCACTGTATCCCCTTTGCCTGATTCAATTCAAACAATGTATTATATAATCATGTCACCCATTTTTGTCTAAATGTGTTTGTTTGCAACATTTTTATAATGTAGATTTTGCTTTTCTTCAGTTCCTGTGAACTGTGGGCATGAATCAAACCAAAAACTGGAAATAAATACACATGGTTGTTTAGCCTTCTTTATTAACTGAAACAGGACATTGTCAAATGTTTTAAGGCACATTTTCACATCTGCACAGATGTCATTCAAAGTCAGAGTTGTCAATAACTTAATGGTACAAAGTGTTTAGCGCTTGGATTGTACATGGAATACATGGTGTCATTGTGTTCTGTGATGCATTAACATCTTTCCAACACATTCACAAACATCACATACAGTCAATCAGGATTAACTCCTGAGTTGCATTCAACTATTAGAACAGACAGGACCAATTGCTGGCATGTTTGAATACTTCTATCGCACATAGTTTGATACATTCCAAAGACATAGCTTGAAGAAGTGAAACTGGTAAATGCTTGTGATAAGGCCCTTGTCATGTGACCTTAATCTTAAAACACATTGCTCAACAATGCAGTCGATTCATTTGTTGTCACACTTTAAAATGCATCAACCTTTCGCCTGATTAAACACATCCCTGGTTAAACTTGGCAAGCTGTGCATTGTAGTCCTTTGGTAAACATGAAATTGAAACTCTTAAGACAGCACCAGAGCCAATATGAATCCAACTGCCATTAGAAAATGAGGGGGATGTAGGCTACTGTAATGGATGGTAAAGTTCTGCCCTTGAGCCAACATGGCTGCCTTTGACACAAACATCTTCATCCATCAAAAGGCACCTATAAAGCCACTAGTAGGCCTACTTCTTCATTCAATTTGATTGTTTTGCAGCTCAATTTTCTCTCACGCAAAACTGCACTTAGGGAGAAGCATAATTTAAGACAAATGGCTGGTGAGCTGACCCCTCTGGACCAAGCATACACAGAGGGGGAGAAAGAGGTAGGGATGAGAGACCAGAAGATGGCCATGGGAGGAGGGGTGTAGGGAGTTGGGGGCTCATACTTGGGGTGCAGTGAGTCTTAGTTTATGAGGATCCAGTCCTTGGTTGAGTGTATACCCCTGGGGCATATTCTACTCGATGGCTCCGGGCCTGGTGGCCACATAGACAAATACCACAATGAGCAGCACCACCACGGCCAGTGTGGGCAGCACCACGGTGCCCACCTGCTGCCGGGCCTCCTGCATGGCCTGCTTGCGCTCTTTCTTGTCCTTAGACGTTTCTTTCTTTGGCTTGCCCTTCAGCTGCCTCATGGTGGCTCCCTCCCTGGGCCCCGGCACACAGCAGCACACTAAGTTCAGCCCAGACCCTCTGATTGGTCTCCCACAGGTTCACTTCTGCAATCCCCTCGGGTGGTCCACTCACTCGCCAAGACCACAGCACGAGTCAACACCTGTGACCAGAAAAAGAACAAGTGTTATTTTACAAATATTTTAGTTAAATCAGAAAAGAGTCGATTTATATCACAATTAGAAACAATCCTTTTGAAAGGTTTAAATTATCAGTGTAGTCAGTTAATGAATAAACGTCACTGTGTCATACATCCTCCCCAGAGTTTTATTGAAATTTGAATAGGAATCTTAGGGACTAATAAATTACTCTGAACCTCTCCTATCTTTCATCTCCAGCAGTGTTTCTATCTGAGATTTACTGAGGCAATGACACGTGTCGCTATGGCAACAGAACACAGGGCAGCGCAGCAGTGTTTTCTGTTAATAATGTACAAAGTAGAAAATGAAGTTCCTGAAGAAACTTTGTGGGCTTGTATTGCATTGCAAGTCTTATTTTAGTAGTTGATATACAATATGGTTTAGACTTTAGATAGATGGATAGATGAATAGATAGATAGAGAGAGAGTGTGTGTAAATGTGCTTTTTATTTAATGTTTTATCTAACCGTTATTTATACAGGGGAAAACACAGTGAGACCCACGCCTCTTTTGCAGGTATACCGTGTCCACAATATCTATACAATTACAAAACAACACATAAAACAATACAACACAGTAGAATACAGAAATCAATACATCATATAAAACCACAATAATATGTTATATCAAAAGAAACAATCACATCCTACACCAAAGAGGTCCTCAATCAACACCCTAAATTGCCCGAGCGGCACCAGAACACAAAAAGGGAGTAATGAAGAGATCTACGGGACTTTAACGAAGTCCAGCCAACCCTTTGATAAAGTACGCAATATTGAGTATTTAAACTATCACCTGGTATAAAGCAAAGGGCTCTATGGTAGATGGCATCCAAACGTTTAAGAGTAGTGGCTGCTGAATTTTGGTAGATTATATCACCATAATCAAGGACTGGCATGAAGGTTGATTACACAATACGCTTTCTGCTGTTCAGGGAAAGGCAAGATCTATTCCTATAAAAGAAGCTCACCTTAAATCTTAGCTTTTTAACAAGCTCCTCCGTATGTTTTCTAAACACCAAGTCTTTGTCAAACCAAATGCCCAGGTATTTATAAGCGGCGACACGCTCAATGGGGGCAACACCCAAAGAACATATGCATAAATTAGATCCATTTTTCTGTGATTTGGAAAATAACATATACTTGTTTTTTCCAGCATTAAGTACCAATTTCAGTTAAACAAATGCTTTCTGTAGGATAATAAATGCAGATTGTAGCTCAGAAAGAGCCTGGTCAATCATGGGGGTAATAGCATATACAGAGGGACAGTGAATCATCTGAATCTGAAAGCAGCTTCTTTTGGCACTACACTCCAAAAGTTTGCATTTTAAATCAATTTCAGCTTTTATTTGATGGTATTTGTGTACATATTGATTTCACCATTCAGAAATATCTTATGTATAGTCCCCCTATTTTAGGATACCTAAAAGTAATGGGACAACTGGCTTGACACGTGTTTCTGGTAAGTCAGGTGTGTTCCGTCACATAATTTGTGCAGGCATAAGAGAGCTGTCAATGCAATATTGATTCTAGGTTTGTACTTGCTTCACTGTCCCATTAATTACGCAGGGCACTGTGCAACAGTGTCATCGGCATATAAATGCTGGTTACAATTATTTAGAGATAATCCAATATTGTTAACGTAAATAGTAAAAAAAATCTGACCAAGAATCGATCCTTGTGGGACACCCTTTGATATGTACAGAAAACCAGATTTAACATAATCAATTAATACACACTGCGTTCTGTCCATTAAATCATTTTCAATCCAACTACATGAAGCCTGTGTAGATAATGGTCGACCGTATCGAATGCCTTGGAGAGATCTATAAATAAGGTAGCACAATGTTTTTTTTTTCTGATCTAGGCAATTTAACATAATCTAAGACAAGCATAGCAGCTGGGACTGTGCTATGTCCAGGTCTAAAACCAGATTGGTGGACATTTAGAATAGAATGAGAAGATAAAGAGGTTCTTAGCTGGGAGTTGACTAGGGACTCTAATACTTTGGAAAGGCAAGATAGATTGGATATTGGGCAGTTGGACCTAGTTATCTAGGTCGGAGGGGTCACCACCTTTATGGAGAGGGAACACATGGGCTGCCTTCCCAACCTTGGGGATAGCACCCGAGATAACAGTCAGATTAAAAATATGTGTCAATGGCCCCACAATAGTCAGGGATAAATGAATTTCAACTTTTACATTTAAGTCATTTAGCAGACACTTTTATCTTTTACACTTTTTTTTTACAATAAGTACATTTGTCTAAGTAAGTGAAGGGACAGTCAAGATGTAGCCTGAAGAGATGGGTCAGTCTATGGTGGAAGATAGATAGTGACACTAGTGACCGACAGCAGTGGGAAGCTCCTTCCACCACCGGGGCACCAAGACAGTGAAAAGCCGAGACTGAACAGCGCGACCGCTGCATCCTCGTAGAGGCGGCGGTGCCAGGTGGCCAGCCGAGGTGGAAGAACGGAGTGATCGGGCAGGGATTTGGGGGCTGACCATTGCTTGCAAGTAAGGAGGGGCTGTTCCCTTTACCGCCAGGTAGGCGAAGCAGAAATGTCTGCAAGACACGCAGAGACACGTGTCGCCACCTGTGTGTCAGAGGGGGGGGAAGAGAGAAAGACTTGAGTGTCATCAGCGTAGCAGTGGTAGGAGAAAACCTTGTGAGGAAATTACAGAGCCAAGAGATTTGGTATAAAGGGAGAACGATAAGGGCCCTAGGACGGAGCTCTGGGGGACCCCAGTGGAGAGAGAGCGTGAAGAGGACAGCGACCCTCTCCATGTCACCTGGTAAGAGTGATCGGCCAGGTAGGATGCAAACCAGGAGAGTGCAGAGCCAGAGATGCCCAGCTCTGAGAGGGTGGAGAGAAGGATCTGGTGGTTTACTGTGTCGAATGCAGCGGACAGGTCCAGAAGAATGAGAACAGAGGCTGTTGCTCTTAGACAGTCAGGATAGAAGTACAGATTTTGTAATTGCTGATGACCTAGCAGAGTTGCAGCACCTCCCACCTAACGACCAGTTAACGACCAGCCTGTTTAAGTAGTTAGAAAAGTTGCAGCCCCTCCCACTAGTACTTGACAGCGATTGGCTTCACAGTCTATTCTCAACAGAAACTAGCAGCCTAGGCTTCTGGCAGGATAGCTACAGCAACACACAGAGCCTGAAGAAGATTAATTTAACTTACTAATCTTTAACTTAGAGTTCACCACTAAAGTCAGAATGTAGTTTGGCGCCAAGACAGAGAAGAGCATTGACCTAGCAGAGCGTCCTGGGGCCGGGTTTTGGGGACTGACCATCGTTTGCACGTAGGGAGGGGCTGTTCGGTGCATGTGGTGGAATATGCATGAATAGGATTTCATGAAAATTCGAGTAAAGCTCAAACAGTGTAAATAGTATCACACATCTGAATGGAAGTTCTTTAAATCATTTAGTGCAGAGCGTGAATAAAGTTGCCCAAATTGTCAACATTCTAGAGGGCCAAGGGTGACTTTATTCACCAAAAATGCATACATTATGATGCTTCATTTTGTAGCCAATGAAAATGTTGTTGCTAGGTAAATATCACATAAAACAAGTGTTCTGGAATTCTTTGGCAGTTAGTGAGTTAAGTGGAGGCAGTCTACACAGACAGATAGATTGGAGTGTTAGTTGGTTGGTTAAGTGGTTAGGAGTGGTTTCAATGGGGTAACTGGTTGCCAAGATAGTGCATTGTTGTGTGATAATTCTAAGAATGTGTTCTATACTGTAGGTCTCCTGTTGTTTTTATTCAAGTTCTGAAAGTTCCATGACAGTTACAGTAACAATGGGGCTCTCAGAATGTCGGTCTAACACAACATTCCTTTTTATGTTTTTTAGTTACAAAAAGCTGGATGTTTTAAAAAGTATAAAGTTTCAAAAAGTTGAATACAAGCAACTGAAGTTAGACATCTCTGCACATAAGGTTGGATTGGTGTAAATAGCTTAAAGTAGTAGGAGTAGCAGGCATAATGATAATAATAATAATAATAGAAAGTAAAATAAGTAATTGGAATATCAAGAGTTGGACTCGCTGATGCAAGCCCATTAATAACTAGAAAAAGAAGTTCATGAAAAACTCTAATGACTATAGAATATAGTAAAGTATACTTAAAAAAAATATATAAAGTATACTTAACTATTATATTTTTAGTATACTTGTCTTTAAATATACTAAAGTATATTAATTTATATTAAAATGACCCATCTTAAACTGTACTAAAAATGTTACTAAATTGTACTAAAATTTTAAATTATGTAGGTTTTAAGCATATTAAATATACTTGAAATACATTAAATTGACCCCTCTTAATTCATATTTAAGTATACTTATAATAAGAGTATCTGAAATGTACTTTCAACACACTTAGAATGTAATTTTAGTCATGTTCAATGCGACTGTCAAGTAGTAAGAAAGTATATTATAATTTAATTATAATATTATAATAAATAATTAATAATGTGTCACTAGCATATTTCTGTGTATACTAAAAGTACACTTTATCTTTTATTAGATAGAAAATGCATTGGTATTTACAGTGTGTACTTTTAATATTACTTTTAATATTCAACCTTTATTAGCGCATGAAGTTCCATTGAGGTTGAGGGGGACATGACATGAAACCATGCAACTCTGTAACTCTTCCAGCAGGTCAACGGCCAAGCAAGGAGGCTTCTGACTTGTACATAGTGCATACCTTATCTTGGTCCTAATTATGGTCCTAATTATTTACAGTTATGGTTAGCAACTTAATACACATAATTGAGGGATAACAGAAATGTAAGTATCCAAAACTGAGGGGTAGCACTGTTAATACATAATCCAATCTCAAAATGAGCATTGAATCCAATAAATAACCAAGATTAACAACAACACTTGCTGAGCAAGCCCATTAATAAGTATGACAAATATCAAGAGTTGGACGTGCTTGAAGCAAGCCCACCTAATAATAATAAGTATGTCGAAGAACGATAGTTGGACTTGCTAAAGCAAGCCCACTAATAAGTAATTGGAATATCAAAAGTTGGACTTCCTGATGCAAGCCCACTAATTAACCGAGGTGCAGAGAAGTATACGTGTATTATAACATAATTGACGTCTTATTTTTCCCAACGACAGTAATTGCTATAGGACTCATGCTGAAGCCACTCAATGCTCAGTAATTAGCCTAGCATCAATTTGCTGCTTCAAGAGGGAAAAGTTAAAAGAAAACAGATTCTACAGAAGATTGTAGAGTAGTACAGGAGAACACACTTCATAATCACCCCAGATCTTTCCTAAAGAATTCAAAACAGCTCTGCCCTTCCTTAACGGAGCAGAGGCTATATTTAGCTTGACCCCTGAAAAAAACCCCTCCCCTTGAAAAAGGAAGTGAGGTTGTAATGGGCGTCCTAAGGCAAATCACCAACCGGTCCGTCTTTATAGTGACCCTCTAGCAAGCACAAGTGCCCTGCCTCTAACCTCAAACTTTTGGCGCTTTTCCACTGTCACTTTTGACACCGGTGCATGGCTCAAAGCCTCAGATTTTTGTGTTTACCTCTCAGGGAACAGCCCAAAAAAGCACAGGGCCTTACCTGGGACCATGGGGAGAAACAATTAGTTACTTTGGTTTGGAGTCACGTTTAAAAGCATTTAAATGCACTATTATTGCACATATGAAGGTAAGCACCTGTTTCATGTCATGGAATATGTGACTGGCTCATCTGGCTGGCTAACTGAACACTCTATGCTACTTTTTGGGTACAACTAAATAAATGCCCCACATTCAACCACACAACTCTTGCTAGTTTCAAAGTCATGTTACTTAGAATTTGGCCGGAGAAAATGTGAAAATGATTTAGTTTTATTGTTTCAGTTACGTGTAGTCTTGCTCTGACAAGACACTCATCATGGTACATACATACAGTAACTATCGATGTTGTCAAAAATGCACTGCCATTGATTTCCCCGTGAGTTTCACCCTCAAACCAGCATGACTACACGTAGGCCTGTAGCTCATTTCATGAGATCGAGTGTCGTGGTTTTGGCTTGCTGGAGTTTGCGACTTAATTCAACCATGAGTGCTCTACCTGTTTCAGCATCACTTGTCCCAGTTTTGAAAGTATCTCCGTACACTCAATCATCTGAGATTTTTTTAGGCCCCACAAATTATCTAAAAGGCTGTTTAATATCCATACAAATGTACTTTATACCCGGTATTACCCGAAGCCACGGTAGACTATCCAAACATGGCATTCCACCGTGGCTTCGGGTAATGACGCGTATAAAGTTAAGCCAACAATACCACTACACCCCATCTCCTGAAATGATATGGACTGTTGCATCGGATCTACATGTAGTCATGCTGGTTTGAGGGTGAAACTCGCCGGGAAACCAATGGCAATAGGGAAAATATTTACACAAATACCCTCAAATGAAAGCTGAGAATGTCTAAAAAAATAAAATAATAATGCTTCACTGTACCATTACTTATGTAGGGCACTGTATATGCATTTAAGTTTGCATATACAGTGATTTCGAAACAGGTAAGGGTTGAACACTCATGCTTGAATTAAGTCGCAAGCTAGCATGCCAATACCACGACCATAGAAATAGAATGATTATATTTCTATGACCACGACATGAATGTCGCGTCGGAACGAAACCTCACCCTGCGTCACACACAACACTGAGACGCACGCCCACACACCTATGCGTAACAGGTAGAAAAACGAAAGCTCTTAGGACACATGTCGAACATAACGCGAGGCTTGTAATAACCCTATCAATATATCAATTCTGATACGGGTTAATAAATGGGTTATAACTGATGCCGCGTGCTACCACACTGCCAGTCTCACCACCACCTCTCTTACAGTCGGTCAGGCTCTGCTTACTCATCAGTTCTGTCCACCACGAGACAGTATAAACTGGGAAGAAGAACAGACCGACAAAACAATCGCTAACCGGTGATCGCCTAGCCTACCTACTATTTCTTGACACATTCGCGTAGCAACAATACACATATTGTCGTTCAAACATTAAACAAAGTGCCAAAGCAGCCCACGACACGTCAGTCAAAACAGCACAGGAAGCATGTCGGAGCGAGCTGCTAGTCTGATAAACGAAAATGTAAACAGATCATGCTAGCAATGTGAGGCTGGGTAGCAAGTATCGGTATACATTTGGATATATCTGGCATTGCTAACACATTTGAATTTGCTAGCAAGCCTGTCCAACGCCAAGAAGGGAGGCATTTTGGGGATTTTCTTGTTTTGATAATCCCTAACCAAGTGGCCACAAATCCAAGTGTTCCATCATGTCAATGGTCAATGCGCTTTACAACCCCAAAACGAACATATAACTAGTGTTAGCTACTTCTCAATTATTTGACTCACCCATTAATTCGACAATATCCACGTTTAAATGTTTTGTTTTCGTCTGGGTAATTGTCTGTGTTTCTTTCAAAGCTTTTACTCGTGTGGTTCCGATTTAGTCTGCTGTTGCGCCGCAGACCGCCCTCTGTGCAGCTCTGAACTCGGAGATTACGTGGCAAGAGTGCAGTTAGTTTACGCACGGACTTCGGAAAGAGGCCTAATAGACTCAATAGTGCGCCCCATAGGGCAGGAGCGACATCACAGTCACAATACTAGCCATACTGCAAATGCACGTTTTCCGCAGATGGGGTGAACGGTCCACTGTGGGCCCACTTCACTACTCAGCAACAGGTACAGAGTATGTATGACCATGCCATGTACAATGGGGTAGCTCAATGCTGGCTCCTAAGGTGAGCAAGGCTGCCTGTGACACAGAACCATGTCAAGTGTGGAGAATGAAGGCGGGTCAAGTTTATTGGTCATATGCACAGGATACAGGATGTAAATTGTGCAATGAAATGCTTATTGAGCAAGCTTCCTCTCAAGAGTGCAATTATCAGGACGTCAGAATAAAAATACTAATAATATAATAATAAGAGTAGGCAATACATTTAAGATAAAGAGAGCAACAGAAATAATAAATATCAGCTGGGATGCTAGTGAGTGTGAGTGTGTGTGTGTGTGTGTGTGTGTGTGTGTGTGTGTGTGTGTGTGTGTGTGTGTGTGTGTGTGTGTTAAAACTGTTTAACACATAAACATATACAGTACAGTACAGTGACATTATACCTATACAGTACATACTGTATGCACACACTCACTCACTCACTCACTCACTCTTACACACTTACTGGGCATATGGACGTTTTTGCGCAGCAACGCCTCTTGCACAGCCTCACCATTGCCTCTGTGGACAGCGACGAAGGCAGTGAACGCACTGCTCATTACATTTATGGCATTTAGCAGGCGCCTTTATTCAAAGCGACTTACAAAAAATACATTTGTTTAAGTAAGTGAATCATCTATCCATCAGTCATCTTCTCTCTCACTCCCTATGCCTTATTCCCTCTCTTCTCTCTCTCCTCTACCTCCAGGGAGCGGATCAGGATTTGAGTCCCCAGCCTGTAGACGGTCAGTCTGGGAAAGGAGGAGATGGCAGGAGGGAAAGACAGTTGGATGTTTATTATTTTCTTAAACTTAAAAACCTCAAAAAGTTTCTCAATGTTCAATATACAGTATGTAGCAACACCAATTGTATCAAATTAGTTTTGCTTTAGTGGCGGAAACTTCATCAACAGGTCCCTTCCTACTGTAGGAGCTTCAAGGGACACTTCACCGATTTATGATTTGTTACCTCAAAATTGTTGTCCAGATCACCTTACGAATGTGTGGGCATGTGAAAATGGCTTCCAAATGCATGCTGTAGATCAAAAGCTAGGTATCACTAGTGTGAGGATTTTACTCTGAGTGACGTATTTGGGGGTAATCATATGTTTTCAAAAACTATAAGGAGCTTTAGGGAGGAGTGAGCTTACAGTTTCTGAATTTGCTACTGCCTGGTTTGTTTACATCCATAAGCACAGCACTAGCACATACACCTATCATTTGTATTTACTAACGTGCATCTCAGCTTAGACTCACCTCTGTGGATTGTTGGGAGCTGCATAGCACTATGGGACGTTGTAGGATTTCATCATTCGGACATATTACTTCCTGGTCTAATAAAACAATCTATTTTCAGTTATCAGGGAATTTCTTGGCTATTTCAACAAGAAAGACCACTGACAACTTGCTGTTGAGTCATGATGACCATCAGTGAAATGTTCCTTTAATGTTCAGCCTAGTTGGTGGACAGTAGTGCTGTGCGGTATACCTAAATGTTATTATATGTTTTAGTTGTTTAACAACTAATGGCGCTTTTCCACCAGTGACTGGGTCCCCCTCCAAACTTTTTTTGGGCCCAAACACCACCACCTAGGGTTATTCTGAGGACAAACCAGCATGACTGATAAATTGAACCGTAACTGAGTCAATAATTTTCACATTGAAGCATTTTAAGCTTTTATTTTGTTTGGAAATGGACACAAAAATTAGCATAGATTGTTCAGTTAGCCAGCCAAATGAACCAGACACATTTTCCATGAAATAAAATGGGTGCTTGTCCTCAGCTGAGAAAACTTAATAGTGCATATAGTGCTAGTTCAATAGTACAATGCTAGTATATAGTCTAGTTCAATAAGGAATACTTTTTTCCTCATGGAAAGTAGCGTACCATAACTAATTAGCCTACATTACAAACGAGACAGGATGCCTTTCAAGATAAATTGTGAGAAATTCTTGAATGTGCTGAAATGTCATACAACAAAGAAGTGATGTGACCACAAAAGCATAACAACACAGTGCAGGATTTGTTATCATCTTTGAGGATGTGAGTGCCAATTATATGAGGCAAAATATTTTCAGGAATAAGGATAGTCAAATAGAGAATGCATTAAGCCGCCCTGGGAAATGAAGCAATAGTTTATTCAAGAAAATAGATTACCATCCATGACACACACACGTTCAAAGTGGTCCCCCAGTTCACCTCATCAAGAGGGAGTGGAAGCTGGTAGGGGTTATTAGATATGGAGAAAAACAAGAAATTTAACACAAAAGCACTCATTTGGCTTTCCATTCTCTGTTAATCTTCCGTGCATACATTTCTCCCCATACTATATGTGCAGATAGAAACGTTTGTGTTTCATTGTAGGCTGTCACTGCTATATGTCCCTATCTTTCTGGTATGAAAGGCGAAAATCTGTGAGTCTACTCCCCTAGAACACCCCAGGTCAGTAACAACATGTTTGTATACAAACCCAGTGTTGCACATTTTAGAAAAGAGCATTGAGCATTGGGACCAAAAGAGCATTGCTAAATAAAATATGTATTTCAAGGGATCTCGTTCCCTGATCGTTACCAATTAAACTGTCATTACAACCTTAATAAAGCTTAGAAAGCTTGAATGTTACATATTGCACTTTTAAGGCAAGCAGGTTGGTAAGTAAAATAGGGATTAAATACTATAGGCTATTGTAATAGAAAATGTTACAGTATGCACATTGCTTTTAGTATTCACTAAAACATGAACAAAGGAACACATATAGATGTCATTAGCATTGAGGCAAGAGGTGATCTGGCTTTTTCAGAGTGGGAGCTCCACCATGTTCCCTAAAGGAGAGAACCAGGCATAGGGTAGCAACTCTGATCCCAGGTAGAGTAGTAGGAATGTAGGAGACAAAGGGAAAGCAGGCGGGGTGAACCTCTCAGAGCTCCATGGTGTCTCTCTGCACCTGGCAACCTAACAGGGTGTTTCCAACCTCCACACACTCAGATACACTGGCCACTGAAAACATAATCACAAGAAGGCATGTATTATTACACTGTGACATGGAGGTCTTCAAAATGCACTGAAGGACATCAAGACAAGATCAAGTACCTTTTTGAGCCTGGATCCATGACACTACCTTCATAGACACAAATTGCCACTCCTCCTAGGCCTCCATCTTAAACCCATAGAGCCATATCAGGGCCAGAATCGTGGCCCACACTGCCTCGTCCACCTGACACACCAGAGAGAGAGTGATAACGATATACAGTATATCAAGAGACCAGAAAGACAGAGGGTAAGAGAGGGGTAGAAGAGCAAGAGAGATTGAGAAACGGAGAGGGGGGGGTGAAAGACATGGAAAGACATCCTATCACCAGGGCACACACAGGCCTTGGTGACAATGACCCACCTGTTCAGGCTTTGGCTTATCCACCGCCTTTAAAGTCTTCCCCAGCACCATGACCAGTGCTGGCTCTAGGACCCAGAAGCCAGAGGCTTCTGGGAGATCAGCTGGAGGAGGGGTTTCCACACAGGCTGAGGGGCTGGTAGATCAAGAAAAGTAGTCAACAACAGTATCAAGTGAGAAAGAAAAACTACATGCAACATACAGTAACTGCTTGTAAAGTTTTAATTTCTCAGTTGAAACTACATTCCATCTCAATTCAACTTCTTCTATTGAGAAAATAATAACGCAAATTAAACTAAATGTAATCTTGAGTACCTGTCATGTTCATTATATCATGTTCAAACTCACCACAGACATCAGCAGCAATGGAACATAAAAAAATACCTCGATCTGCATGACAAAGCTAAAACAATATTAAATGAGATTGAGTATCAAAAAGAAGTTGAAGAGGAGTCATGCACATCTAGGTGAGTAGCCGAACAACATATACTGTATGCCATCATTTAAATCTGAAGGGAACTCAATTGAGCAGGTAAGAAAACATATTTACATTTACGGCATTTAGCAGACGCCTTTATCCAAAGCGACTCACAACAAATACATTTGACTAAGTAAGTGAATCATCTATCCATCAGTCATCATAAGAAAAATGTATTCTTGCTTGCACAAATTCTTGCTTTGCTGCCCGGTAGGCGGGCACCAGGGTCTTGAATCTGATATGAGCTGCCACCGGGAGCCAAGTGAAGGGTGCGAAGGAGGGGGGTGACATGGGAGAATTTGGGGAGATTGAACCCCAGACGGGCGGCAGCATTCTGGATGAGCTGCAGAGGCCTGATGGCAGAGGCAGGGAGCCCAGCCAAGAGTGTGTTGCAGTAGTCAAGGCGAGAGATCACAAGTGTTTGGACCAAAAGTTGTGCTGCTTCTCTGGTGAGGAATGGATGTATCCTTCTGATGTTGTAGAGCAGGGGTGCCTACACTTTTTCGGCTTGCGAGCTACTTTCAAAATGACCAGGTCAAAATTAGCTAGTCTCAAGCAGGCTTCTAAATGATCATCAGTCATGGTGGAACGGTATATGGACTTAATAATCTTCATGTGGGAAAAGGCTGATTTCGCATTAAAAAGTAGATCCAAATAATGCAGCCAAGGAGGTAGCACATTTCCTCATGTTTGGATACTTTTCTTCTGTGAGTAAGTTCCAAAATTGTCCATGAGCCCTGGACTTAAGCTCAATGTCAGCCTGTAGTGTCAAAATCTCATCCTCCACTGCAGACGAGTTCAGGTGAAACAGTGCTGCAATTTTGATGCGAGTAAATCAACATCAACATCTTCCCTAAATGGATAGCACATAAATGTAGCGATTGGCTCGAGTAAAGCAAAGTCTTGAAACCGTTTGTCAAAGTCTGACAGACAATTTTCAATCTGCACTGTGTAGCGTGCACTGTCAAGTTGTGGTTTTGGAATTTCCCCAAAGTCATGGCGCTGCAGCTTTGAGGACAGATGTTGCATTTTTCGTTTGAAAGCATTAACTGAGCTGATCATATTGACCACGTTTTTTTCTTTTCCTTGCAGCTCTAAATTAAGCTCATTCAGCATCGTGGTCAGATCAGTTAAAAATGCCAAGTCTAGCAGACACTTAGTGTCATTAAATTGCGTGTATTCTGCATGTTTACTGTCAAGGAGAAAGTCCTTTATCTCCGGACAGAGTTCTCGAAATCTCTGCAGGAATTTTCCCCTACTAAGGCATCTCACGTCAGTGTGTAGCAGTAAGTCAGAGTAGTTGCAGTCCGCCTCCTCCAGATGTGCACGGAACAGTCGTCTTTGTAGAGGTCTCGCTCGAATAGAACAGGCGATTTTCGTCGCCACATCCATTATCTCTTTCATGTTTAGCATTTTAGCACACAATGCTTGTTGGTGTATTATGCAGTGGTAATTAAGGAAGTCGGGGAAGGCATCGTCCTGCCTGCACTTCCATTCGAGCGGCCCACCATTGCGGGCGCACCGTCCGTGGTAATTGACATTAATTTACACACCGGGAGCTGGGTTTTATTGATAAAGTTTTTGAAAGACTGAAAAATGTATGAAATGAAAAAATTCTTTCATGGGCAGTATTGTTAAAAGCTCCTCTTTTGCAGTCATATCTGTAAACACCATCCGAATAAAAATGCACAACTGGGCTGTATCACCTATGTCTGTGGACTCATCTAGTTGCAGTGAGAAACACTCGCAGTCCGTGATGTCCTTCCAAAGCTGCTGTGTCAAATCATCGGCCATTACTTCACAGCGCCGTGTAACTGTACTTCTTGACAGCTGAAGAGCTTTTATTGAAGACAATATTTCTGGTTTGTTTTTAAAATCCCGAAACAATGAGTCCGCTGCCTCAACGAAGGCCTCTTTGAACATCTCTCCATCTTGGAAGGACTTCTTATGCTTAATGATGGAGTGACTCACCCGAAACGATGCTTCGGTGGCTGCCTTTGCTTTTGAATTTGGCTTTGTGAAAAACGACTGCTGTCCGATTAACTGTGATTTTAGTTCGCTCACCTTTGTTTTTCTCAGCTTGCTTTTCAGAGGGAAGTCAGTGTCGTACTGTTTGTGAACAGTTCGAAAATGCCTCTCCACATTTCCCTTCTTTGGAATAGCAATGACAGATTGACAGATCAGACAAACGCATTTCGATTATGACATGGTGAAAAAAAAGTCCTCCTCCCATTCCGCATGGAAGTGGTAAGTTTTTGGCTTCTTACGTGGTCCAGCTCCCCCACTCATTTTTATATCCCTTCTTGAGTATATATAAATTGGAAGGCTAACTAGGTCACTTAGCTCGCTGGAGTTTTGCAGTAGGTAGCGCGTTTAACCGCGAATGCATGGTGACACGTGACCCGTAGAAGAGAAGCGATCTCAGACTGGCCGCATTGTACGTCAATCAAGTGGCGCACTCACACTGGCACAATTGTGATTGCTGAAGCACAAATGTCCGTCGTAAAAACGCGATCGACCGCACTACTCTCGCGATCGACGTATTGGGCACCCCTGTTAGAGGAATAATCTATAGGAGTGTGCTGTTGCTGTGATGTTTGCCACACAGGATAAGTGGTTGTCAAGGATCACCAAAATTCTTGGCTGTCTGGGAGATTACAGTGGAGTTCTCTACTATGTAGAGTTCTCTACTGTGATGGAGAAGTCTTGGAGAGGGCAGGCTTTCCCTGGGAGGAAGAGCAGCTCAGTCTTGTTAAGGTTGAGCTTGAGGTGGTGGGCTGACATCCAAGTGGAAATGTCTGCAACACACAGAGACACATGTTGCCACCTGTGAGTCAGAAGGGGAGAAAGAGAGAAAGAGTTGAGTGTCGTCTGCGTAGCAGTGGTAGGAGAAACCAGGTGAGGAAATTACTGAGCCAAGAGATTTGGTATAGAGGGAGAACAGTAAGGGCCCTAGAACAGAGCCCTGGGGGACCCCAGTGGTGAGGGCTTGTGGAGAGGACAACACTCCTCTCCACGTCACCTGGTAAGAGCGATCAGCCAGATATGATGCAGACCAGGAGAGTGCAGAGCCAGAGATGCCCAATTCTGAGAGGGTGGAGAGAAGGATCAGTTGGTTTACTGTGTCAAATGTAGCAGACAGGTCCAGAAGAATGACAGAGGAGAGGGAGGAAGCTCGAGCAGAGTGGAGCGCCTCTGTGATAGCAAGGAGAGCAGTCTCAGTAGAGTGCCCAGCCTTTAAGCCGGATTGGTGAGGGTCAAGGAGGTTGTTCTGAAGGAGGTAGTGGGACAGTTGGTTAGAGACAGCACATTCAAGGCTTTTAGATAAGAAGGAAAGAAGGGATACCGGTCTGTAGTTATGGACAGCAGATGGGTCAAGAGTTGGTTTCTTGAGAAGAGACTTGACTCTGGCTGTCTTAAAGGCCGCTGGGACAGATCCTGTGGATAGAGAGGAATTGATTATGGTGGTAAGGAATGGAAGGAGGTCTTTGGAGATGGATTGAAGAAAGGGGGAGGGGATAGAATCGAGTGGGCAGGTGGTGGCCCGCTTGGATGTGACCAGTTTTAGAATATCATCAGGGGAGAGGGGGGGAAAAGCTGATAAACCAGACCGAGTATAGCGCAGTGGGTATGGGAGGAGAGGTAGCGACGAGAGGACACAGTGTGGGTAGAGACTGACTGGGAGGGGGTGGATTTGAGGGGAAGGCAGAAGGATACAAAATGATGATCAGAAACTGGAAGAGGGGTAACAGTAAGGTTGGAGGTATGAGAGGATCTGGTGAAGACAAGGTTAAGCTGATTGCCTGCCTTATGAGTCGGAGGAGAGTGGGACATGGTAAGGCTGAAGTAATCCAGACGAGTGAAGCATCTCTGACTGGATGTTGAAGTCACTCATTAGTAAGAGCGATGTACCGTCCTCAGGGAAGAAAATGAGAAGGACATCCATCTCATCTAAGAAGTGGCCAAGCTGACCTGGTGGACGATAGATAACGACAATGTGAAGTTTGACAGGGGAGGTGACAGAAACGGTAAGGAATTCGAAGGTGGATATGGACAGGTGTGACAGGGGAAGGACATTATGTGACCACTTCAAAGATTCAAGATTCAAAGTGTATTATCATATGCACAGTAGAAAACATGTTTCCCTGTACAACGAAATTCTTGCTTTGCTGTCCGCAGAATGCCAACCAATGTAAAATATACAATACTAAAGAATATACAATATATACTAAACAAAATGTACAAGACAGCAAAATTTAAGGCATAAAATAAAATAGCAGCAATAATAATAATAAAACAGTGCAAATGTAGCAGTGCAATTATGCATTTGCAAACTGGAAAATTCAGTTATTGAGGTAGTAAAGTTATATTAATCTCCTATGGGTTGTTTAGGAGCCTGATGGCAGTGGGAAAGAAGGAGTTCTTCAGTCTGGTGGTCCTGCATTTAACACTTCTGTACCTCCGGCCTGAGGGTAGAAGTGTGAACAGTCCGTGCTGGGGGTGGGTGGGGTCCTTGAGGATGGAGGCGGCTCTCCTGTGGACTCTGCGGTGGTAGATGCTCTGCAGAGAGGGCAGTGGAGTCCTGGTGATTTTCTCAGCGGTCTTCACCACTCTCTGCAGGCGTCTGCGGTCCATAGCAGTAGTGCTGCCGTACCACACAGTGATACAGCTAGTTAGGATGCTCTCAACAATGCAGCTGTAGAAGTTGCTGAGGATCTTGGGCGACATGCCAAACTTCCTCAGCCTCCTCAGAAAGTACAGCCGCTGTTGGGCCTTCTTAACCAGCTGAGTGGTGTTAAGTGTCCAGGTGAGGTCCTCGCTGATGTGGACGCCCAGGTATTTGAAACTGCTCACCCTCTCTACTTCAAGTTCCCGGATGTACAGTGGCCGATGAGGTCCCCTCTTCTTCCTCATGTCCACTATCATCTCCTTTGTCTTGTCCGTATTGAGGGTGAGGTTGTTGTCCTCGCACCATGTTACCAGACTGGCCACCTCCCTCCTGTAAGCCGCTTCGTCCCAGCCAGTGATGCATCCTATCACTGCGGTGTCGTCTGCAAACTTTAGGATGATGTTGTCCTTGTGGGAGGCGACACAGTCGTGGGTGAACAGGGTGTAGAGGATGGGGCTGAGGACGCATCCCTGTGGAGTGGCAACATTTGTAATAATGCTGGCTGAAGTCCTGTTACCAATCCTGACAGACTGGGGCCTGCCAGTCAAAAAGTCTAGGAGCCAGTCACAGAGGGTGGGGTGCAGGCCAAGTGTGGACATTTTGTGGATGAATCTGTGGGGGATGACCATATTAAAAGCGGAGCTGTAGTCTCCAAAGAGCGTCCTGATGTAGGAGTCTTTGTTTTCCAGGTGGGAGAGGGAATAGTGGAGGACAGCAGCGATAGCGTCTGAGGTGGACCTGTTGGGCCGGTAGGCATACTGCAGGGGGTCTAGGCATGCTGCTCTTAATGTGTGCCAGTACCACTCTCTCAAAACACTTCATAATGATTGGAGTGAGTGCTACTGGCCTGTAATCATTCAGGCAGGCAGGTTGGCTCTTCTTCACTTAGGTGAGATGACGAGTCCTGTGCCTCCCCCTTGACCAGAGAGTCTAGGGGGGAATGAGAAAAGGTGTAGGCATCGCTGACTGGCAGTTCCAAAGTCCTCCTGCGATGGTAAGGTCATGGTCAGTTGAGCATGGTGGGTAGATTAAATTGGAATGGTTGCGAGGGGAGGTGTAGCGTCAATATGTCCTCCTGAGGGATGAAATAACAGGAATGAGGGAGAAAGCACATTGTGATATTTGCCGATATAGAGATAGAAGGTTTGTGGGCAATACAAGATGTAGGTAGCGCTCAATACACTCAGAGTAATGAAAAAATTAACTAATAGAATAAAAATACTTAGGCCTTCACATGGACTCCACAGATCGACTCCTTCGTCTTCATGTCAGGAGGCTGTCGCTCTGTGACCGTCAGGATATAAATGCAGATTCTGTAATTGCTGATGACTAGCAGGGTAGCAGCCCCTCCCACGTAACGATCAGTTAATGACCAGACAGGTTTCACCACTCAATCCCAAATGTATTAGTCCTGGTCCAAGGTGAGCAGGAGTTAGAATACCTTGCAGAGTAGTTTCAGGCCCTCCCACTGGAGATTGACAGCATTTGGCTTCAATTGGCTTCAGACTGGAGAACAGGCTTCACCATTCAATCCCAAATGTATTAGACCAGTCTCACCATTGCCTTTATGGACAGCGATGAAGGCAGTGAAGGCACTGCTCACCCCTGATTGAACACTAAGCTCTACCACTTCTCTCTCTTCCCCCTCTAGGGAGGGGATCAGGGTTCGAGCCCCCAGCCTGTGGATGGTAAGTCTGGAGAGGAGGGATAAGGAGATAATAGACAGACTTTTGCTTATGTTTCTGCCTTATAAATTATAACAATAAATTATAGTCAAAATACTGATGTAGCACACTATCACATGTATAAAATCATACTTAAAACCACTGATAAGTATTAGAAGTAGGCAGTAGCAACTCAATTACATTGTTGTAGGGGAAACATTTTGAATCTAAGATTTGTAAAGTAGGTTCAACAGTGTTATTACCCAGTATCTTCTGTGGGTTTGAGACTGAAGCAAAGCTGGTTCTGAACAGGCTGCTCCGCCAGGATGTACGTCACTGTCACAGAGCCCTCTGTGTCCCCTGAGCTCTGAGAGAGTGGAGCGAGAGAGAGACAGAGAGACAGAGAGACATAAGGAGAGGAATAAGGGACTTGAAATTAAACCAGTGGATAGATATAAATATATAAATAAAATAAAATAAATATATATATATTAAAATTCTTTTTAAAAATCTAGTATTTATATATATATATATATACTCAATTTTTAAAAAGAATCTTTGTATACTAGATGAGGCAGCACTCCAGTGAGGTGGGCATACAACAGTGCCCTTTGACCCTGGAAGAGCACTTTGATTGGGGGAGACAAAGGGGTGACTGTCACACCCTTAGGGATATCCCACTTGACTGAGATGTCCACAACAGCTGGCTGCAGAGCAAACTGTAGTGACTGCATCACCTGAGGGAGGCAGGGGAAGAGGGACAGAGACCGCAAGGGAGGGAAGAAAACAAGGTATATGAGGGAAGAAGGAAAGTGATCAAAAAGCTGGCTGGTTACTCTCGCCCCAATCACCTCTCTCACCTCTCCACTCCTTTTACCAATTCACTCATCTCTTTTCCCTGCCTGAATATATTCTCTTCCATTCTCTTCCATGTCAGACAGACACACACACACACACACACTCCCCTGTTTTTTCTTCTATTATTTTATTCTCTCTCATTCTCATTTTGTCCACCTTATTGGCTCTTTTACTTTAGGCTGCATCCTGTCTGCTCCTGTTATGAACTGGGCGTGTCCACCTCCTTCCTTGGCCACCCCAGTGATGAGAGCAGAGCTAGCCCCCTCACCAATCCCAAAGGAGAAGCACCTGGGAGGGGACAGACCCAGGAAAGACAAGCAATCTGGTATCAGAGGATTTAGGACTAACTATAATATCACTGTAGTGTCAATGATGCTGTTAATATATAAATATATATCCTATCAATCATATCAATATTAATAATTTGTCTTAATTGTCTATGCTTGTGCACTGAAGTGGTGAACAATACTCATTTATATGAGCCAGATACTGTTTGGACATGGCGTGGGAGCCCTGCCTCTGATAATCAAGTAATGCTAGGGTAAACTCTGCCTGTGAGAACCTGCATTCTTCCTCACCAGATCCAGGACTTCCTTGGTGTTCCCCACCTCACCATCAATAAAGATAAACTGTTAGGGCTGGGTGGTAGTGTGGTGGACCCAAGGGCAGAGAGATACTCGGACAACAGCGTGAAGTGTTCTTAAGCGGGGGTTTTTAATAGAAAAGGTAGGGGTTCGGGAACAAACAAACACTGGGACCAAACGGTAAAACAAAGGTGGAGAAAACAAGCTCCATAAACAAGGTACTCACTTAACAAGTGGAAAGATACTACAAACGGGAATCACTGGGACTGGCGATACTAACAGACAGACAGGGTACTCACAGACAACAGGGAGAATCTCAGACGAAGACATGGGGGAACACACAGGCTATTTATACAAACAGGGGACAGAACACACAGGTGATATGAATGCATGAGATTCCAGGTAGATTGGGAGGCACTGACAACATATAGCCAGAGGGGGGCGCCAGAGTCACCGGACAGAACCCTCAGGCGTGACATAAACAGCTGAAGATGAAAGAAGAGTTTGTCAATCATGCATGTAAGAATTATGTTGTCACTTGTCAAAGTTGAAAGATTTATGTGAGTAAGTAAAGTACAGTATGTACAGTATATAAGTAATGCAAGTATGTTGTTTGAGTAATAAGGAACACATATGGATTACTTGTTCCAGAAGGTAAAATGTAAAATGTTAGAAATTTGTTTGTTTGAGTGTTAGCACTTCTTTAGGTGTAACTCTGGGGCACTACCTACTGCATAGCATCATAAAGAACACTTTTCAACAAAACATGTCATTGTAGTGAACAAGTCATTGTAGTGTTTGTGTGTGTGCGTGTGTGTGTGTGTGGTGTGTGCATGTGCATGTGCATGTGTGTGAGTGTGAGTGTGTGTGTGCGGGTTAGGGTTAGGATATGGATATCCTAACCCTAACCCTAAACAGGATATGTCTTCTCAGCTATGTGGTCACAAAAACAATGGTTTGATGTCTACAAAGATTATTCAGTTGTAATACAATCTGGGTCATGAGAATTCAAGAGGGGATTTCAATAAAGCATAATTTAGGTCCTAACAACATTTACCTGTCTGGGCTGGTCTGGGAGGCAGGGACTATAGATATGATTTAGGGGTTGGAGGATCTCTGTACCCCCCATATTAGCCTTAATTTCCTTCACCTTCTGCAGAGCCGTATCCATCATCTTCTGGCTGTATTCTACACTCTTACTGGCACCAGGACATACAGTTAATACACAAACACAACATAAAACACAGTTAATACACAAACACAACATAAAAACAGACCTAAGCCCTGGACACTTTTACTACTGCCCTACTTCTTACCTGCAGCAATTATTAGACCATCACTACATGGTAGCTAAATGTGTGATGAAGAAATGCAAGTCAAGTATACAAGAAGGATATTGATGGTGTTTTTCCATCATGACTGGGTCCCACTTATGACTTAGTTTCGATGATTTGATATCCATCAGTGGTAGGTAGCCTACCCTTCCTGGTTTTAAAGGTAGGATGACCACATCTGTGTTCTCTGAGCTCCAATAGTGGAACTCCGGCCACTTACTTCCGGTCAATGTAATCGTCTGCAAATGAGGATTTCTTGAAAATAAGAGCACCCAAGTTAAACTTTATTTAGCATTTAAAAATGGTAAATAGGGATCAAGGAACCACAAACAATATGCTAATTATCTTAACAAATACATTTCAATCATCACCATATAATATTTGGTATAGTATTGCCCCAGAAGTTTTTGTAATTGTCCTTATATCCTAATTACCCTGATGAAATTGTAATGTCCAAGAATAATGGACTGTACAACACTGTATTTTTAGTCTTAATGGAGCTAGATGGACCTTATTGGAGTTCAGAGAACACAGATCCTCCAGTGGAGTGGCTGCGTTCGGATTGTCTAGAGTCCTTCCTTTCCTTGTAACTTTTCCTTGACCTCACTAGCAAAAGTCTATGAGGGAGGTCAAGGAAAAGTTACATGGAAAGGAAAAAGGTTGCATTTTCTGTAATCTGAATGCAACCTAGATCTATAAGGCAGACAGTGCGTCCGAAACATAGCTGACCTAGAACTGGAGGAACCATCCAGAGTGTGTGTGTGTGTGTGTGTGTGTGTGTGTGTGTGTGTGTGTGTGTGTGTGTGTGTGTGTGTGTGTGTGTGTGTGTGTGTGTCTGTGTCTGTGTCTGTGTCTGTGTCTGTGTGTGAGGGTTGGCAGGTGCAGACCTTAGCAGAGAAGGGTGCCTAAATATAGTATCTGACTGCTGCAGAGCAAACCAAAATCCTAAACTGTTGTCGAGCAGGCAGTATAATCTAGATAACAAACATTAAATAAGAATTTATGGCCTGAGTGGCTGTGTAATTAATTGAAAATTATGTAGTTAAGGGGAAGGAAAGAATGACGTGTGGTCTGAATGAATCTACAGTGATCTGGCAACCTGAACAGGATTATACCTGACAGAGAGACTGAGCTGCTCGGTGAGAAGCAGCGAGGGAATGGACTGGAATACCGTCCATCTCAGGTAAGCAGTCAAAAGTCTCCCACTCACCAAACTAGATATGATGGAGCATGCATGATCATTATGAGTATTCACTTTCATGACTCTGTCACATATTGTTAGTCCATTTTGTGTCATTCTTTTTTGTCCTTTTTGTTTGTTGTGTGCAAATACACAAATAAACACTTTTCTTACTTTCTCTGATCTTCTCTCTCTCTCACACCACTCCTTCTCTCTCTCATTCACAATCCCTTCAAGTCTTGAACACACACACACACACACACACACACACACACACACACTGATAATTCATGGTGCAGAGAACAGTATCAGTGGAGCTTTCTGACTAAACAGTGTATCCTCTATCCTCTACTACGTCACTTACAGGGGGTTTGAGGAAGAGATTTAAACACTTGTTCCTCTGGGGTCAAAACCTAACTTACAAAGGTCCACAAAGCCCCTGTGCCCCATCTCTTCTTAGAGCAAACATGACGTGGGGCTGAAGTGCAATGCTGAGCCTTGTGTTGGTTGGCAACCGCTAGCCCCACCTCTTTATAAAGTCATAAGAAAGGGACTTTGGGGGGAGAGAGGATGGGGTCTTTTTCATGGTAGAGGCCTCCCCAAAGGTTTTCTTACTGGGAGAAAAGAGAGGGGGTGAGGGATTGAGAGAGTGGAGTGGGGGGGGGGGCTTAGGTTGAACACTATGGCTGGTAATATATGCAGTTTTATTGTTTGGAGTCAATGCACCATGCAATAATGGGGGGCAGAGGCAAGGGACAAGAAGGGGGTGCAGAGGGTCCATTGGGCGTCTTCAGCCTTACGTATGCCCCCCCCCCAGCAGATTCAGGACCGCTCAGTGTCCACCTGACTCTCATCCAGGCAGCAACTACATGCTCGTTCCATGACTTATTAATGTGTTTTCGCACAGAGGGGACGTCCTGAGACTAGGCCCAAGGATACCAGGCTACTGGAAGACACAATAATAGTGTAATACAGACAAGAAAGAGCTTCAACGTCTTCCCTTTGATGACAGACTGTGGTGAGGGTTGCAGACTCAGTGGAACACACATGGACTTCCTCTTTCTCTCCACACGGCATGTCTGACACTCTGATACAGCTTGTACAACAGTATGTAAAGATCCATCTACAGTACCTGTAACTCACTTATCAAGCTGGAAGCATAAAGAGAAAGACCAAAGATCCAAGAGCCAAGAGCCAAGGGGATGAACTAAGGTGAGAGAAAATGCAATGACACAGTACCACTTCATTCTTGCAAGCCAACATACATAACTATTGTTGAACTACTGTAAAATAGCATATACAGTGGGGGAAATAATTATTTGATCCCCTGCTGATTTTGTTAGTTTGCCTGATTACAAAGAAATGAGCGGTCTATAATTTTTATGGTACTTTTATTTTAACAAATAGAGACAGAATATCAACAAAGAAGTCCAGAAAAAACACATTATATAAAGTTATAAATTAATTTGCATTTGATCGAAGGAAATAAGTATTTGATCCCCTAGCAAAACATGACTTAGTACTTGGTGGAGAAACCCTTGTTGGCAAGCACAGAAGTCAGACGTTTCTTGTAGTTGGTCACCAGGTTTGCACACATCTCAGGAGGGATTTTGGTCCACTCCTCTTTACAGATCCTCTCCAAATCCTGAAGGTTTCGAGGCTGTCGCTTGGCAACTCAAAGCTTCAGCTCCCTCCACAAATTTTCGATAGGATTAAGGTCTGGAGACTGGCTAGGCCACTCCATGACCTTAATGTGCTTCTTCTTGAGCCACTCCTTTGTTGCCTTGGCCGTATGTTTTGGGTCGTTGTCATGCTGGAAGACCCATCCACGACCCATCCTTAGTGCTCTGGCTGAGGGAAGGAGGTTCTCGTCCAAGATCTTACGGTACATGGCCCCGTCCATCAGCCCCTCAATGCGGTGAAGTCGTCCTGTACCCTCAGCAGAGAAACAGCCCCAAAGCATAATGTTTCCACCTCCGTGTTTGACGGTGGGGATGGTGTTCTTGGGATTGTATTCAGCATTTCTCTCCCTCCAAACACGATGAGTTGAGTTTATGCCAAATAGTTCAATTTTGGTCTCATCTGACCACATCACCTTCTCCCAAGCCTTCACTGAATCATTTAGGTGTTCATTGGCAAACTTCAGACGGGCCTGTACATGTGCCTCCTTGAGCAGGGGGACCTTGCGGGCACTGCAGGATTTCAATCCGTTACGGCGTAGTGTGTTACCAATGGTTTTCTTGGTGACTGTGGTCCCAGCTGCCTTGAGATCATTAGCAAGCTCCTCCCGTGTAGTTCTGGGCTGATCCCTCACGCTTCTCATGATCATCCTTACCCCACAAGGCGAGATCTTGCATGGAGCTCGAGGCCGAGGGCGATTGATGGTTATTTTGAATTTCTTCCATTTTCTAATAATTGCACCAACAGTTGTCTCCTTCTCACCAAGCTTCTTGCTGATGGTCTTGTAGCCCATTCCAGCCTTGTGCAGGTCTACAATCTTGTCCCTGATGTCCTTTGAAAGTTCTTTGGTCTTGCCCATGGTGGTGGAGAGGTTGGAATGGAAAAGATTGATTCTGTTGACAGGTGTCTTTTATACCCACAACGAGCAGAGATTAGGAGTACTTTCTTGAAGTGAGTAATCTGTGAGTAATCTGTGGTTATAACCTAAATTATGCTTTGTTGAAATCGCCTCTTGAATTCTCACAACCCGGATTGGCAACACAGTTGAAAAGGCACACAGTCTCCACACACACACATACACACACACACACACACACACACACACACACACACACACACACACACACACACACACACACACACACACACACATGCACGTGTAGACAGACAGCTAGTGAAGGCCAGATAGAACTAAAGCGAAACTAAACCCCTAAAGCGAAAATAACTAAACCCCCCCCCCCCCCCCCCAAGTCTGTTTAGGGACACAAACTGGAGATCTTTGCCAAACATTGAAAGACTAAATAATCCACAGTGGGCCTATACAACAACCTTGCAAAGAAACTTACAAAAACCCAACTTCAAAGATTTTATGGTACAATCTTATTGTTGCTTGTGTGATCTATCCATCCACTTCTGAGTTTTATGTGCTTTACCTTCTTTGCAGGAAGTGATGACACAGAGTCAGCAGAAAGCTGGGGCAGTGGTTAGAGTATGGATCAGCCAGTATGCTCTGTTGTCCCTGCTGTTGGCTCTACCATGCTGCAGGGCCTTCCTTCCCAACTTCTGGTCCCGTGTGTTAACCCTTTCCTGGGACTCCTACACACATCAGTACATCACAGAGCAGGCCATCCTAAACGTTACCCTGGAGACCATGAGCAGTGTCAACACACAGCAGTATGAACAAACACAGGAGCAGGTGAGGCTGAGTTTGATACACACAAATGCTCAGACTTCACACACACGCACGCACGCACGCACGCACGCACGCACACACACACACACACACACACACACACACACACTTTAGTGGTGCCTTATTCCATCTTCAAAGATTCAGTTACCAGTAATTCTGGATATTGAGGATGCATGGAGAGATGGAATGTTGAATACGATAATTGGATTATGGGATGCTGATAATGACAAACATAATGATTATGATGATGATGATGATTATGATTATGATGATTATGATGACTCCTGTCAGTCAGGGCTAGGCCGGGGATTCTGGCGAGCCGTGGGTGAGGTCGTTAAATCCAATGCAGCCATGGACTTCTTGAGCTCCACGCGGTCGGACCCTGTGTACCATTTTGACTCTGAGCATGTGGAGGGTGCCATAGTGATGCTGCGTCAGTTATGGGCCCAGATCCTGCTCTCAATACGGGTCAGAGAGTACCAGGGGGCCCGCCACAGTCTAGGCCAGCTGCTCCACTCCCTACAGGTACTCTATGGCAATGTACGGCACCGTCACTCGCACTCACTGCATCAATATTTGCTGGTTATAAATATCTGAAATTTTAAAGCACACAAAACTACGTTACTAATTTCTACTAAAATCTACATATGCAAAGGTATATTGGTCAAATTTTACTTATCATAGATTGTTTGCTTGATGGCACAGCACCTTTTGTAAGGTTTGACAATGAACTAAACATCCACATGAGAGGACAAGGAGTGGTGGTCTTCAGTCTCTGACTGGAGAAACTCTGCTGTTTCTTTCTCTCTGTGAATAGGACTTCTACAGCCATAGTAACTGGGTGGAGATGGGCCAGCGCTCCATCTACCTCCACCTGCTGCATCCTGAGGAGCAAGCCTTCCCTGTAGCCTCAGGTACTGTATATCTCGAAACTGACCAAGAGATCACACATCTCCATTGTATGCTTGCCATTACTATGTGACCAGCACACTTGGAATACAGCCATGCATGGGTCATAGAGCTATTACACTCACCTCTCTGCCTCCTCTGTCTTGGTAGAGGACACTCCTACCTGTATCGACTGCCACAGTGCAACCTGCAGAGACAACCTCCTGCCCAGACTGAGACGCAGTCAGCAGCACCCCCTACTGCTCACAACCGGCTACTTCAGCACCTACCCACCCAAACCACAAGGTACAGTGTCCATAGGGCAAACCATCGAGCATATCAGCCCCTTTGAAATATGGCAAATGCACGTTCTGCAGAGTTTATTGACTGTTTTCCAGCATGGATGATGGGGAGGTTACACTTAAAAGGTTGTTATGGTTTATCTGAGCAGTGACAAGTCCACTACACTCTTTGTTCTTCAGGGAAGTGTAGTCACGGGGGGATTTTGGACAGCAGTCGACATCAAGGGGCTCGGGGAGGCATCAACAAGGACAGTAACTCCCCCCTCTTCTCCCCCCACCACTACCTCCATGTCGAGGCGTCCCGCCTCGCTACCACAGCTACCGTGAATGTGCTGAGAGACCTCCGAGACACTGTGGGCCAAACAAGCTTCCTACGGTGGGATCTGTAGTGTAGACATACACACCATATGCTATAATGAAAACAAGCTGTAATTCTTGCATGCCATGCTATAAATATAACTAAATGTATGCATGATCTTCAATTTGAGGTGGAAAATTATTGTCGGCCAAGATACAAATCTGCATGCAGTGTTTTGAAATATGACATGAAGTTTTGAGGACAAGTTGGATTAACAATGTGAACTTTTCTTCACTGTTATATTCTACTGGCAGATTGTTCAGTGTGAAGCAGCCACCAGCGCTAGTATTTGTCATGGATACAACGGGCAGCATGTTTGAGGAGATCACTGCTGCCCGCCTTCGTGCCCTCTCTATCATCCAGACCCGTGCCAACACACCTGGACAGCCTGGCACATTCCTTCTGGTCCCCTTTCACGACCCAGGTGAGGGAGTGGGCATGACCAGGCAAGATGGCCAAAACCATAGGTCCCTAATGTTTCCTGTCACCAAAGTGCGTGATGTGCAATACTCCTTCCTTTGGTTATAGATACAGTTCTAGTTAGTACCCTAACCATATTGAAAATAATGTTTTGAATGTCCTGAAAGGAAAATAATGCATTTCATTGCATGCAATTGCATATACACAGATTCTTTATTAGCTTGTTATAAGGGCATTAGATGTCTAGTGAATTGTTGCTGTGCTGCAGAGGTGGGGCCGGTGTATGAAACAGAGGATCCACAGCAGTTCATGCATTACATGGAGAATCTGATGGCGCTTGGAGGAGGAGACGAGCCTGAGATGTGCCTTTCAGCCATCCAGGTACAAACAGAGGGGGCTTTATAGCATAGCATATGTTATAACATGTTATATTGACACAAAACAATACAAAACTAGAGGTTACAAATGTAACCCAGGTTTGCTAAAGGAGATGAGGGAGAGCCCTCACTATGGGAGACACACTTTGTAGACCTATTTGCTGAAGACAGGATACCTGGTCCAAACAGGATACCTGTACAGATACAAGTATGTACCTTATCTACGCAGTCTGCAAACCAGTACTAAGGACAGTGTGTGTAGTCACGTCCAGGCTGTAAAACCTTCAAAAGGTATGTGGAGATGGCTGAGCCCAGCTGGCTGCGGCACATACAGTGCCTTTGGAAAGTATTCAGACCCCTTCACTTTTTCCACATTTTGTTGTGTTATAGATTCAATTTAAAATGGATTGAATTAAAAGAATTTGACATCAATCCACACACAATATGCCAGAATGACAAAGCGAAAACAGGTTTTTAGAAATTTCAGTAAATTTATTACAATTGAAACACAGAAATACTCATGTACATAAGTATTCAGACACTTTGCTTTGACACTCTTAAAATGAGCTAAAATGCAAAAATGTCATCAACAAATCACTCAATGAGTTGAATTGAGTCCATCTTAAAGCAAAGATAATAGTTCATGTCATTTTGGAATTAGTATCTTTGTTTTTATAGGGTATAAGGAATCAATTACACACTGTGTGGATCAGGTTGTCATTACAACCTGAGCAAATGGAGAAGAACAAAACAAAAAATGGGACATCATCTCAGTCACTCTACAAAATCTATTTAAAATCTATCTAAAAGTCTATAACCAAGTGGCTAAAAATAATCCCTTAATGGAAAATAATCTATCTCATATCCATAATTGTATTTGCTACAATGAATTCAAGTGACACAGCAAAGAAAGTGACTGGAAATGTGTTTATTTGGTTTTACTACAAAGCATGAAGTTTGGTGCAAATCCAGCACATGCAATGCAGTTTCCTCATCATCT
Source organism: Argentina silus (assembly GCF_951799395.1). Taxonomy (NCBI): domain Eukaryota; kingdom Metazoa; phylum Chordata; class Actinopteri; order Argentiniformes; family Argentinidae; genus Argentina; species Argentina silus. Next base: position 36,312,014 of record NC_139653.1, read on the forward strand.
CTCATGTGAAGAATAGTGGTAGCTGCATCATGTTATGGGTATGTTTGTCACTGGCAGGGACTGGGGAGTTTGTCAGGATCAAGAGAAAATTATGAAATTTGTTGAGTTGGTAGTGACATCCTAATCTACAGTGTGTAATTGATTCCTATGCAAATCAGAGACCCTACAAAAACAAAGATATTATTTCCAAAATTACATAAACTATTATCATTGCATTAAGATGGACTCAATTCAACTTACTGAGTGATTTGTTGATGACATTTTTGCATTTTAGCTAATTTTAAGACTGTCATAGCAAAGGGTCTGAATACTTATGTACTGAATACTTATGAATACTTACGTATTTCTGAATTTCAATTTTAATACATTTAATACATTTATGTGTTTTCGCTTTGTCATTCTGGGGTATAGTTTGTGGATTGATGGCAAATTATTTTAATTTAATTAATTTTAAATTAAGTCTATAACACAACAAATTATGGAAAAAGTGAATACTTTCCGAAGGCACTGTATCTCTGAAACAGAGACACCCTTGAACAGGGTCCACGACACTGCCAACATGCAGATGGAATGTGCCTTGCTAGTTACTACATAGGATGGGCAGTAAGCTGCACTATCTGCCTGCAAGCGTCACCAGCCAGTACCATGCTTGATTGTACTGGGGTCTTCAGCAAATATGTACACAGAGTGCCTGTCCCATAGTGAGGGTTTGAACCGAGTCAACTGAAAGATCAGCATGACACTACACAACATGTAACACAACATAATGTTGCAACAGTGTGAGTCTCCCTATTGATAATGACAAATGTGTGTTTCAGCTGGCCCTCACTCATAGTCCACCCCTGTCAGAGATATTTGTATTCACTGATGCCTCCCCCAAAGATGCCCACCTGTACAATACAGTGAAAGCCCTCACTCTAGAGAAACAATGCAAGGTATACTCTAATAACTCACCATATGCTACACCACAAGATACGTACAGTACATCTAAGAATATCCACATGGTGCTGTAGATACCTGGATACACACAAGCATATATATACCTATATACAGACTTATCCAAAACATTAATATGTGAGTTTGTCAGTATCACTGAGAAGTGACAAAAGCAAAAAGGATTTCTCTGACTTGTTTTTTCTCTTGTGCCACAAGGTGACCTTCCTTGTGACTCAAGACGCCAGGCACAAGGTGAACGGGAGAGGCAGAAAGAGGAGGGAGAATCTGTCCCCTGACCGCTTCTCTCTCTATTCCTCCCTGTCCTCTGTGTCTGGGGGACTGATTGTCTTTACCACCAACTCAGACATACATCGTGTGTCTGCCATAGTGGAGGACAACATCGCTGCTGACAAGGTACTGCAACATGCTCACTTCTATGCTGCTTGGTTTTTACTTTCATATGTTTATGCCCAGCTACCAAACCTATATCAATAATTTGTGATTCAACTATGATCTGGTTGCTGAATAATCTTGAGCTACTTAGAGCTCCTTAGATTTTCTGCTTCACCAAGCAGTGTAGGCCTACTGTTCAGACAAGGTTGACACATTTCCACCACAATGTGAGTGGAATACAACATTATCTGTAAGTACAGTGAATTCTGCAATATAGTAATTGTCACCATTAAAATCTGTCACCATGTCATGAAGAGAAAAAGAACTCTTGAGGCCTTGCTGAAGCCTTGCTCTTTGTCTCCCCCTGCAGGTGACTCTCCTGCATGTAGAGAGTGACAGTGACTCTGAGTCCTCCCACTCATTCAGAGTGGACAGTGCAATGAAGGGTGTAACCTTGCACCTCACAGGAGCACTGGCACATTGTATCCTCAGCAGCCCAACTGGTGAGGTTACACACTTAGGACATACATAATGTGAGACAAGCTTGGAGGGCTTTATATGCCACCATTAACCAAAAGGCAGTAGTGACATGCAGGGTATTGTTATTATTATTGTTATTATTGCTTCTGACATAAACATGACTGTTGGAAATAAATGTCCTTTTTTGTGCACACAGAGAGATTATCTTTACCTCTACTGTTTTGATTTTGGTTTATAAGTACAGCTAAAAAAAAACGATAAAATGTCAACTTGTACATTTTCTGATGGGTCAGGCGAAGATGGCAATCTTTTTAAGCAGTTGCACTAAATCGTTTGTTTTTTTTGTCAGGTTTATCTGTCTGTTTTGTTTTCTGAGAAGGCATGGTGTGCCACCATTCCCAAATGGTACAATAAAGGTCTGTTAAAAACTCTCTCTCTCTCTCTCTCTCTCTCTCTCTCTCTCTCTCTATCAGGTCACAGTCAGTCTGTGTTGAGTCAGCAGGGTCCTCTGTCAGAGTTGCAGCTGTTTCAGGGCCTGTACAGGATCAGCCTGCTGTCCCCTATAGAGCCAGGCCAGTGGCACCTCAGCACCAGGTCTGACGGTCACGTCACATTTAATGCCATAGGTACCGGATTTATCACTAGACTCTTGAACTACACACACAGGATATGCATGCACCAAGAGATGACAGACTAGACCTGCTTACACATAATAGGATACATTACATAACAACACAAAGCAAGAGTAGAAACTGCTAATATTTCTCCATCAACAAGGGGTCATCGTTTATGACATGTAGCTTAAGTAGTATTTACATCCTTCCAACAACCCAGCTGCAAAGCTGTCAGATTGTAACAATTATGAAATTAATGTTTGCAAGTCAATCTTCTGTGCGTTAAAGAATGACATTTGTTAAATTAAAAACTTTGCTTGTCTAGGAGAGGAGTGGTCATGGATTTTCAAATAACGAGATAAAGTACAAAGATTTCAGGAAACTGAAAATTGTATATGATTCTATTGTCACTAACTTAGTAATCTTCATAGGTGACAGCACTGTGGACTTCCTGTATTACTTTGCGGTTGAGTCCAATGGAACCCATCCAGGCCTGGCCAGAGTGGAAGGGAGTCCAATAGCAGGTGAGGGGGCAGGGTTTGGGTGGCTTGCTCTGTCTTCATAGACTTCTATTCATCTAGTCACCTGTCTTCAAGATATCCAGTATCATATAGTGTGAATAATGTTAATTCAAAGCTTTCAGTTCAGTCTGTTCCTAATATCTTGTCTCACATCCAGGTGTGCCAACATTCCTAGTGCTGGTAGTTACAGGCCTATCACCAAATGAGGAGGTCTCTTTTAGTCACGTGACATTGCTTGGAGTCAGTGGGGAGAGCCTGCAGAGGGTGCAGCTCAACTCTTCCTCTGGACATGAGCTGATGGGCCGGATGGAATCAGTTCCCAAGGAGCCCTTCTGTGTCCGTCTGTCTGGTATAGACAGGAGAGGGAACTGGTTAGAGAGGGTCTCCACAGAGATGATACAGCCAACACATGTACACATACAGGTACAACACCAACAGTGATCCAACATACTGCAGTTGAACCCACTCTCCTGTGAGAGGTTAATTTCATGAATGGAATGAATGTGTTACCAGATATGGTATGCCCAGATTATTTTCTCAGTAACAGTGCTAACTTGACCAAATCACCTCGTCCTTATACTATGAAGTAATATGGTGACGTATTGTACTGCGCATCGAGTAACAGCTCATTGTGCCCATAAAATTGCATCACAGATCCATCAGAGCATGACAAAAACGTGTACCACAGAGAATAGAGCAAAAACAGTCACTACCCCCCCGTAACCCTCATTCCTTCTCTCCCTCTCTCTCCCAGGTCCTCTCTGACCCACGCCTGGTTCCAGGCCATAGTACTGCAGTACACTTTGATGTCCAGAACCACGGTCCAGCTCGTCACTTCACCCTGACCGCAGACGATGACCGTGGATACCTCACTCAGAGTCGACAACACAGGTGAGGAAGACACTGGGGGACCAAAAATGCCACTCAAACTGTAGGACTGTCAGTGACTCATCAATCATTAGCAGGCAGTTTTTCCTATTCTCCTATTCTATCCTCTCATATTTGTTTGGGGGTGAGTGAACCTGCACTACGAAAATCACTTTGGTAATACAATATTGTAATTACAGAGTTACTACACAGAGTAACTTTATGTAAAAGTTGACAGCAGTGGCCATATACGGTTTTGGCTTGTCTCCTAGCCTTTCCATAGGAAACAGGGGGTCGGTGAGAGGGAAGGTGGAGCTCTACACCCCAGGGATGGCTGAGGCAGGAGGGGCAGTCACCCTGACCCTCACAGTGCGAGCGATGGACTCCCCAGACTCCAACTACGCAGTGGTCCACTTGACTGTAGTCTCTCTGGTGAGACATAGAACACCTACTTTCCCATTGTCTACCACCTATTGTCGCTTTTTGTCACTTTTATTAGTTATTATTGTATAGTTGTTGCTGCTTTGTTGAGCGTGGAGCAAGATCTCAAAACATTTCACTTTGTCTATTGCAACTGTATGTGATATAAGTGACAAATCAAATCAAATTTGATTTGAATTGATTTTTCCTGAGCTTCCACAATGAGAACAATACCTAATAAGTACATAAGGGGCTTGATTTCCAGCCGGTGCAAAACGGACGCAGGTCCAAACTCAGGCGTATTGGCAATTTGTGTCGGTGTTAACAGGTGAAATTACCACAGAGCTGGACCGCTGTCTCGCCTGTGCTCAGGTGGGTGTGTAATAGAGGCGTGTTCATGACAATGAGCAGGCCAAGTGCCATCAGTTGCGCTGAAAAATTCTGGCTTTGAAAATAGCAAAATAGCATATTTCAGACACACCCCCTAGCGCTAACGTGTTTGTTTTTATGCTGTTAAAATAAAGCCCAAGTTGTTTGAAACTTGCCTTGGAGTCAGTAAAACATATAAAACATCCTGCACTGTCTGCTATACATTTTAGTTTAGTTTCCTGTGTTTTCTCCCCAGGATCGTGACATGTCTCCCCCATCATGTTCCACCATGCGAGTAGAGATGGCCTGCCCGCCTCAGTGCACCGGTTCTAGCTGGAGTGTATCTCTAGCTGTTATAGACAGGGGGCGATCTGGCCTGGCTTCCCTCCAGCTCTCCCAGGGCCAGGGCACTCTCACCCTGCTTCACACCAACCAGCATCACACAGACAGGGAAAAGAAAACCTCAGAGCAGAGCCAAGAGGGGCCCAGGTTGGAACAAGGTGACGCCCCTCTGAATGTGTCTGAGTGGGCAGGGGGGTTGAGCCAGCCCCTGTGGGTGAGGTACACTTCCAGCTGCTGCTCCCCCCAGGCAGAACTCCTAGTGTGGGACGGGGCTGGAAATACAAGACGCTGCCACCTGACCTCCAGACAACAGAGGGGGCTACGTGAGAGGAGTGGAGTGGCAAATGGAACTGGCGAGACACCATTCATTAGCTGCATCCTATTGTTATTGAGTTTTCTCTGTAGGTCAATTGCAAATATTTCTCTTTGAGGAAGAATCTCAAGGACATCTTTGAAACCAATGCGACCCCATGTCAATCTTGACGACGAGGTGAATGAATGATGACGAACAAGGACATTGTTAATGGATTACTTTTATGAATGTGCCATACAAAGTCTTACAGTGAAATGTAATCATTTATTTGAGGACTTTTTTGACAGCTTTGGTTATTGTTTCACATAATGTTGTTCCTATTAATGCTTTATATGATACTTCATACAGCTGTCCTTAGACTACTTATCTATTCATTTTATTTCTTTACGTAACTTGCATGTTATACTGTAGGTAGCCAATACAGACAGTATCCCTCCACCACCATCCAAAACATCTATTTCAATCCTTGTTTGAGCACCAACAACAATAAATGCTAGCATTAGCTAACCCATTAGTGTTCTTCTCACATGTCCTGAGAGAAACACAAGCATTATCATAAAGGTAAAATGAATTCCCACCCAAGCACCTAAATGTACAGCCATGATATTCTCATCATTTGTATAGTTTACATACATATTTCAACACAGCATAATGTCAGTGTTCCTCAGTAAACATTCCAGATGGTGTGCATAGAGCAGGTTTAGCAGGTACATAATGTGCTGAAGACAGGAGCACATCAACTAAGCCACTAGTTGCATTAACTAAGCAGTTCTAACTCTGACGGGGAAAAGTCATGTTGTGTCTCCTCAAGAGGACTGTGCCATGTCATGGTCACGTATGGGGGTCACAGTCACAGCCTTTCTGACTGCTCCTCTTCTCCTCATCATGATGGTTAACACTAATGAGGTCATTAACAAAGCATTGTTAAGATCCTGGTCCTCCAAATGCTCGAAGGGGTTTTGTGAACTGTGGACACAGACATCAATTTGAAACGGGTAATTTGATTACATTGATTTCATTCTATTTAAATTGTTTAAACAAAACAGGCTGCTGTGGTAATATACTGTATATTCATTTATTTGGTGTCACTGATTTGGGAAATTCTCAATGGACAAGCGGAATGGCAATGCAATATTCATCCAGACAATATTGATGATTGGTGGATGGTGTAATGATTGTTTCGAGGCCTTACCCCAGACCAAATGTGGAGTACTTTCTTCAAGTTAGTTTGCACTAATCAACTACTGGTGCCTTTAGGTTCCTGAGACTCTGTTCAATAAATGACCAATAAGGTCACAGTAGCATAAATGGGTCAGTTTGAGTCAATGAGTACACCTCTGGCTCCTGATTAAGTCACACTGTGTGTACTTGAGATGGCACACATGGAAAATCTTGGATAGAGGGAGGGAAAAGGAAGGTTGAAGACCACGACCAGACAAAGCAGTGAGGGATGGTGAAGAAGGGATGTGCAGAGAAGAGGGGGGCAACAAATGTGAAAATGGAGGAGAGGGGCCACTGGGGCAGCAAGACAGAGTTTATCTTGGCTGTAGCAGGAAATGTGGTTGGCCTGGGTAATGTGTGGAGGTTCCCCTACCTCTGTTACAAAAATGGCGGAGGTGAGTCCATAGAGAAGACAGTGATGTGATTTATCACTGTTATTATTATTATTATTATTATTATTATTATTATTATTATTATTATTATTATTATTATTTTATCTCTATACTGTACTATACTATGCTACACTAAACTATACTGTATACATATATGGTCCTAATTTTATACCATAGTAGTTCCTAGTTGACATCTGTGTTTGCAGGTGCCTTCCTGGTGCCATACATGGTGTTCCTGGTGACATGTGGTGTGCCCCTGTTCCTGCTGGAGACAGCCATGGGCCAGTACACCCAGGAAGGGGGCATCACCTGCTGGAAGAAGTTGTGCCCGCTGGCCGAAGGTGAGAACCATGGCAACACTGCCAACTGATGTCTCTCACCTTTGTCAGGTCTCCCTCGCAAAATAGGTCTTTTGGCCTCACCCAATGGGCATTTTTTGTTTTTTGTTTTTATTGTTTATCCATTGTATATCCATCATGACAGAAATTGTATGGTCCAGCAATGTCTAAGTCCAAACATTGTATAAAGCTATGTAAACGGATCTTATGCCAACCATAAAGAGATGATGGAAGATAACTGTGCTACAATGTTAAACCAAAACATTGTACAGACGTGTGAAGTAGGATATGGTAACACCATCTTAAGTTATTTTAGGATAATAATAAGGCAGTCAGAAAGTGTCATTGAGGCAATGTCTTATACCAAATGTCAAGAGGATGTCTAAACATAAACTTTGCCAAACATTATAATGTTAACATCCCAGCGATGTCAGTTTTAATATTAGTACACACTGTTCCAGTTAGATGTTGCTCTGACGTATTCTTAGACACATTGTATTGACATGTGACAAAGGTTACCTTCAGATTATAGTTGGAAGCAATCATTGAGGCTATGTCCAAAAAGCAAACATTCACCACACAGACCAAATCTTACATTATTGGTATCCAGATATAAATTAAAGCTCTGCTTGGATGTCAATTGTAAACTGCTTCTGTTACACCTTTAGGCAATTCTATTTTAGTTGACAAAATGGTAGAGAATAATATTGCTCATGCAATGGCTACCATACTGTATACAGTATACTATATATACAGTATATAGTAAAAATGTCTCGACCATACCAGAAGAGTATCTATACAATAACATTATTTTGCACAGTTAGCAACATGGCCTCACAGTCATTGAAGTATGATAAAGGGAAATTCAATGAACACTCAAGTTTTATCTATACTTGCGTTGCACTGAATTTGAACCCCAGTCTCCCACATATGCAACAACTTTACTAGTCACTTAGCTACAGTATAGAAAGATTGAGGTGTGCTGATATTAAAATTGTGTATTCTGCACTCATGGCATGGGAGCATAAGTAATTCTCTGTTTCATTTCCTTTTTTTCCGAGAGACACCCATTGGAATAAAATTAAAGAGGTTCAATTTGGACACAAGCAGTAACCCTACAATAAATGGCCACACTTCTATCACTTAAGCTCACTGAGTTATAGGAGCAATTCATCCTGTGAGAATCAACTTAAGTAATCACCTCTCACAACTTGTTTGTTGCTCATACTATATGATGACAATCATTATAATATCAGACAGGGATGCTGTACATACATTTTAAGAGTGTCAGCATAGTAAGTTTTGAGATAGACATACTATTGATTCCTAAACAAGGGCAAAAGGAGACATAGGCATGGGAAAAATTGGCTGCACTTATCTGATCAATTTATTACCTTCAATAACATTACTCATATCAGAACATTATTTTAATGCTAAGGTGAAATGCTAAGGTCCAGTCATACATGGTGTCCCATTCATAATATCAGAAATGTACTTAACTCAATTGGGACGTATTGTACAGTAATGTGTGTGTTTTTTTTTTTTTAAAACAACCCATAAAATAGGTAAAAAAATTGCAGTTTAAGACAGATTCAGTGCAACCTAATATACATTTTAGTAATGGGTGAGTATCAAGGTTGAATATTTGTAATCAAGAAATCCTCAATATGTTATAGAACAGTATATACCCCACCAACATTACACAACTATTCAGAAAACACTTAAATCAATGGTTAGGGTGTAGATTAACTGAAACACTTGATAACAATGCTCAGGCCAATGTTTGGAATGTGCCAATGTGTGATCTTCCCAATATGTAGTCATGATGGTGTGACTGTCAACAGCCAATTCATTTTCAACACATGGACAATCCTGTAACAATGTTCGAATGACAACCCTAAGGCAACATTGAAAAATAACCATCACATTTCAACATCTAATAAACTGTTAATTCCAATCAACATTTGACTAAACAACAATCAAATAACAATGTCAATCAAACATTGCAACAGCTAACAATTGTACAATGTCACTTTGGTTTGTTTTTTGACTGTTGCACAACTGTGACACAATGAAAAATGCCCTTGGGGCAATGGGACTTCCTGGATGAATAAAGGTTGAATAAAAATACAAATGCTCTGTACTACACACTAGGTGTGTATGAGAGATAGGTATGAATAACAGTGCTCAAAGTCACAAAAACAGTGCTGGTGTCATCACAATTTCCTTTCATCTCAATTTAGGAATTGAATTGGACTAATGAATAATGTTAATATCAGAACATATCAGAATATGTGATGAGTATTTTCCATTTGATTGGATGCTTTAATTAATGAAATTAGGGTTAGGGTTAGGGTCAGTAAGACACAGACTCTACCATGTTTATCTAAGGAAAACATTGACGAAAACAACAGCTATGTCAAGTGAAAACAATTGGATTCATATGTAAACATATGCTGGCTGTGCTGCCCGGGACAACACTTGCTCACAAAGTTACTGTATGGGATGGCCTTCTGGAGAGCTGGTATAGAGAGGCCATAACTGGGTAATAACGGTGTCATCTGTTTGGGTCGGATTTCCCAACCTTTAGTATAGTTTATATTTTAGTTATTGCAGATTATCATATCCAGTATATTGTATAATTTGGCTGTGGGAGTATTAAGTGAACAGGTTTATGTTTTATTGCTAGCATTTGCCTTTTTAGATTCTATTTTGATATATTCTTTATTATATTATATGCCTATGTATTTCCCTGGCCAGGTATTGGCTATGCAGGGCAGCTTATTCTTCTCTACAGCTGTATCTGTTACATCATCATCCTGGCATGGGCTTTGTTCTACCTGGTCTTCTCCTTCAGCCCCCAAGTCCCCTGGGCTAGCTGCACCAATCACTGGAACACAGGTACCTGTGTGTTAGCTATTAGCTCCCCAAACGCAGTACCACTAATAGACATCCTAGACCCCACACATCAGAGCACGCTACACTCATGTAAATACACTTTTAGTAGTTAGGACCACTTTTCTCCACATATATGGTAAATGAGCAACACCACAAAATGTTTTCAAACTCATATGGAATGCATTCCAATGGAAAATCATTGCAGTATCCTCTATGTACCCCATCAGATGATTGTGTAGAATTCTCCTCTCAAAACGTCACCTATAACTGGACCCAGCACACAAACTCAACCTCTGCTGCCACTGAATTCTGGGAGTAAGTTAGGGAGATCCTTCTGCCAATTTACCATACCATAGCCTTATATATTGGCAGACACTCCTACTACTACTGTAAATCTCCCCCCTCTCTCTGTCCCGTCTCTGCCTAGACGGCGTGTGCTGTCCATCTCAGGTGGCATTGAAGAGGTGGGCAGTGTCAGGTGGGAAGTGCTGCTTTGTCTCATCGCTATGTGGGTGATCTGCTACTTCTGCATCTGGAAAGGGGTCAGGTCTACAGGCAAGGTATTGTGTGTGTGTGTGTGTGTGTGTGTGATCCTTTTATCTTTTATCTTCCACCACAGATCATATCTGAATAGCAGTCTCCATCTCCCTCCAGGTGGTGTATTTCACCGCTACCTTCCCCTACGTGATGTTGTTGATTCTACTGATCCGAGGGCTCACTCTGCCCGGGGCGTTGCAGGGGGTCATGTTCTACCTCTATCCTGAGCCCTCCCGTCTCTCAGACACTCAGGTACTACAAACCATCCTCCAGGTCATCTAACCAACCTCAGGGATCCCATACCACAAATATTGTAGACACATTGTAATGCAAACCAATATTTTGAGTCAACTAATCCATACCTCCAAATCACATTGTTCTCATACCTCCTTTGAGGTCTGGAGAATTATAGATGAGCCGATTTGGCTTGGATTGAAGTGGATGGCGTGATGGGAGAATGTGCTTGCATTTTCATTACATTCCAAGAACCCTACCCCATGTGCTCACAAAATGGTTGTTTGTTGTTATGTGTGTAGCCTTTTCCGACAGGGTAGTACTATTTTGCAAAGAGGGTTAGGTGCAGATACAGTGATGTTGGTAGTTTTAATTTTAGGCTATCCAAGACCTCATCATTTATTCTAGTAAATTCTAATGAAAATAATGTTAATTTGAACAGCCATGAGTGTCTCTTTCACTATTGGGTGCAGGTGTGGATGGAGGCAGGGTCCCAGATTTTCTTCTCCTACAGTGTAGGGGTGGGCTCCCTAACTGTGCTGGGCAGCTACAACACCTACAACAACAACTGCTACAAGTGAGTTATCACAGGACATGGACATTGGATATCACAGAAAAACCTGACCTTTCATACCTTGAAAGTCTTCACGTGTGGTCCTTGTGTGTTGTATAGTTGTTTGAGGGTACAGCTGATTTTCTGTGTCTGTGTCTTCTGCAGAGACTGCCTCTGGCTGTGTTTGTTGAACAGCGCCACCAGTATTGTGGCAGGGTTTGCTGTCTTCTCAGTCCTGGGGTTCATGGCCCATGAACAGGGTGTCCCCATTGAGGAGGTGGCTGAGTCAGGTACTGCACCTCTAATGTCTGTTAAGCTCATGCACAATGAAATAACATTGGTGACACAGCGGGCATACACACCGGAATAGTTAACCTTGGTTAATGTCTACTCCAGGTCCTGGTTTGGCATTTATTGCATACCCCCAGGCAATTGCCATGATGCCTCTGCCCCAGTTGTGGGCAGTCTTCTTCTTTATCATGATCATTCTTCTAGGTCTGGATACACAGGTAAATTACATACAGAAAAAGTAATTCTAGAAGAATAGGAAACATATACACACACTTTCTGATTACACACAGTGTAAAGTGGTGTCAAGTGCTTTGAGATCTGGTGAAAATGATTGCAATCCATTATCATTACCAATGGTAAGGCCAAGACATTATCATTACCAATGGTAAGGCCAAGACATTATCATTACCAATGGTAAGGCCAAGACATTATCATTACCAATGGTATGGCCAATCCATTATCATTACCAATGGTATTGGTATGTGTACATACAGTGCCCTCCATCAGTACTGGAAAAAGGAAGCATTTGTCTTGTTTTAGCTCTATACTCACAAGAGTTTGGATGAGATCAAACAAATACAATGGGGTCAAAGTAGAGAATCTCAGCTTTAATTCAATGGCTTTTCTGATTGGATTCATCATTTAGAAAGATGGTGGGGAGAAACATACTCCCCTATTTCGGGAAAAAATTAAATAATGTCCAAATAAAGTACTTTAATTTAGTGGGCTTGCACCAACCTGGATCAGACGGGGGTCATTCTAACATTATGTTATGCAATATGGGATTAAAGTGAAGACTCCAAATTGGAAGAAGGGTTTAGGAATTACAGCTCTTTAATATGTAGCCCCCTCTTTTTCAAGGGACCAAAAGTAATTGGACAATTGACTCAAAAGCAGTTTCATGGACAGGTGTGCTATTCCTTTGTTATTTCTTTATCAATTAAGCAGGTAAAATGTCTGAGTTGATTCCAAGTGTGGCATTTGCATTTGGAAGCTGCTGCTGTGAACTCACAACATGCGGTCAAAGGAGCTCTCAATGCAAGTGAAACAGGCCAGAGAGATAGCAGCAACACAAAAAGGCCTGAATGTCCACGGAAGACAACAGTGGTGGATGATCGCAGGATCCTTCACATGGTAAAGAAAAACCCCTTCACAACATCTAGCCAAGTGAAGAACACTCTGCAGGAGGTAGGCATATCATTATTCAAGTCTACCATAAAGAGAAGACTTCACAAGAGCAAATACAGAGGGTTCACTACAAGGTGCAAACCATTCATAAGCCTCAAGAATAAAAGGCCAGATTAGACTTTGCCAAAAAACATCTAAAAAAGCCAGCCCAGTTCTGGAACAGCATTCTTTGGTCAGATGAAACTAAGATCAACCTGTACCAGCATGATGGGAAGGAAAAGGTATGGAGAAGGCTTGGAACTGCTCATGGTCCAAAGCATACCACATCATCTATAAAACATGGTGGAGGCAATGTGATGGCATGGGCATGCATGGCTTCCAATGGCACTGGGTCACTAGTGTTCATTGATGATGTGACAGAAGACAGAAGCAGCCGGATGAATTCTGAAGTGTTTAGGGATATACTGTCTGCTCAGATACAGCCAAATTCAGCAAAGTTGATTGGACGGCGCTTCACAGTACAGATGGACAATGACCCAAAACATACTGCGAAAGCAACCCAGGAGTTTTTTAAGGAAAAGAAGTGGAATATTCTGCAATGGCTGAGTCAATCACCTGATCTCAACCTGATGGAGCATGCATTTCACTTGCTGAAGACAAAACTAAAGGCAGAAAGACCCACGAACAAATAACAACTGAAGACAGCTGGAGTAAAGGCCTGGCAAAGCATCACTAACTCAGCATGTGGTGATGTCCATGGGTTCCAGACTTCAGGCAGTCATTGCCTGCAAAGGATTCTCGACAAAGTATTAAAAATTAACATTTTATTTATGATTGTTAATTTGTCCAATTACATGTGAGCCCCTGAAAATAGGGGACTGTGTATCAAAATGGTTGCAATTCCTAAACATTTCATACAATATTATTGTTCAACCCCTTGAATTAAAGCTGAAAGTCTGCACTTCAATTGCATCTCACCTGTGTCATTTCAAATCCATTGTGGTGTCGTACAGAGACAAAATTATGAAAATTGTGTCACTGTCCAAATATTTCCAGACCTAACTGTATATCCCAAGTAACACTGTGTTAGAGGCGAGCATGTCTACGAACCCGCCGGAGAAATGAAATCTGCCTGTCATTTAACTACTACTAACTACTAAGTCAGTCTCAACCACCGCCAGCTAGAATAACTTTTCATCACATACATGTAACACTGTACTGAAATTATTGCAACCTGCCAATGCTTTCTAAACAACATTACTCTGTGCCTTTTGAGCTTCAACATTTTCTACTGAATTCAACCTAAGTAACGTTCATAAGCAGCTGAGGACCATTGCCCCATCTTCATCAAAGTGGCCGTGAATGTCAGTGGTTGAAACTGCTGAGGTTGCTATGCCAAAGTAGGAAAAGGGAGGAGTGTATACATCTGAAACAAGTGATTATCCATTCCTAATTAGCGAGTGTGAGATTGTAGGCCGGATCGAAAACAGCACTAAGAGTAGTGTATTCGCCATGCCTAAGAAACCCATAAAAGCTGTAAGAAACACAATTCCAGTAAATCATCCACTTAACACTGAAACTCAGCATCTGAGAAAACACACCGTTTGTGCACTAGAAGTAGAGTTGAAGGAAGACTTTATCATTGCCTTCTGGTTGCGTTTTTCTGCGGTGCAAGAGCCAAAAATGGACAAACATCAGTTTGTAGGCAACGTCTGTGTTAAGCATAGCAGATAGCAGCACATGGAAAGAAGGAACTATTATTTGAGAATTACAGTGGAGTTCCTCTGCTACCTCTATCCAACTAGTGTTTGAGAGTGAATAACAAGTCATCCAATCTAAATCAGAAAGTGTGAGAATCATAAGGATAGAAGAATAATCGCAACCTTGATTCACCATGCCTTAGAAGCCCGTGCAACCTTGAGAACCTAAAGCTAGTCGGCGGCTGAACCTACATAGTGATTTACATTCTCTTCCTAGAGGACACCAAATGTTCACTTCAAAGAAGAATAAAATACTTAACATGCTAAATTGGTTCCTTAATCCCTGAGAGACTATGAGGACTCCTACCTATTTAAAACTGCAGGAACTGCTCACAGCTGACAAACCTGTTTTGCTGCCCCATTCACATGTATGTACAGCCGGAAACCAACGGGACGTAGTCTAGATCTAACCAGTCTAACCATAGCTGAAGAGGGGGGGACATTGCATGCCGCATCCAGGCACATAGAGCAGGATAATAATTCACACCAAGCTCTGAACGAAATTAGTTAAGACCCCCAAAACAAATAGAAGAGCTACATCGCAACTCGAACGCACACGTCTGTAAAACGGACTAGTGCAAAGTCTGTAACACCCTGCATCCAACATATGTGCAAAGATCGCGAGTGAACATGTAAAAGCAAAAAGTTATCCAGAACTTAACATGACATTCTGTGACTTGTGAAACAGACACTGTGATCCCGATGCTTATATATACACCATTAGAAGAAACACATTTATTATATATACGAAAAATACTGACTAGAGGTGAAGCTACCCAAGTTACAACACACTGGTCCGTATTGACAGCCAAACAAAGTTTTAGCTGTATGCACTCACAAGCAAAATTCTTCTATCGTTAGGCTAAAAGCCTACTATGTAGTAGTAGCCAACCAGTTGTCTTATCAGACTGCTGTTACAGCTAATTTGATTCTCTCATATATTAAACCCGACTCCTTGCTAAGCCTACGCAATTAGATGCACTCCTAGCCCCCCACTTAGCACCCAATAGCAATTTTGATGCGTTGAAATGCGATCATACTCTAAAACAAACTTCAAACAGACGCCACTCACCGTAGTTCATCAATAAACCACCAGTGTAAATAGCGGCTAATGATTTGCTCACTAGTATAAAACAAACTCCAATGTGGAAACTACTCCTCCTACGGCACCCACCCAATGACCTAATCTACTGAACTGAGACCTAAGACTACTATTACAGTATTTCTGAAACCTGCAATAACATGAAAGCATAGAGAAGCAGTCGCCGACAAAGTGAAGAAACACGTGAAAGCGTTAAATGAATACTGACTGTGCTACATAACGTGCAATTCTCTGCTGGAACATTCTTATTAATGGAGCTAGCTCCTAGTTGGCAGCTAGCGATGTTGTAACGCCACGTTAGTGGTAAAAAAACAAAAACAAAGACATTCCATCGAGAGGTAGGAAATACAATACGGTAGAGAATATCGTGGGTAATCAAGAAGCGACGTCTGATGGTTGAGGCTAGTGATGGCAGTGCGACACTGAAGCTTCGATACGTGCTTCAAACCCTGAACAACAATTCCATCGAACCACTGCTTCAAAGCTTGCTTTGGTGCGAAAAAAATCACGTGACATATGACGTCCGAAGCAGCAACTGCTTCTTTGCCTGAATGAATCACCTGACTGGTTCGCGGTCCGCGATCAGGTGATTCACTGGCACTGCCTCGTCTCGATTCTGACAGGTGACAGGTTGCGACAGTTTTGAATTTGAGCGCCTCAACGCTTTATAACCGCTCTAAACAATGCATAATTTGTGGGTTGTGTAGTAGGTGCGTTGTTGCTGTTGTTGGTATTGCGTTTGTATTCTCTGAGTGTTCTTCTTATAATCTTTCAGTGTTCCCCATCCCACATAATCACCCCCTGCCATAGTTACACAAGCACACCCAACCTATGCCCTTTTTTTCATCACTCTCTCCTCAATAACACAATACACAGATTCATCAATCTTTATTTGTAAATAGAACATGATATTCAGTCTTAGTGTGTGTGTGCATCAAATAATTTTCAAAGCAAAGATACTTTAAATCCAAGGGTGATCAAAGCAAACATGCTTCAGAACAAAAGATCTTTTCTACAAAAGTAAAGTAGTTTCTCCAACACTGCTCATTGAGGTGTGTGTGTGTGTGTGTGTGTGTGTGTGTGTGTGTGTGTGTGTGTGTGTGTGTGTGTGTGTGTGTGCGTGCGTGCAATTAAAAGCCTTCTGTCCACCAACTAGCCTGCCTAATTTGACTGCAGCCTTGCACTTCACCAGGAGAGGTCACTGTAACTGAAGCTTCGAGTAATGAACCCATTTTCGAAACAACTGGCTCAAGTGGTTCAGTGCTTCACAAAAGCTTCATTTGCCCATCACTAGTTGAGGCCACAAACAGTTTTCACACGGGAAACAACATAATCCAAGAGGAATACTCCCGTTATCCCGTATAAACAATAACGCTTGCAGTGAAAACTCGATGAGCAAAAGGCAAAACTAACTGCAGAATCTTGCAAAGTCAATCCTATACAATCACCCGGTTAAAAAGAAAACAAAGTGGACGGTAATGCAAAAGCGGATAACATACTCTCACAAGTGTAAAACGAAGTTACCTAACAAGCTAACAAGAACCTCAACCAGATGATGGTAAACTGAAATAGGGAGACTATTTATAAAAGGGTTGTAATTTTTAAATGGTGAAACCAATCTGAAAAGCTTTAATTCCAAAATATTTAATTAAAGCTGAGAATCTCTACTTTAACCTCTTAGTAATTGTCTCCAATACTTATGGAGGGCAATGTACATGTCATGACTGTGCCACTGTGGTATACTGTATCTCTCTCCTTTTAGTTTGTTGCCATGGAGGTGGTGATGACATCAGTGACGGACCTGTTTCCCACCGTGCTGCGCAGGGCTGGACGCCGAGAACTCTTCCTCATGGTCTTCTGTTTCATCTGCTTTTTCTCCCAGCTGATCATGGTTACTGAGGTCAGAGAGAGAAAGTGAGAGAAAGTGTGTGTGTGTGTGTGTCACACTGGCCCCTAAGTCTCCTCCTTTCTCTTGCCCGCAGGGTGGGATGTATGTGTTCCAGCTGTTTGACTACTATGCTTGTAACGGAACCTGCTTGCTCTTCCTCTGTGTCTTTGAGTCCTTGGCCATCGGCTGGATATTTGGTTAGTTTGAAGTTGACTGAACCTGAATAAACTTACCATAGACCATAGAGTCATGCAGGAGGCTAGACAGTTCAGATTTCATTGGCCGTACAGCTGTTTGACAGGATGGGATGCTGGTCAAGGGGTCAGAAGGATAGAAATTTAGTAGGATAAGCACTGGCTTGTCGACTAGTACCAGTCAGAAAGTGAAAATGCCAATAAGCCAATTCTCAATGTCAAGACATCAGTAAACCCACTGAGATTAAAATCAAACCTAACACAATTACAAGTCTTAGTGGATAGGAATCAATACAGCTAAACAGCATAAACTTTTTTTTAGTCCTGACCTGTCTAATACCCCAACTAACTAACCCATCAGGAGGAGAGCGGCTGTGTGATGTGATAGAGGACATGACTGGGGTACGACCTAACCCCATCTTCAAACTCTGCTGGCTCTTTCTGACTCCTTTGGTCTCATTGGTAAGTGTGCGAGGCTTCAGTGGAATATAATCTCTATATCACTGGTATCATCACTATGTTGATATTGCTGACCTTGAGGAGCTCATCTCCTGGTATTATTCCTTTTGAAGGGACTGTTTTTCCCAGTATTATAATTCCACAATTCACCAGAAGATGGCAGTACCAGAAAGCAATACAATATCACCTGTTGGCTTTCAATTATGATGTAACATACACCTGAAGAACCTGCATACAGGCAACAATTCCCACCTCAGCACACTGTATCCCTCTGTCTTTCCTCCCAGATGTCATTCATCTGCTCCCTGGTGGAGTACCAGCCCCTGACCTTCAACCGCTGGTATGTGTACCCAGCCTGGGCGTACACAACAGGCTGGCTGCTGGCCCTCTCATCCATCCTGCTGGTGCCTGGGTGGGCATTGCTCCGGCTGGGGATTGGCCCTGGGACACTGACTGAGGTAGGTGACCAGGGGACACAGGGGACTAGGGGGTTATGATGCGGTTTGAGAGCAGGAGAGGTGAAAAAATAAGTGCCCCCATGAAATTGTACATTGTCAGGTCAATTTATTTTTTTTGCAATTCACATTTATTACACAGCAATGAACATTTTGATATTTTCATGTGATTATTGTCTCTCTCTCCTCCCAGCGTTACCTTCACTTGTGCCAGCCTGACCATGACCTCCCATTGACCCTGAAGAGAAAGGCTGAGCTGCAGCACATGACCTCAGGGCCAGAAATGGAGGTGTTCACAGCCAACACTAGTGCAACATGCAACTTATCACACGCCAAGGAAAGCTTGTGTTCATCATTTACAGAACACTATTCATAAGGTTACAACTCTACACAGCGCACCATATTGGCAACATTGTGTCTATCCCAGGGCAGGAATAACAGGATAAGTAGTTGAATGCCTCAGTACACTGTTTCAAGTATTTCAAGTATTTGAAATGGACATAGTCACAGCACAGCTGAGGTAAAGCTACCTTTGAGCATTGCAGATTGTCACTGTACACAACAGCAATGTTTTCTTGATGATGTTTTGTTATATGTTATCATCATTGTGTATGATTGCGGAATAATCCTGTCAGTTTAAACCATAGTGTGTTTTTCCTCTCTGTGTTCACTAAAATACATTAATTTCATATGTCTATCACGTGTTTAACAAGACTAGAATATTGTGCGGACCGTGTGCATAGTCATAGAACCTTCAACTGTCCACACTCAAAATACAGTGACCCAAGACAATCTGAAGACCCACTTTAGATCCAGGCGTAATTTGATCAAATTGTTGATTGAAGATATACCTACAATACCGTAAAACTACTAGAGAGAAAAAATCAAATAACACACATTTTCAGTATAATTGCTGTACTGAGTCAAGTTCATAAAAGTTTCAAGTTTATTTAGTTTTAAAGTGCATTTTCACCAATGTCTCAACACACTATACATCATATAAAAACAAAACATATTAACAAAACAAATGACATTAATAAAAGCATATGGGTACACAATAATCTCGACATTGAAGAATTGGGAAATTCAGTAGGGAGGGGGAGTTGCGAAGGGCAACCATATGCAGCTCTAAAAAGGTGGGTCTTGAGGTTAGACTTAAAAGTGGTAACTGTCGCTAACCCCCTAACAAGGGCAGGCAGGCAGAAGTGGTACTCCTGCCTCCAGCTGTTTTCTTTTTGATGTGGGGGACGACAATCCAGCATCTTTTGATCTGAAGGTGGGAGTGGGTTGGTAGGAGTTGCTCAGATCTGCTAAATACTTGTTAGGGGGTCAACGACAGTTACCACTTTTAAGTCAAACCTCAAGACCCACCTTTTTAGAGCTGCTTACGGATTGTTTGGGGCTGTATATGTTAAAAGCAAGACCTTGAAATCTGTGCGCTGTTTTACTAGTAGCCAATGCAATGATGATAGAACAGGGGTGTTGTAATCACATTTTCTGGTTCTGGTAAGGTGTCTGGTGGCTGCATTTTGGACAAGTTGCAGACTTTGTATGGCTGTGTTGGAGGAGCTAGATAATAGCGCATTGCAGTAATCGAGTCTTGATGTTATGAAAGTGTGAATAACATTTTTTAGGAATCCTGTAGTGAAAAACAATTTCTTATTTTTGCAATATTGTTACTCTGCATGCATTCTTAATGCATCGTCCAACCTAACGTCAGTCATTAATAATACCAAGATTTGTTACTGTGTTTTTGGGGAAACTAGACATGCCTCTAAATGTTACGCCACATCTGTGAAATTCGACCTCAGATTTCTGTCAGAGTTGAGGAGAACTCAGTTTTATCAGAGTTGAGGAGGAGGACGTTTTTGGCTTTCATAATTTAATGTCAGTCACACAGGCCTCCTTGCAATGTAAAGTTGCGTATCATCTGCCTAGCAATGAAATTTGCCATTATGATTACATTACCTAGAGGTAGCATATATAAGGGAAAAAATAGAGCCTGGTGGAACACCAGCACTGACAGTACAATGTTCAGCTGAATCACCACTGATGTGTAAAAATTGGTATCTGTTAGTGAGATATGATTTAAAGGTGCAGACACTGTAATAGAAATATGTGATCAACTGTATCAAATGCAGCACTCAAGTGAAGGATCACAAGGATAGAAACAGAGTTGGTGTCAGAGGCCAGTAGTAGGTCATTAAATACTTTGGTTAATGCAGTCTCTGTGCTATGTTTTGGCCTAAAACCCGATTGGAGGCTCTAATGGATACTAGAGTTAAGGAAATCAGTGAGCTGTTGAGCAACCACGTTTTCCAATATTTTAGACAATAATGGTAGGCTGGAAGTAGGCCTGTAATGTTTTTTCAATGTTTAGTGAGAGACCCATTTACCATGGCTAGGACTGAGTCTGCAAGGACTGGAAGAAACCCCTTGAAAGGTTTTGTAGGTAGGATGCAGGTAGACGGTTTGGCACAATAAAGTAATTTAGGTGAAATAGGTGATGGATATTCAAGAGCCACAGGTGATTTGAGCCTCATAGTCCTGTGCTATCAGTGTGCTGGTGGAATTGAGTTTAGTGGAGGATACAGTGATCTGGTGTCTAATGATGTCAAAGTAATTCATGAAAATAGCACAGCCAAAATGACAGTATTTTGCGATTTTTAGAGGAGTGACTTAATTAGTTTGGCGACAGTATCAAATAGGTTTTGATGTTTATTTTCATCAATACATTTACAGTGGTAGGATGGTGTTGCTGAGTTTAGGGCTTACCCATATTGAGCTAGACTATCTTTCCAGGCAAGATGGAAGACCTTGAGTTATGTGGTGAGCCACTTCTGTTCAAGTTTTCTCAATGTTTGCTTCAAGACACTTTTTTCTTGAGTATACCAGGGTGCAAGTTTCTTCTGGCAGATATTTTTTACTGAGAGGGGCAACAGTATCCAGAGTGTTTCTTAGTAAATCCAGAGTGTTTTCTTAGTTAAATCCATCTATCATGGTATTTATTAGGGCAAGGGACTAGGCGATCTCGCAGCTCAGAGAGCAAATAGATAGAGGCTGGGAGATTATCAATGAACCTTTGGTTAGTTATAGTGTTAATGGAGCGGCTGAGAAGTAATTTAGGTTCAGTGATGGGAGGGCCAGAGAATTTCAATTCTAAAGTGATAAGAAAATGATCTGATAGTACAGGGTCATGAGAGCAGAAAGGTCAATTCAAAAAATCAATTCCATGAGTTAAAAAAAGGTCTAGGATATGATTTTTAATGTGCCTGGGTCCAAATACATGTCAAAGAAACCCAACAGAGTCTATAACTGAGAGGAAAGCCTTACAGAGTGGTCATGCATCATTATCAATGTAAATATTAAAGTCACCAATAATAACAGCTTTATCTGTAACATTAGCAATTACATAAAAATCATAAGATTCAGAGAGATGGGTTGAGTATGGACCAGATGGTCTGTAGATAATTACTAGTGTAAAAGGCTGAGGTGATGTATCAGAGGGCTGTGCACAGGGTGTATACATGGAGACCAGAACTTCGAAAGACACGCATACCCTGCCCTGGGTGTGAAATCTAGCCTGGAATGGTGGGTCACAGCAACTCCTCCTCCTTTGCCAGATGCCCTAGGGGACTGGGGGTGTGGCCACGTTTGCATGTTCTGATTGTTCATGCCTCAGAATACAATCAATGTTTATATATGCTTGACCACATGGATTACGAATTGTGTCGTGGTTAGGCAGTATTAGGCATTAACTTTGAGTGGTTACGGTTAGGGTAAGTTGTCAGGGAATGCATTAGCAATTCAAAGCAGCAATGTTCGGGTTGCAATTCTGACAGTTTCTGCCTCCACCACCCTGCCAACTTTAGCCTTGGAAGTATCACAGGTAGAAGATTTGCAGGTCCTGATAGCTATGAGTATTTTCAGATGTACTTGTTATTGCCTAAGTGTATGAGAGCCCTGGGAAATGTAGGGATGGCAATAGGAAATACTACTGTAGTGTTGGCTGAGCGTGTGACCAAAAGGACAACAAACATATTACCAAAACTACAACATACAACATTGGGGCAACTGAAAATTACAGTCTGTACAAACTCATCGATGGGCGGCTCGTGTCTGGCACTCCTGGGTAGCAAAGAGAGTCAATCTAACAGGTTGGAGATTATGTTGTTGGCTACCATGTAAGTACCATGGCGACTGGGATGTAATCTGTCTCTTGAAAAAGGCGGGTTGTTCCCAAAATTATAATGAATTTAATATCCTTTGACTTGCAATGGTCCTGAAGCCAGCTGTTAAAACATAGGAGTCAAGTGCCTGCCTGCCTGCCTGCCTGCCTGCCTGCCCTACCCCATTTGCCATTCCACCCTGCTTTTCCCGTTCCCTGCTATTCCCTCATTAAATACCCTATTATTTTATATTGGTGTCCTGACTGTGTTCCGCAACTGGGTTCATTAGCTCTGACCTTAACAGTGCGATCAGGCCATGATGACGAACCCAGCAGACACAGAGTCACTCCAGCAAGCCCTTACCTACCAAGGCGCCCTTCTGGGACAGCATTCCCAAGCCCTCAAGACCATCACAAGTACAGGAGTATTTCTCTGCCGACTTGTGGAGGTCCATCTGGGGCAACAGGAAAGGGCACTCACTAACATTTCACATAGCTTGAGAGAGTTGTCCGTCGCCCTCAGTAATCTCTGTAACCCTTCCACCTCCCAGACACCCCCAAAAGCCCCTAGTCCAGCTCCTAGAGCTACCCCCATTGTTCATGAACCTTTTGTCCTTACACCTGAATGTTACGATGGCAATTTAGCTTCCTGTCGGGCGTTAGTAACTGTGTTCGAGTAACAGTTACTAACCTATTCCTCCAACCGGTCACGCATAGCTTATCTGCTCAGATCTCTTAAAAGAGCTGCGCTCGCCTGGGCCTCTGCTATTTTGGAGGGACAGTCAGTAATCTGCTCTTCTTACGTCGATTTCACGCAGGCATTGCTAAAGTTTTTTGACCACCCCGGCCAAGGCAAGGACGCAGCCCAGCGAGTCTTCTCTCTCTGCCAAGACTCTCGCAGCATGGCCTACCTAGCCATTGAGTTCCGGACTCTCGTTGCTGAGAGAGGAGGGAATAATGAGGCTCTCCAGTGCGCGTTCCAGAACACCTTGAGTGTGCCAAAATGAGCCCCCAGAGTCTCGACCAACTCATCTCCCTTGCCATTTGTTTAGACACCCGACAAGCGCTGCTGGGAGAGGTCCACCAGGGCACAGTCGTCCATCCCATTCCCCTCTGTGACTCCGTCCACTCTGCCTCCAAGAGGTTCGGAGATCCACAGTTTCCCCCAACCACTCTGACCCCAAGCCTATGCAGTTGGGTAGAGCCCGGATGTCCCCAGAGGAGAGGGCTTGTTGCCTCAGGGAAGGAGCCTGCCGGTACTATGGCCAGGGTAGGCACCTGATCGCCACCTGCCCCACCTGTCCTGGTTGCTCGGGAAAAGGGTCGGCTTGCCAGTAATAGGAGAGATACTGGCAAGCTGAGCTGTTTGTTCCTCTCTCTCCCGTCCCCAACTCCATGCCACACTCATGTGGCGATCCCAGTCTTTGCCCCTCTTGGCTGTCACTGACTCCGGGGCAGATGAGAGTTTCCTCGCCCGGGAGGTTGCCAGACAGATCGGCATTGATCTCGAAGCCCTGGATTGTCACCTAGAAGCCAAGACCCTCAACAGGATGCCACTCGCCCTCGTCGATTCCTGGACTGTACCACCTCTTACTGTCAGATAATCACCAAGAGCATATCAGATTCCACATTATCGACTGTCCCCTCTCCCCTCTTGTGCTCGGTTTCCCCTGGTTACAGAAACACAACCCGCAAATGGACTCACACTGTCTGCTCTCGGCCCCTGCTCCCTCTATCTCTGACCCACTGCCCCTGCCTGAGTCTGTCAATCTCTCCTCTGTTCCGCAGGAATACCACAACCTTGCTCCTGTGTTCAGCAAACACCATACCTCATCGTTGCCACCGCACCGTCCCTATGACTGTGCTATCGACCTTCTGCCTGGTGCCTCCCTGCCCAGTGGTCGGCTGTACAATCTCTCCCGGCCGGAATGAGAGGCTATGGAGACATATATTTGGGACTCTTAACTGCAGGTGTCATCCATCCTTCTGGGCGCGGGCTATTTCTTTGTGGGTAAGAAGGATGGATCACTTAAGCCATGCATAGATTTCCGCAAGCTTAATAACATCACAGTCAAGAACAAGTACCCTCTGCCTCTTGTCAGCTCTGCTTTCATCCCCCTCTACGGGGCATCAGTATTCTCTAAACTGGACCTATGCAATGCTTACCACCTAGTCCACATCTGGGAGGGCGATGAGCGGAAAACAGCTTTTAACACCCCCCCCCCACACACTTTTTTTTGTTGTTGAGTATATAGTGATGCCTTTTGGATTGAGTAATGCCCCGGCCCTGGTTTCATGTTCTGCATGACATACTGAACCGATTTGCTTTTGTTTACCTAGATGACATTCAGATTTTTTCTCAATCCATCTCGGAACATGTACTGCACATTCGTCAAGTCCTGCAACGCTTGCTGGAAAATAAGGTTTTTGTTAAGACAGAAAAGTGTGACTTGCATGTCTCCACAGTTTCATTTCTGGGATACGTTATTGCCCCGGGACAAGTGCGTATGGATACGGCCAAGGTGTCCACTGTGGCAGAGTGGCCTACATCGACCAGCCTCAAGCAATTACAGCGGTTTCTTGGATTTGTAAACTTCTACCGCAGGTTCATCCGGAACTACAGCCGCATTGCGATCCCGCTCACTGCTCTCACCTCCACTTCTACCCCCTTCCTGTGGATGCCAGAGGCTGAGGCCGCTCTCAATGAGCTCAAGTGCCGGTTCGTCTCCACTCCTATACTCGTTCAACCTGACCCATCGCTACACTTCGTAGTGGAGGTGGATGCCTCGTACACGGGGGTAGTGGCTGTCCTTTTTTCAGCGTTCCCCTTCCGACAACAAGCTCCATCCCTGTGCATTCTTCTCTCGCAAGCTCTCTCCCCCAGAAAGGAATTATTACGTTGGCATCCGGGAGCTTCTCGCCGTCACTGCCAAGGGGTTAAATGCCCACCAAGCCAGTGGGGCTCTATTTTTTGATCGTTTCAATTTTACCCTTACTTACCGCCCGGGCTCCCGCAATGTGAAACCTGACGCTCTGTCTCGGCTGTATTCCTTGGAGGAGAGGACGTCGGAGCCGGATCCCATATTACCACCTACCTGCTTTGTTGCCACTCTCTCTCGGGAGATTGAGTCAGCTCAGAACCAGCAACACGACCCAGCTAACGGACCTCCTAATTGCCTGTTTGTCCTGAACCCTGTCTGCTCCCAGGTTCTTCTATGGGCTCATTCATCACGTCTCACCTCTCACCCTGGTATCAACCGGATGCCCGCCAATGGTTTTGGTAGCCCACTATGGATGCAGACGTCCGGTCCTTCATAGCCGCCTGCACCATCTGTACCCGGAACAAAACGTCCTCCAGACCCAGCTCCGGTCTTCTACGTCCCCTGCCAGTTCCTCGTCGTCTCTGGTCCCACATAGCCTTACATCACCGGTCTCCCCCCATCTGATGGTAAGACTGCCATACTCACAGTTATCGACCATTTTTCCAAGGCTGCCCATTTCATTGCCTTACGTAAACTTCCCTCAGCTAGGGAGACCGCCGACCTCATGGTCATCCGCGTCTTCCGTCTCCATGGTATCCCCTCTAACATTATGTCTGACAGAGGCCCCCAGTTAATCTCCCAGGTGTGGAAGGCGTTCTGCAAAGCTCTGGGGGCCACTGTCAGCACTGTATCCTCTAGATACCACCCGCAGACCAATGGCCAATCAGAGCAAGCTAACCAGGAGATGGAGGCTGTGCTCCGCTGCCTTACCTCTGCCAACCCATCCTCCTGGGTTGAGTATGCCCACATTTCACTCATCAATGCGTCATCTGGTTTGTCCCCCTTCCTCTGTTCTCTCGGCTACCAGCCCCCCTTGTTCTCTGCGGCTTTCGGCAAGAGATCTGCTCCTCAGAGTCAAATCCAGGAAACTAGCTCTCTGTTTCGTTGGTCCCTATGTTACTGAGTCCATTGTCAACCCCTGTGCTGCCTGTTTAAAGGTCCCTCCCTCCCTTCGTGTTCACCCCACTTTTCATGTCTCTCAGATAAAGCCTGTCTCCTCCTGCCCTCTGGCCCCCCCAGTGCCTGTCCCTCCCTCCCCCTGGATGATTGACTACCACTCTGATGATTGACTGGTCCGGCAGCTGCTGTCGTCGGGGCAGTGGGTTTGCCGTCGGGGCAGCGGGTTTCAATATCTGGTGGATTGGGAGGGTTACGGTCCCGAGGAGCGCACGTGTGTCCAACCTGAACAACCCCAGATGTGCACCAGGTGGCGCCTGTAGTGGGGGGGGGGGGGGGTACTGTCACGCCCTCCACTTCCACCTAGTCTGTGCCAGTTCCTCCCTCTCCTGTTAGGGTTAGGGTTAGTTTGTGTGTGGGCATGGCCAGGCTCTGATTCCCTGATACTCATCATCTCCACCTGCTCGTTCTGCTCACCTGTCATCTGCTCATCACCTTGCTGTATTTAAACCCTGGCTTCCCATCCACTCTTCGTCAGATCGTTGTTTGTTGTTTCCAAGTTAGTCTTGTTCTTGGCCGCTTAGTCTCATATTGATTCTTAAGTTCTAGTGTTTTTGTACTCAGTCTGATCATTATCTCTTTATGCTCCAGGACCTCGACCCGCGGTTATCCACCTGCCTGCCCTGTCTGTCTTCCTGCCTGCATGCCCGCCTGCCCTACCACGTTTGCCATTCCACCCTGCGTTTCCCGTTCCCTGTTATTCCCTCATTAAATACCCTATTATTTTATATTCCTGTCCTGACTCTGTGTTCCGCACCTGGGTTCATTAGCTCTGACCTTAACATGAACAGTGTGAACTGTGAGCCCGGCCTAGACCAGACAGACCAGTGGTTTTACTCTGACATTCAACAGGCCTTTGAAACTTTGTGACTCAACAAGTACCCAGGCAGTACTCGCTGTACAATATCCTCCAGACCCTCTCCAACTCACAGTAACTTCTCTAACCGTTGACAATTCTCTTACACCTTCAGACTAATACACACACACACACACACACACACACACACACACACACACACACACACACACACACACCAATCCTGCAGAGAAAGGGCTTTACACAAGGCAATCATTTATTGTGTGAGCACAAATTTGCTTTCTCTAAACAGTGGTGCTCTATGTATTTATTTTACGTTGAATAATATCCACTATTGCCAGCAACCCTAAGTAGGCCTACCGTACTGTAATAATAACCATACTGTCCTGACGGCATTAACATAGAGGAAACTAAAAGTTACATGGAATAATAATGAAATGCACGGAGGCAAGTTACTGATGTAAATATAACAGTGTATGTTATATGAGACATATGTTATATTTAAAAGGTAAGAGAATGTTTTGTTTATTTCTTTCCTAGCTTTTCTCTTCCTTCAATTGTATTTTTTTAAAAAGTAGAAAACCCACACATAACAATAACATTTTAAGTGTAAAATGATTCAATGAGAATATCAGTAACTCTTAAATGCCAATAATCAACACCTTTTTCTTTAACAGTACAACGCAAGGCGTTTCACTTCTTGTGAGATAAGTATGACTAATTATTAATTTACCCATATGGTTAGTTACTTTTAGAACTTGATCCCTGGTTCTAAATAGGGATTTATTATGTTATTTAACACCTTACTTTTGTATTAATAATAAGTATTTTAGTTTAAGATATTAATTGTTTAGAGTAGTAGTTAAATTATCTCTTAGTAGTTATTAAACCTTGAACATATTTTAACCAGGACTTATTTTGAAATGGATTCAACCACAAGATTTTAAAGTACCAAAATCAAATATTCAAATCCCAAAATCAAATATTCATATATTCATGTCAATTCATGTATACTCTGGATTCAAACAACAATCAACTTCAATAAGTAACATTACAAAATGTCTGTTCTACCGAAATCCAGAAGGCACAATGCACAGTGTCTCTCCTTTTCTCACTCAGACCAAATCAACAAAAGGGTCGTTGGGAATGGCTCGCCAGTCCACGCTCCGCACAGCTCCTCCAACAGAAGCGTAGCAGGACGAGGACAAAATCCAGTATCCAAAGGGAATGAACTCAACTCAACCAAAAAACCCGGCCTTGCAGAAGAAAGCCAAAAGAAATAATTAATATCCTTTCTCTGAATTACATTAATTTATCTTTTAATTTCAACTTTCAACATGCTTGGGTTGTCATATCTGTGTGCACTTTACATTTACTTAATGTATCGTATTCATTGTAATCTCCTTTCTAATTTATTCAATAAAGATATTTCAATTCCATATAAAGTGTCAATTCTCTTTCCACTGAATTCACTCCAATTCCAATGCTTTAGCTTAGTTTAGCGTAAACCGGTAAAAGTTTAGCTGGAGTCAGCTAATTTAACTTCACATTAGCAAGGCATATATGTTGGTGGTGCTAACCATTGAATGCTATTGCTGTCGTCAGGTTAGTTTGTGACTAACGCTGCTATCATTGGAACAGTGACAGGGAAACTGCAGCTCTGACATTAAAGTTTAGTATTTCTGCTGTGCTTAGCTGTTAGTATATGTAGCGCCCCTTTGCTGGTCTGGGCAATTAATAGGGGTGGCTAACCTGAATTCTTTAAATAAAATGTTATCTCTAACTATTATTGTATTTTTACTTTGTCTGTTCACTACAGGTATAATTAATAACTAGGTTGCACTACTTTTATAACTTACAGTCCATAAATCATCTACCTATTCACATTAACACAGTCCCACCAATTCCATGTATTTTGTTATTTTATTCAAATCAGTCTTCTTTCACTGATATTAAATCCCCAAAATAGATTGCATGAAATGAAATACAATAACACTTAACGTGCACATACAAATATCCAAATGTAAATGGTAAACACTGTAAATAAAACCTATTCTAAAGCCGGCAATGATAACTATACCAAAGTCCAGTGCGTTGCAGGCCTGGCGCGTGTAGCTTGCGTGCGTTGTAGCTCACCTAAAATGGCGGCTCCTTCACTCTCACGAGCTAGACGACAAAACCATAACTCCCAGTTCCTTGAGCAGGCAGCCACGCGAAGCTCCTCTCTCGGCAACCGGTGCAGTTTTCTCGAACGGCAGGAATCTTGTGTGCTACTGTCTCTCCCGGTGGCTATAGACGTCTTGAGTTCCCGTGTTGGTCGATCACAGTCCATAAGCACTCCGAAGAAAGCTAGCTATCTCACTGTTGAGCTAGGCTAGGCTAAGCAAGGTGGCTGACCGTCTGAACGGTTACTCCTCTGCAGAGAAATTGCTCCAAAACAGGTCATACGCCGAACGTAATAACTTATAAAGTTCACGGGTTGTGCACTCGCATTATTACCTTGTTCTAAACACAGAAATAAGTGGGCTACCTATTTCCACACTATTAACCTTACTCAGCACATTCCATGCGTTCCATGCATCCTCTTCGTTCGCCATCCCAAATCTAACTTCTCCTTCTCATCCACCTGACACCTGACCTTAAACTCACATTTTCATTGACTCATGAAAATAAACAAAATGCACAAACTTTACATTTGAATCTTTTCTCACAGAAATCAAAAGTAAATTCCTTTACAATATTGCCAGCATTGTGAACCTAGCCAAGAAAACAAAATACATTTTACATCATGTAAATAATTCAATACATGAACTTAACCCATGAAACTCTATTCAATATCAAACATAGTAATAGTTTTACCCTTTTAAGTCCTATGTATTCTATTAATGAACTTATTCTATTTATAAATTCCTATTTATTCATCAATGAACTTTTAATAGTTAGGCCTAATTTTCCATAGGGCTACATATAACTTGGAGGCAACTTTAAACATTGTAGATATTCTGGGCTGGAGAGGGGGGCATTGACCACTATTCACACTTGGAATAGCAAACGATCACTGTCTTTGTCTAAATATGTATACACTGTGTGGTCAATTACCACCTATTACTTCTCAGTGACTTATTTTTCCCTTGTTCCTATAATCCTGGTTGTCTAATTTCACGGTTGTTCACTCTGCTTTGAATAGGAATGGTGTGTTGTCTCTCTCTGAAGTATACACGGTTTGTATGTGTGTGTGTGTGAGAGAGAGTGTCACTTAAGCATGATTCTCCTGCTTACGCGTGCGTGCGTATGTGAGCATGGGTGTGTGTGGGGGTGAAAATGAGTGTGAGTAAATATCAATGACTGCAGCAGATCTCATCTCTGTCTTGCTAGGCTGGGGATTACGGGAGCATTTGGCTGAGCTGCTGTTGTCTCTTCCTTCACTCTGGCTGGCTTCACTCTGGCTGGCTTCTTTCTTGCGCTTACTGCTACCTGCCGCCTTGATGGGCCTAGCTTTGAATAGGTTGCAGGGACTGGCACTGCCATCCACATGCTTCTGCTACAGAGCATTCCGAGACAGGCCTGGGCACTGTGAGGCCTGCTGGGATAGCTGGGGACATGACCCAGGCTTCTGAAAAGAGTATTGACCCAGAGCCCTCTTCAGGATTATAATGATGGCAGTGGGGTTCCTGAGGTCCACAACCTGGGTGGACTCCCACTGGACTCTGGCCTTGGAGGAGCCAAAAATGTTGTTATTCAAATTTGTCTAGGCTATCTTTCCAACAATAACTGTAGGCTAAGTCAATATTTAAATATATTACTCACATTTTCCATTGTAGACATTCCTTTGTGTGTGCTAGAAGTTAATAGAGCTTGAGGTTTGTCGATAAAAGCTGCAATTGTAGCTGCAAATGTAATTTGTAGCAAACAACAAAGTTATAGTTCAGATTCTAAATTTGTTGGCGCGTATCTAAATACAGTACACTGCAATGCACCGTCATAACAGATGATATGTGGAAGATATATCCATGGTAGTGCGAACCTTATTTTAATGTCCTTGATAAACAAATAAACATAGTTCAAATTCAAGGTTTTTAATTAATCATAGCCATACCACATAATCTTGTTATGTACTTAGTAGTGGCGCTCAATTTCCACAATATAGAGCAGTCATGAATTTATTTTATTTTCATTAACTGATTATCATTTAGGCTACTATTTATTAACAGGACTAAGTCGAGTCAAAAAATTACCATTGATGTTGACACTGTTGCAAAGTTGTTTAGGCACACCCATAGCAGAAAGAGCCCAGGCCCTGATGAGATCTGTGGCAAGGTGCTTAAGACCTGTGCTGAGCAGCTCTGCAATATTTTTTATATTATTTTTATGGAATCTCTTGAACTACAAAAGGTACCAGTAATCTGGAAACACTCAACTATTGTCCCTGTTGCCAAGTGTATAAACCCAAAGACCTGAAATGATTTTAGACCTGTAGCACTTCCATCTTTAGTTATGAAGGTTTTGAGAAGGTGATAAAGCAGGCTGTTCAGCAGCAGGTGCAGGGTTCTTTAGATCCTCTGCAGTTTGCTTATAGAGCTGGCAGAGGTGTAGAGGATGCCACCCTGATGCTGCTGAACTGCCTGTATCGTCACCTTGCGGTCCCCTGACTCAAGCCAAACTTATGTTCATTGATTTTTCTTCTGCTTTTAACACCATGCAGCTACATTTGCTTCTAGAGAAACTCCTGTCTGATTTTAATCTTGATATTAATATAATTGGATGGATTTCAGACTTTCTGACAGATAGATCACAGTGTGTGAGAGTTAATGTTGTCCTCTCATACAAGCTCCACTCATCCACTGGTCCACCCCAAAGATGTGTACTCTCCCCCTTCTTTATATTCTTTACGCAAATAGCTGTTTGAGCAAGTTTGAGAATCAACACATTATAAAGTTTGCAGATGACTTGGTCATAGTTAGCCTGCTGAAGGGGGGGGAACTAGATCATGGGCCAGTCGTTAATTACTTTGTGTCATGGTGTAAGGAGTCTTTCCTTGAACTGAATGTGTCTAAAACCAAGGACATGATTATTGATTTTAGGAA
Organism: Argentina silus; assembly: GCF_951799395.1. Lineage (NCBI taxonomy): Eukaryota > Metazoa > Chordata > Actinopteri > Argentiniformes > Argentinidae > Argentina > Argentina silus. The sequence continues at coordinate 36,344,786 of NC_139653.1, forward strand.
GTCAGTACCCTTCCCCAAACTCAGTTATGAGTGAGTGAGGGAACTGAGATTGATTTGGTGAAGAACTACAACTATTTGGGTACTGTGTTTGATAATAGGTTGTGCTTTCAGGCTAATGCAGATGCCATTTCTAAGAAGGTACAACAACGTCTTTACTTTTTGAGAAAAATGAATTATTTTAATGTGTGCACCAAAATTATGACTCTGTTCTACAGAACTTTTATTGAGTCTGTGCTGTCTTTTTGTATTGTTTGGGAACCTGAATCTTGCCAATAAGAATAGGCTTGGTCGGCTTGTCAGAGTGGCCAGTAAAGTTATTGGGATGAACCAAGCACAGCTCTCTGACCTTTACAATTGGCAGGAAGGCCCATGCTATATTGGACTGTACTGACCACCCCCTGCAGAGGGAGTTTGAGCATCTACCTTCAGGTAGAAAATATAGAGTTCCAACTCATAGGACTAAAACATTCAAAGACTATTTTGTTCACACTGCAATTAGCAGGCTGAATTTGCACAAATTATTGCACTAAGCACTTTCTGCACTCAGCAATTCGCTCGTCCTTTGTCTTCACATGAAGTGATCTTGCACTGTACTGTATTGTATTCTTGTCTCTGTGTCCTGTCTGGCATGGTTTCATGTTGTATTTATGATGTATTGAATGTGTTTTTTAATACCTGGCTGCAACCAAATTTCCCCCAGTGGGATAATAAATTTGATTGACTCGACTTGACTTGACAGTTATCCCAGCAGACCTCACAGTGCCCAGGCATGTCCCAGAATGCTCTTCAGCAGAAGAGGGCAGTGCCAGTCAGTCTTCCCTGCAACCTATCCAATTTATTTAACCTTTATTTATACAGGGGAGACACACCTGAGACCAAGGCCTCTTTTGCAGGTGCATTCTGTCCACACTATTTACACAATAACAAAACAATACATAAAAAATACAACACAGTTAAATACAGAAATCAACACATTATATAAAACCACAATATATTAGGAGAAACAATCACATCCTTCACCAAGGTGGTCCTCAATTACCACCCTAAATTGCTTGAGCAGCACCAGAACATCCAACTGAAATATTTTCTGTAGATGTTCCAGCAGTGAGGTGCACCATAACTAAAAGCAGATTTACCCAATTCAGTGGAGACCTGAGGAACCTCAAGAGTTAACCAACTCTGAGAACGAGTTAGGTCATTTATGTTCTTGAATTTCAATAATGAGGTTAGGTAAGCCGGGAGTTCATGCAGTAGGGTTTTATACACAAAAAAAGGGAGTAATGAAGAGATCTACGGGACTTGAATGAAATACAGCCAACCTTTTGATAAAGTATGCAATGATGAGTATTAAACTATCACCTGTGATAAAGTGAAGAGTGCTATGGTAGATGGCATCCAAAGGTTTAAGAATAGTGGGTGCGGCATTTTGGTAGATTATATCACCATAATCAAGCACTGGCATGAAGGTTGATTGAACAATCTGGTTTCTGCTATTCATGGAAAGGCAAGATTCCTATTCCTATAAAAAAAAATAAAAAAAGCACACCGTAAATCTTAGCTTTTTAACTATTTCCTCTGCATGTTTTTGTCAAACCAAATGCCCAGGTATTTAGCCGCTAACCTCTGCCCAACAAATGGGCCCACCAAAGTGGCAGGCAGCAGGTAGCACAAGAGAGCAGCAGCCAGCCACTTTGTTAGTTTGTAACATCATAGCACTATTTAATGGAAAGGTAACCAATTTAAACAATAGCCTAATACGTCATTGACAATTTGGTTTTGAAACTGTGTGGCACCCTATGACTGTATACACTGGAATAAATTATTTCTTGGATCAGTAATTATAGTACATGGCTTGTGTAAACCCTACAAACAAAAATAAGTTCTCTATTGTACTTAATAATATTGGGTTTAATTCACACTAAATGCCGGTTCATGCTTCATCAATCTGCATAGGTTCACGAAGGTAGGAGGAACTGCTGCAGAAGAGGTTGCACAGGTGGTCGCGTTCCTCTCTCGATTTCTTGATGAGCGACCGGCCGTGTATATGTTGCACACCACTGATTGGTTGGTTAGTGAATGGAGGCGGAGCTGAAGTAGTTCTATCAGTAGCTTCCTAGCATCAGATTGAATTCATAATTCGTTCAATTCAAGATGGTGAAACAAGTTTGTGCAAATGAAAAGAACGCTGGAGAAAACAAAGAAAAGTGGAGCTGCTGCTGGGAATCAAACAAAACCCACCTTTTTTGTTATGCTCTCCTGGCTGGAAGTATTCATAAAGCACCGGGAGACCGAGACAAACTATCCTGAGGTAAATACAGGCAGCCTTTGTTTACTAGCAAGCTAGTTAGCTTTGTTTGTTAACTAGCCACTTCTTCTACCCCTGAACATGACACAACTGCTCAGAAGTATGAATTACAGTGCTTGTGACAGTGTTGCGCAGCACGATCCGTGTACTAGATTAAACTTTATTGTCATTGCACAGAGTACAAGTACTGAGACAACGAAATGCAGTTTGGCGTCTACCCAGATAGTGCAAATAGTGGCATAAATCCACTGGGATTCTGAGTTCAGCTGAGTCTGCAGGTGCGGGAACAGAGACTCCTGTACGACCTCCCGGACTCTCTGAGTTTATGTCAATATGCAACTATACTATAGCATGATCTGTGAGCGCAATAGGGCCAATCTTACAGTCTATCACATTATCAACCATAGAATTAGATATCAAGAAGTAATCAATTCTGGAATGGGTCTATGGCAGTGAGAGGTTAGATGAACTAATCGCCATATGTCTATAAGGCCCAAGTCATCTGCTAGCATGAGTATTGCAGGCCTATCCTTGGGTACAGGTCTTCATGTACATTTACTTTGATCAATCATACTATCCATCACTTGGTTGTAATCCCCTCCTAATATGATCTGTCCTTCCATGTTTCCTAACACAGCATTCACCTCATGAAAGAATTCAAGTTCCTCCTTATTGGGAGCATATATGTTGCATAACACTACCTTAGTACCATTTACAAGAGCCTCAAAGCATATAATCCTTCCAACTTCATCAGACTGTTGCTTTAGCATAACAAAATTAAGTTTTCTGTTAATCAGAGTAATCACCCCATTCTGTTTGGAATTGAATGAGCTTTGATACACTTCTCCATCCCAGCCTCTCTTAAATTTAAATTTCAGTGCCTCTATATCTGTTAAATATGACTCCTGTATAAACACAATATCTGCCTGTTTTGGGTTAGGGTTAGGTAAGATGTCAAAATATCTTTCCTCTTGATCATGTTTCCACAGCCATTAACATTCCACGAGATAATGTTTATATAACCATTAACCATGTTCACTCTGACTAGTTACAATCCTTGAGCATGCAATGACCCATATAATAACATCCATCCTCTTATTGAACACCATGCTAGATTCACAATGTATGCTGCTGCTGTATAATAAAACAGTTTAAATAAAAGTAGAAAAACAAACATAAGACAAAATGAAGCAAATATGAACACTGTGTTGCTTCTTAGTGAGCTAGCCATCAATACAGAACGTTATTGATACTAGAAAACTTCCGTCTACCTGTTCTGTAGCCTAATTTAAATTCTCTTTGGTCCGTGCGGCGTTGAAAGCTAAACTAGGCAAATTAGCAGCGTTCCGCACCCACATACTTGAACGGTTATACTCAGAATACAATCAAATTGTGCATCATTGTCCGCCTACTCATCGTCAAACTCTGCGCCCGCATTAACTCCTCTGCGCCCATGTTGTTCTGGAAAGTCATTTTCTGCCCTTTCCAGGTGAAGATCAGCGTCGCAGTATTCACCAGCGTGTGTCTGATATTCATGTCTTGGAGTTGTTTCTTTACCGCTGTAAACGTCTTCCTCTTCTTTGCCGGGTCGTCTGAATAGTCCGGAAAAAATGACAGCCGGCGGCCCACTACATTCCACCCTTCTCTTTCACCACTTGAAGTATTTTGTCACAGGCTGTCGATCGTAGGAACCGGATTAACACCGTTCTCGGGGGTTAGTTGAATTTCACATAATATAAACGTGGGTATTACGAACTCTCTAGAGCAGTGGTTCTCAACTGGTCTGGCCTTGGGACCCACATTTTCCCATGATAAGACTTTCAAAGTCTGGGGTGATGGTAGACAGAGCTACTCTCAGATCATGCTCAGTGTCCAACCTGTTCCTCTGCTTTGATTTGAGCTGGACCAAAGTTGAGAAGCCACTTTCGCACAGATAGGTAGTGCTGAATGGAAGGAGGATTTTGACTGCATTAAGTGGCGAGGGACGGATACTCTCCCATTACGTCGTTGCACCAGAACTGGGGGAGGCTTATCTCACCGAATTTCCTTTTCAGCGTCCGATCACATGACGGCTCCACCGGCTAATTCTCTTCATTGCTTGGCAACGTGACGCTTTCCATGTCGATTCCGAAGGGGTCAGGTATCCAGTGATCATCTCCATGTTTCTCCGGGAAGTAGTCGTCAAACCGAGCTTGGAGTTTAGTGAGATGCGCTGTAATAATTCGCTTCAGGGCATTTTTGTCCGCTGTGTCCAGCTGTTGTGCTTCATACCTTTTCTATTCCTAAATGAACCAGCTGATCAGGTTTTTTTGTTGAATTGAAAGATGTTTTAATATTTTGTATATGCTAGGTGTAGAGAGGATGTATATGCTAGGTGTGGAGGGGAGAGGTGTTCTCCTCCAGGACATCAATAAGCCTCTGCGTTAGTCCTCCTGCTTGGCTGACATCCTTGGTGTGACGGACATGGCGAACATCATCTCCAAGTATGCAAATAAATTTAGCTGGTCCTGGGCCTTGGAACCACTGCCAGGGGCGGAGTCTGGGCCAGGGGTGGGGCCCATCGACTTGGCCTGAGAACTGCGGCGGGGGCCAGGGCCAGATACAGGGGCGGGGCCCTTCGGCTTGGCCTGAGAGCAGGGGTGGGGGCCAGGGGCCAAGCAAGGGCCAGATGCAGAGGCGGGGCTGGAGGTGGGGCCAGGTCTGCTTAAGAGCCCACCCCGAGAGGGGTTTAGCTTGCGCTGAGAACAGGGGCGGGGGCCAGGTGCAGGGCGTGAGCTGCTGAGAAACTCATCCAGTAAGGCATTCAGCCTCGCCTGAGAACACAAAACACAAATACACATTCATGTCCTCTGCCTAAATATTCTGTTACACAGGCACATAATGTATTAACAATGACTGCATCTTCAATTAGGGACCTCATACTAAACAATACAACATCGTAGTTAACTTAAATGTTAAATGTTTACCAGATTCTCGTCGGAACAATTGGCCGAGACGGGGTCAGGGCTGCGACAAACGTCATCCAGGAAATCATCCAAGAAGGACGTGTCAGCCTGGGGGACGGTGCTAGGACCAGGGATGGTGCTAGGGTCAGGGGTGATGCTGGGGCTAGAGGTGAGGCCATGGTCAGGGGTGATGCTGGGGCCAGAGGCGAGGCCATGGTCAGGGACGGTGTTAGAGCCAGAGGCGAGGCCATGGTCAGGGGTGATGCTAGGGCCAGGAGTGAGGCCATGGTCAGGGACGGTGTTAGGGTCAGGAGTGAGGTCATGGTCAGTAACGGTGTTAGGGTCAGGAGTGAGGCCATGGTCAGGGACGGTGTTAGGGTCAGGAGTGAGGCCATGGTCAGGGACGGTGTTAGGGTCAGGAGTGAGGTCATGGTCAGGGACGGTGTTAGGGTCAGGAGTGAGGTCATGGTCAGGGACGGTGTTAGCGTCAGGAGTGAGGCCATGGTCAGGGACGGTGCTAGGGCCAGGAGTGAGGCCATGGTCAGGGCCAGGGGCGGAGCCAGTGCCAGGGAAGACACCAGAGGTTGCCTCCATCTCACCAACCAGCTTCTGGGTTAGCAGTCTTACAGAGTTTTTAACTTGACTCGTGAGGCAGTCCTGCTCGGAGAACAACCCCACATTCCATCCAAACATCTCCTCTATTAAAAGCATCAGCTGGTCCTGAGAATACAAAACACACAGACACCATTACGTCTCCACTGCCTACAGGGACAGGAAGTGAAGTGAGAGAGTAGCAGGAAGAGGAAGTGATGTGTGTACCTGCAGATGCGTCTTACAACGCTGTGCGTCATCCTGTGAGGTGGCGTCAAGAAGAAGAAAGTTCAGGACTTTGTCTATTGCTTCGAGCACGCCACCTTGCTCCTAGGAGGAAAACAACAACAACAACAACAACAACAACAACAACAACAGACAACCATTAGCCTTTTCAACAACAGACAACTCAATATCCACTCCATCTCCATTTCCATGTGGATAGAAATACTCCCTATTGAAATATCTACAGTTAACTTACTGTACAATCAATACCTACATCAGCATGTCGTCTCCTTTGTATGAATTCACTCACAATTTCAAGTGGGGCGTTGTCCTCAATAAGCTGTCCCACGATGATGTACTCGTACACCACGTCAATCACATTGAGGTGGTAGACCTTTACCCAAACAATAGAAAGAAAGAGACATCAATAAGTAAGTTAACCCTAATAAACCCCATTAAGTCATAAAGTAACAATAAACATGGACAGTGTAGAGTATCTATCTGGATGTACTTACCCCCATGGTGGCCAGTTCTCTAGCCACTGACTCCCTGCGCTCAGGGTCAGTCACCATGGCCACCAGGTCATCATAGGCTGCCTGGAAACCAGCCAGGTCCTGACACAAACACAACAAAAACCACCACAACAACAACAACCACAACCGAGAACAACAACAACAACAACCACCACAACAACAACAACCACAACAACCAGAGAACAACAACCACAACCACAAGAGCAGAGGGTAAATAACAGTGTCAGTACATACAATGGTAAATAATATCAAGTAATTGAAACACTGGCCAATGGTTAAGTTAGTTACCCGTCCATGCAGGGACACCAGGCCTCCCAGGACTGTCCTGCCAGCCACGGTCATCTGGCTGCGGGTGCCAGCGTCGGACTGCAGGGCCTGGGCATGGAGGAGAGGAAGACATTAGGCGATTGACACAATGACAATTACATACACTCATACAAGTCATAATGCTGTGTACTTACACTGAAAGCCAGGCGAAGGCCATCCAATTTGACAGAAAAGTCGGTGACCCCCTTCGTCTCCAGGTGGGCCCTGAGAATGAGAGAGACAACATCACATGATCAATGACCACTTACGGGACAACAACCTGGATTAGATTGGTCATGTAGATAGATGAGTCAGCACTCACTCAATGCTGGGAACTTCATCCATCGCATGAAGCAGATCCATTTCCTCTTCCTTTAGATTATGTTACACAGGGACACACTGTATTAACAATGACTGTGTCTTCATTTATGGACTTCACTATTTACTCTACACCACATCAGAGTCCACAGAGAGAGTTAAAGAGAAGGTAGAGTGAGCAGTCTTTACCTCATCGAAGAAGGCCTGGAATTCAAAATGGCCAGAGCCAGTGCCAGGGGTGGGGCCAGAGTGGGCCTGGTACTCAGGGGCGGGGCCAGAGTGGGTCTGATACTCAGGGGCGGGCCCAGAGTGGGCCTGGTACTCAGGGGCAGGGCCAGAGTGGGTCTGGTACTGAGGGGCGGGCCCAGAGTGGGTCTGATACTCAGGGGCGGGGCCAGAGTGGGTCTGGTACTCAGGGGTGGGGGCTGGGGTGGGGCCAGAGCCAGGGCCAAAGCCAAAGCGGGGTTCCAGTGGGGTTGAGTCTGATGTCCTCTCACTCCAAGTGTTGTGACACGCTTCCCAGCAGGAGTTCACCTTCAGCCCACTGTATTCTCGGTAGACGTCCCGCAGCTGCAAAGAACACAGTATCTTACCAATCAGATACCGCCATCCACTACACAACAATGAAACACTAGCCAATCAGAACAATGGGGGGCATTTACCTTGACGTCATCCGAATAGCGATACTGGGAGGTCTCCTCCAATCGGTAGGATATCCACTGCTGGATTCTCCCGCCCATGATCTACAGAGGGAGGAAAGACAGAGGAACTCCTCTAATATCTTTAAAACAAAGGTAGTTATGTATCTATAATAAATCAATGCTCACCAGACTAGAAACCAAACCATTGCTTAAAAGACAATAAGACGTTAGAATAAATGTATGAAACAGGAATGTGCTCCCACCTGAATCCCAGTATGCACCTTGGTCTCCGTCTTGGAGAGGGGATCAAGCTGAAGGTGAAGACCATAAGAACATGCACTATGATTCTGCCGTACATTCACTTTGATGTCAGTTCCTTAAGGGACATAGAGACATGAGACCATAGAAATAGAATTCTTATAATATTTCATGTGATTGTTTCCAGTGTTCTATTCTAATTCTATACATGAGACACTCACATGCCGGTTGTTCACTGAGTCTCCTGTTGTCAGGCTCAACCACATCCAGGTCACGACCCCTGTGACCTCACAGATGCTGACCCATTTGACTTCTGAGCTCTGAAGTAAAATCAGTCAAATAATATCAATACATATGAGGGTGTATGTTCAAATTGTATGTCAAAAATGAAATACTCAAGTATAAGGTAAAGCAGGATCAGGGAGTGATAATGTCACACAAGAAGCCAGTAAGTGCTTCTATACATTGGCTCTCAGTGCAGGCAAGGAATTAGAAAATCCATTCCTTGAGTGCAGGTAGCCTTTTGAAGATTAAGCCTTAATATCACATTCTATATTGGAACATTTGAACTGAGAACACTCAGCTTACCTGTGGGCCTCTGAAATTACACTCAGTAATGGTAAACTCCCAGAACTGGTTTGATTTTTGGACCTCAGAGGTGAAATCCTTCTGTAGAAGGACAGAATGTCAAAATCTGTAGAATGTCAAAATTGGCACAAAATACAGTGAATACACCAACTGGGACACTGTATGTGACAGTCTTGGTGCTCTTACCTGGATAGTGGCCAGTGGGCCGCAATATCCACGGCTGTATTTCCAGGGCAACAGCTGCAAACAAATAAACAAAGGCTGTGAGGCTGCCGATATTCTCAGTACCTTGAAGTGTTCTAGAACCCTCTGTGTTGATTGGAATGTCAGTTTCATTGGCAAGGCTATAAAGAGGAGGTGAAGTGAGTGCAGAAGTCTTTACCTCATTGAAGAATCCCTGGAGTTCCCTACCAGGGGCGGAGCTAGGTCCAGGGGCGGGGCCACGGCCAGAGTGGGCCTGAAATTCAGGGGCAAGGGTGGGGCTAAAGCCAAAGCCGGGCCAAAACCAGAGTGTTTGGGTCCCGGTGATATCGACCCCAAGGAAGTTCCCGGGGCTGACCCATTTGACGTACTCGCGCTAAAGGAAAATCAGTCAGTATTTCAATATATCTGAGGGTAGGCTTTATGTTCAAATGGAATACTTAAGTAGGATGTAAAGTAGGATTGGGCAGTGATACTGTCATACAAGAAGCAAGTGCCGTCTAGTGATAATGTCTCACCGGCCATGCTGGGGAGATTTCCTCCTCAGGTTGGGGAAGAGGTGTGGCCTCAGCTGGGAGAGGCGTGGCCTCAACAGGAAGAGGTGTGGCCTCCGCAGGAAGAGGAAGAGGCTCTCTGGCCTTGGTGACCACCTTCAGACACAAACAAACAAACAAACAAACAACGGTTGTGAGGTGGTTGATAATATTCTCAATACCTTGAGGTGTTCTAGAACCCTCTGTTGATTGGAATGTCAGTCTTACTGGCAGCGCTGTGGTTTTCACCTCCTCCTGAGGAAGGTGATGAAGCAGGGGTGAAGAGTCACCCAGAGGCACCCAGTCGTTCTTGTCATACGACCATTCCAGAGAGACGTCTTCTAAAATGATTAAAAAGAAAAAATGCAACCAAAGAGATAATAACGTAATTACATGAGTGCAACAATGGCAATACAGCGCAACAATACCATAGATTTAGATCTGATAGAACATAGATAGAACCAGAATTAGAATGGATCTCTGTCGGATCTCTGTGGGAATAGGGCTTCTGTGTTCTACACATGCAGTTACGGTTACCATGGCAATTATGTATCACATTTCCATCGTCAGCCATCTTTTGGTGTAGGCCGTACTAACCAAATTGCCAGTATGAGGAACCATGTCCATTCTAATTACTCTATTCCATTATTTGGCCCCTCATTCTATTTCTATGACCCTCACCCTGCCCAGAGTGGTATATCATAAGTAGAACACTCTGACCCTCCCCATGTCCATTCTGGAACCACGACAACATTTTGGGTTGTACCGTTGGTTGTACGCGATGACCTTGTCTTAGAACACCTGGTTACTTTAGCAACGGTTGCTATAGTAACCAGTTGCTCTGTGATGACCTCATCTGTAGACTACCTGGTTACTGTAGCAACGGCTGCTGTAGTAACCAGGTGTTCTGTGATGACCTCATCTGTAGACCACCTGGTTACTGTAGCAACGGTTGCTGTAGTAACCAGGTGTTCTGTGATGACCTCATCTGGAGACCACCTGGTTACTGTAGCAACGGTTGCTGTAGTAACCAGGGGTTCTGTGATGACCTCATCTGTAGACCACCTGGTTACTGTAGCAACGGTTGCTGTAGTAACCAGGTGTTCTGTGATGACCTCATCTGGAGACCACCTGGTTACTGTAGCAACGGTTGCTATAGTAACCAGGTGTTCTGTGATGACCTCATCTGTAGACCACCTGGTTACTGTAGCAACGGTTGCTATAGTAACCAGGTGTCATCTTGCCAAGGAACTACAAAAAAACATGCTATGCAACCATAAACAATGCTGAAACAGGTGGTTTAACCTTCTGTAGGCATTGCCTACTATTCAAATGAAAGTGGGTCCTGGACTATTGTCCAAAGAAATTGTTCAACCTACTCTCATAGACCCAGTCCACCTTCTTCCGAAAGTGGTATACGCCTTTTCTCACTTCCGCGATGAATATCTCACGCCTTGAAACTGTAAACTTGGCACAACGTACCTTGGCATACACTACAGACATTATTGCTCGCCTGTCAAGTATAGAGAGCTCTGAACTATTCCCTACGACTGCAAAATTGCATCTGAAGTTTTTAGCGCCCTCCAGAATGTTTAAAAGCACCGTAACAATTGATCTCCATGGTGTTGGTGAAGCACTTTAAGTTAACGCGTTCCTCTGTGACGCACCATAACTCCAAATCTGCCTGTCGCATTTCGCGGTCGCAGGCCAACTCTCTTTTAATGATTTTGCAGTTGTACAACCTGTAAAGCATGTTTGAGGTCCAGCCTGATTTTTGATATCTTGTCCCTGAAAAATGTGGCAAATTCTTCGCTTTTTGATACTGAGGAGAATAAAATGTGTTTTTTTGGGGCTGGATTTATGAGGCTGTCAATAGTTGAGAAAAGTATTCTAGATTATTAGAAATCAGCTTTGAGAAATGAGCTTGTCTTGCATTTCTAATTGCTCTGTTGAAGTTGGTGAGGTGTTCTTTAAAAATGTCAAAATGGACTTGCAGCTTAGTTTTTCTCCATTGACGTTCATCTCTCCTACAGTTTTTCTTTAAGTTAATAATATCCCCTGTTCTCCATGGTGGTTTCTGTTTAGTTAGTCTTCTTAAGTTTGACTGGTGCTACAGTGTCAATGGTAGTCTTTAACTTATTATTAAAATTGTTGACTAAAATTGTTGACTAGAATTCAGCCACGTTATCCACATGTAGATTAAAATCACCCAGTAGCATAATGTTGTCATAATTTGTACTGACAATGGACAACAATTCAGAGAATTCATCCAGGAAGATAGGACACTGTTTGGGGGGTCAATATATGGTTATAACAAGTACAGGAGGTTGGAATGTTAACAGTATAGCATGATGTTCAAAGGAGTGAAATCACCAATAGGGATATTTCTACAGTTCAGGGCATCAGCAAATATACAGGCAGTCCCACCACCTTTTTTTACCATTCCTAGTAGAGTGTTCAATAAGAACAGCAGGTCCATCGCTATTTAACCAGGTTTCTGTTAAAAACATGCAGTCAAGTTTATGTTCAGAGATGAGTTCATTGATAACAAAGGACTTATTGCTAAGTGATCGAACAATGAGAAGTGCCATATCAATTTTTTCCCATACAGGCTTTCGTAGCGCAGGGGATGGAGCATTTAATGGGATGGTGATCAGATTATTTTTAGTTATACCACGGGTAGTACATTTTAGCTGATGGTTGAAAGATCTAACATGTTGCCTGTTGCCAATAGTAACTGGGACTGTATTAGAATGAAAACAAACATCTCTACTGTGAGAAATTAATGAGTATTTGTTAATTAGTCCAGGACCCTTGTGTTGACCATGACAGGCTGTAGTAATCACACAAGGTAATTGACTGATTTGATTGACTTTGTTTTGTTGGAATGGGTGATGTCGTTACCCTGTGGGGGCCTGGACTTTCTCAGACAGTTGTGTCAGTGTGTTGGATGACAAAGTCCATGTTAGCAGAGAGAAAGTGTGCACTAGTGCGGTTGGGGTGGAGTCCATCACCCTTATAGTACTCACTATGGTTCAGTTATAAGGGGGAAAAATAGAGTGTGCCACATTAGCTACAAAATATGTAACCTCCTGCCACACCATGAAAACTGAAAATATATAAAAGAAAATGCTATGTTATGTTCTGAACACACAACACACTTAATTGACTACACAGATAACAGGCTACATGTAACCATGTGTAAAATAAAGATGGAAAAAAAGAGAAACAAGATGGAAAACAAACAAACCACAAAAACATTTTTATAGTTTAATTCCCAACCTGTAAATACATACCTCATAAATAAGTTGTACCTAAAAGTGTAATAAAATGTTTCCCACTGGGTGGTATTTTGTATATATTGCTCTTCCAACCTGGCTATACCTAATGCCATTCTATAAGAATCAAGGATAAATCTGGGTAGCTACCAAAAAAGTATAGTATAGCTGTATAGTCAGCCATTTATGGTCATGTAGGCAGAGAGACACTTACACAATATCTATCTAATGCAATTTTAGTTTGAACTGAAGTACATGTTATGTTTGCTGCTGTGGAGTGTGTCTGCAGCCTACTGCACCACTACATGTGTTCTCTTATTTAGCCCCTCCTCTATCTCTCTACCTCATGTGTCTGCACTTCTCACTCCGGAAACACCTTCCTTCTCCGTCACCTCTTGTGTGCCGTCATCCACCAGTCCAGCTGGTGTCAATTTTTTTTTACAAAAAATCCAGAACATACAAAACAAGAAAACATCACATTATGCACAATACAAACATCAATCTATGAAGTTTATTTGTATAGAGCTTTTTAAAAATCACAAAGTGCTTCACAACAAAATAATAGGTAACAATATAAACAATAAATACAATACAAACAATATGATCTAACACCAAATCATAGACTGCCAGGAGTAAGCCAATGAAAAAACTCCCCAGAGGGGAGAAAAATATAGGGCACAGTGGCAAGGAAAAACTCTCTCAGAGGAAGAAACCTTGAGAGGAACCAGACTCCTGGGGGACCCATCCTCTGGCTGATCAGGTGCTGAACAGTAAACTAATGTGGAATGTGGTGTGGTGCAAGAGTTCAGGGGTCTGTAGTGAAGTCCCTAGTTTTGAGGGGTTCAGAGCCCCTCGGACAGATGAGCACAAAGAGGACAACACAAGATTAGAAGCTGTTGCAAACTGAAAAACTGATATATTAAACAGTAGGAGAGAATCAGCATAAAGCAGGTGGCCTGAGGCCCCCGGCCCCCGGCCCCCGCACATCTAAAATCTACATCTAAAGGACAAGGCCAGCGCCCGCTTACACTGCTTCCATGCTACCACGGGCAGCCTGCCGGGTGGGGGGGGGGGGGGGGGGGGGTAGTCAAGGGTTCTGGGTTAGGATGGGAAACACGATACGAACTTGGGTTAGGGTGAGGGAGAGAGTGGGATTGAGTAACCACCTAGCAAGCCAGCCACCCAGGCAGAGACAGGAAGGACAGTTTATCGCCGGGCTAAGAGTTAAGTCATAAGTCTGACTAAAGAGATAAGTCTTGAGCCTAGATTTGAAAATTGAGACAGAATCTGACTCCCTAACATGAATCGGAAGATTATTCCAGAGGTGGGGTGCAGTAGTCTGCAGTAGTCTTAGATATTCTGGGAACAGCTAATCCCCCTGTTTTGTGAACGAAGCGCACATGAAGGTTTATACGGCTGAAGGAGGTTGACGAGATAGAGAGTGAGTCCATGTAACGCTTTATAGGCTAATAATAAAATGTGAAGTCTGCTCGTGCTTTAATCGGAAGCCAGTGCAAAGACACAAGTACTGGAGTGATGTGATCATACACCAAGGTTTTTTACTGTCTGCTTATGAGTGATCGTACAGCCGTAGAGAATGAGCGTCAGATTGGGACAAGACGAAAACTCAACATGGACAAGAAACAAAAAATGAATGTCTGCCACGGTGTAGAAAACAAAATAAAGACTGTAAATGTAAATGTATGTTTTGTAGCCATTGAGAGTAGCAGCCCATTGATTGACCCTGTGTGTCTAAAAGCTAAAGAAAACAAAACAAATACAGGGTAATATAGGCTAATAACCTTGTTAGTTTTCATACCAACATTATTACTTCTACTGTTGGTTAATAATAAATCAAAGACAAATCTGATCAATCAAAAGGGCTTTCCCAGCATTTTCCCATAAAAAAAATGATGTGTGCTTCTCAACCAATGAATGGAGCAAGTTTGCTATGGCACGTGAACAGATTGAATCGAGGGCATGCCTTATGCGAATGAGCACATGTAGCCAGAAGGGAGCTCATGTTGAGATGTTTACACAGCCACATATGACCAGTAGTGATAGACCAATAAGTAAAAACCAAACATACATAAAACTTGTATTAATTTGAAACGCTTATATTATTCTGAATAAGTTTGATATGAAACATATCCTGAAAGCTATTGCCCTATCAAGTTTGCAGAAACATGTTGAGTAAACTTTTTAAAAGTAAAAAAATAAATAATAATCCATTCAATATTTTGCAGCAAATTCTACTTTTTTATTTTAACATTAAAAAAAAAATCATTTCACAATGAGCCCACTTCATCCCATCACAACTTCAATATCCCATCATAAAACTCAACACGGTACAAAACATATATATATAGGTTCTTTTTTTTTTTTTTTTTTCACATCCAAAATCAGCTGCAAGATAATAGCATAAAAGAGGTATAGCACTGGCCATATAGGCACTCAAACCTACTTTACAACTGAGTTGGGCACTGCAAATTACATTCACATCTCCCCCCTCACACCTCTTCTTTATGCATTTAAAGGTCACATCATAGGGTCCAAAAGGTCACCTGATGTCCTTTCAGTCACTCCGGTGGTCAGATAGGCTGTGACACTGGTTGAGCAGTAGAAGCTCCCTCTGTCTGCACCATCCTTATGTGATCCCCACCATCTTTTCTAATCAACGTATGAAGTGTCAGGTTTGTGTAGTGGGCAGCCCCATTAGACAGGGGCCACGCCGCAGGGCTGGGTGGTTGCTGGCAAACATGGTTTGTGCAGTGGAGAACTTGATGAAGGTGGCGCGGCTCTCTCTGCTCTGCGCCCTGGCCGCAGCACGTGCCAGGATGTCCATGATCCTCAGGAGGTTGTGCTCACTGTGGGAAACAGAATATGACGGGTCAAAATATGTCAGAACAATAAGACACTGCACCATACATTGAGGATGAGAATGGTTTGGCACCATGTACAACTTGATAAGACAAAGATTTAATTGTCAGTGCCTTTCCTAATACTTGACCCTCACCTGTACACATGGATACTGGAGGCGACACACCAGGCCGTTTCACCCTCTGGGGTGGGGGGCTCCTGCAGTACTCTGCGGGCCAGACAGAGGGCAGCACCTGCCAGCTCAGCAGGCAAGAAGACCACGCACTGGCCCTCCAGCAGAGACAGCTCCAGCAGGTAACGGGCCATCCACGTCACCTGGTACACAGACAGAGGGAGTCTAGGTGTTTAAAGAATATCATGTAATCTTAAAGGCACAATCTGGGAATCTGTTCAATTTAAATGGTAATTTAAATTCATGATCATAGCCATATTTTCTTATTTCTGAAGTATGGTGGAGACATGCAGGCTTGAGCAAAAATGTATCTCAAGTTTAACAGATCAATTTTTGCTAGAGAACAATATCACAATAATTAAACTGAAGAGACAGCTGTCAAATAAAAGAGGTCAAAGGTAAAGACTGAGGTTCACCAACTTTGGTGCTGCAGCGTGCGATGGAGGCAATGAGGAGGAGGAAGTGCAGCGGGGGGCAGTTGGACAGCTCAAAATTGAGCTCACAGAGGACCCGGCGCTCCATGCGCAGCAGCTGCCGTTTAGTGTAGCAATTCTCCATCAAGAAACACAGCTCTGACACCTGGTGAGAGGGTTACAGAACCCCAGTTAAAATACTGCATACTGCAGCTCTATTTGAATACCTTAGAAAATGCACTGTTCCTTCTTCCTC
The DNA here is from genome assembly GCF_951799395.1 of Argentina silus. NCBI lineage: Eukaryota > Metazoa > Chordata > Actinopteri > Argentiniformes > Argentinidae > Argentina > Argentina silus. Next base: position 36,361,229 of record NC_139653.1, read on the forward strand.
AGTACTTTACATTATAATTATAATAATACCAAGTGTGAGGAAGACAGTGAGCCACAGCCATGGGGGTGATGGAGGCCGATAGAATACCTCAGGGAGAACATTCTCTTCCTTCTTGGCTGCCAGGAAGAGACAGACGACTCCTAGGAGCTGCAGGTTGGCAATGGATACCTTGATCTGGCGCAGGGAGCGGTTGATGAGGTAGACAGCCAGGTAGAGGGTCTCATCCGAGAAATTGTACACCTCCTATGGGGAGGTGTAGGGAGGGGCACACAGATGGGTGAGCTACTCGTGCTACCTTTCTTAGAAGTAGAGGAATAGTGAATGAAGAGAGAGGGCTAAATGAAGGGAACAGATAGAAAAAGTACACTACTCACATGGACCTGGATGATCCAGTCTACCAGGATGGTGCGGTGGCTGTCTGTGAAAGGCCAGTCCAGGTTTGTATTAGGGAAGGTGCACCGCAACTGACTTCTCTGGAGGAGGAAAGCAAAGAGAGGTCAGACACCACAGCACTTTAATGTTCTAGAGACCAACATATCACAATCAAAAAGTGTGTTGGGGGAGGGTTCTCCCATGGTTCTGATCTCCTCACCATCATGTCTGAGAAGACATCCCAGGCATACACCGTGTCACAGATTAGGCCCAGTTTCTCCATGCTCAGCTCCAACTCATGGAGCAGTAGGTCAGGCACCAGGCACCGGCACCCCCACCAGGGCATGAAGAGCTGAACAGCCTCCTCTTCACACCCATCTGGCCATTCAGGAGGCAGGGCGAGGGGAGGATAAGCACAGATAAACATGGAGAAGCTCTCATTCAGTTGAATAAGAATGGAGTTATTCTTGTCAGAGTAGGCAAAAGAAGTAGAGTATCTGTGATAAAAGAACACCTAAGTGTGCATAGATTGACAGGACTGAATGTATTATGCATATTCAGAACTCAAGGACGTAACCTGCTGATGTTTTGACTGTATATGCATGGTCTAATAAATGAATTCTCAAGCATGTGTCGTTACTTGAAAGTATAAAGGGAGAGTGAATTGTGCCATGACCTGAGCACATGTGGCTGTCTTCCTCATGGTAGCCCCTGATAATGCCATCATCTGTCGACACTGGCAGCCTCCTGGCCTGCGCAGAGGAAGGAATGCCAGATGTACGGTAAGAGTGCAATGATACAGAGTGCAATGACACCATAAGCCTTTGTATTGACAAATAAAGAAAAACACTTGATAACTCAAAAGAAGGCTAGAATATCAATTATTTACACACCTGAACATGTGAACATGTGGGCCTTATAAGGAAGAGGAAATGAAAGGGAGAAATACAGGGTGCAGCAGAAGGAAAGAGAAGGCCTACCCATTTACAGTTCCCAACCATCCTGCATCATGTGCCTCCCAGGAACCTCTAATTCCAGCCACAAAGGATGGAGGCAATTAGTTTAGCAATTGGGATTGATGATGCGCTTTACACACCTGCAAAACGAATTTCCCCCACCCTTTGTTTGTTACATTATTATGTGTCAATTTATATGTATGTCCTTATTTCTCTGCCTCTAAGCCTATGCAAAGCTCCCGCTGCTGAGGAAAATACTAGAAGCATAAAACTACGCTGCTTCAAGGAGAGCCTCACTTCGCTGCTTTTACACGTGGTCTAGAATGTCTCAGATGACCGTTAGTTGTTAAACTGCGGCTCACGGTACAGAGACGTTACGGTGCCGTGGCGGCGTTGATCTAGTATAGCCATTATAGGCCTACTGAAATTTTAGTCCAAGCCAATTCAACCTCATGATTCTTCAGAGTTTAAACCATTTATGACCATGACATCACAACACATAGCATAATATCAAGGGCAAATTTGAGCATTGCTACGGAGTAATGGCTTTAGACCTAAACATTGTATTGAGAGGAAGGACTTCAATGTATGAGATGTCAATTTTCACCGCACTAAGGTGCGACTCACCTGCGCGGTTTGAAATGTTTGGTCTCCAAGAAATGCAGGTAATGGTGCATTATTCTAATTTCACACTCACCTTCTTGTGTAAATCCAGCAGATGCATGAAATAGTATAATCCGGTTTTGGCCATGACGGTTCGAACCTGAGACATCGAGTTCACTCAGCAAACTCCGCAGCTATTTAAAAGCCAGGAAGAGCGGCGTCAGTGGATGAGAGGTGGAAAAGTCGCTATAACCTACGCCAAGGGGGCAGCTAATAAACTCGCGTGATTGACTAATTGGCGTGTGGAAGACATCTTCATTTGCATTAGTGGCTGACCACTACGGTGGCCCAGAGGCTGGCTGTGTCCCAAAGTGCGTTCTTGCACTCTATCTCGAGTGTATACCGTACGCTCTAGATAGAGTGCAAGAACGCACTTTGGAACACAGACACCATTTTCAAAAAATGCATATTTTTTAAGTGACATGCTATATTTCATTACAATTTTATCACTTGTTTTAAAAAAAAAAAAAAAAGCTCTCTTTTATTAAAGAAAAATATTTCTATTAAAATAATATTTTTTTTAATTAAAAAGTATTTTTCTAAAGAAAAGGTTGTGTTGTTATTATAGTACATGTTATTGGTTTCGCCCGAGGCTGTTGTACCCGGACTGAGGGACGGCAGGTAAAAACCTACATTGCTTGAATGTTCAGATGCACGTCAAGGAATAAAGCCAGTAAAAGAAACCCTGCCCGTTCATTCCTAGTTAGGAATACAAATAAAACGCAAACATAACAAAGGTAACACTTTATTTGATTATACTTTTGTCTGTAAGCAGTCATTGTTGTTTTCAAAATAAACAAAACCAGTCCCGGCTCACGGACAGCCTGGTTCTTGAGCCTAAAACCTCGGCCCAGAACTAAGGGAGAACATCTCCAACATGTACCTTGCTCTTAGAGGATTAGTCGTGGGTGAAAATGTATTGGTCGCAGGTGGCAGGTTTTTGAGCTACTTTAAAAGTGCACCGCGGCCGCCATGGCATTTGTCTTTAAAAAATAAAATCAATTGATTTGACAGTGACCTGCTGCTTGGGACTATCAGGCAGTGAGGCAGGCTGTTGCTGAATAAGTCAGTGAGCGGCGGATGTGGGTAAGTGTGGCGGCAGCTGAGCTGACTGAGTTAGAGGAGCAGTGCACACGATGAAGGGCTACCACCAAACCAGCACTACTGTTTTGGTGAGAACTTATCTCTAACTCCATAACTGATTACTGGATTGATTGATTAATAGTAGAATAAAACTCTCTTTATGTACTTGATGGATCTCCTCTCATTTTCCTTTCCACTGGATTGATTTAATTGATTTTGTGAGAGTCTTATTATGGTGGCGGATAAAGTTAAAGATGGTTGGTTAGTTGGTTTGATGGATGAATGCATAAATGAAAGAGGGGAGGTTAAGATAGATCATTACAATTAACAGGTTAATCAGTATAGGTTAGACTACTATACACTGAGTGAAGCAGGAATGACTGGTGAAGGGAAGAAAGAATGATGCTAGGTAGTTGAAAGGTTAGATACTGTAGATATAAGGTTGGAAAGACAGATAGTGTGTTAAACAGTCATAGCTAGAGAGAGACAGCTTGTATTGTTAGGACAAGCAGTTCCAGGTGGAGGTATTATGGCAGGTGTTATTAACACTCTGACAGCATGCTTTAATTAACGTGTTATTTTTACCTTCACGTGTCCACCTGTCCTGATGACAGATCAAGGGTCATAGTTCATGGCTACATAGAGAACCAATAGAGCTGTGATGATGATGATGATGATGATGATGATGATGATGATGATGATGATGATGATGATGATGATGTATATATATATATGTTACCACGAGTGTTGCGGATCAGCTCCTACTCAACTTCACCATTTTCTTACTATTTTGCTAATTATTATTGCCTTTTGTGTGCAGCACATTGCTGCTCTTCTTTCCTATGTCCGCCAAGCTCTTCTGGACATAAGATCCATTTGTACTTACCGCAACTTCGACCTAACGCACACGGATCCTGTGGTTCAAAAATGTCATATGTTGGTTCCCATTGACTTATATGTTAAAAAGTCCACTTTCCAATTTGTACAGTTTAGAAAGTTGAATGGGTATCTAAACCAAAAGTCATAGAAACGTGAGTTAGACTTCTCCGCATGTTGTAAAGTTGGATTGGTGTGAATAACTTAAAAGTTGTAGGAGGAGTAGAAGAATTTAAATAATAATTAGAAAAATACATTTTATGGCAGTGGAAAAAGGTCTAAAGATGTTTAGATAGATTTGCTGGGTAGTTGATAGAAAGTGTGGTGGTCTTATTATGGTCGTAGATAAAGTTAGAGATATTTTTGTTGGATGGATGGATAGAATGTTAGATAGATAGATAGGATGATTCAGGGGTACTTCAATGGAGTGTGTAGGGAGTTGGTTGGTTGAGAGTGGTAGAATTGGTTGATTAACCGGGTGAGAGTTTTTGGAGTTACAAAAAGCTTAATAGTTTAAAAGGTTTAATAGGTATCAGAAAGCTTTTATCTCGGTTGATGAAGATTTTCTGGGTAGTTGAAAAAGGTGAGAGGTTGGTTAGGTTGGTTGATTGGTGGATGAATGGATAGATGAGAGAGGGAAGCTATAGACAGATCAAAACAATTATGAGGTTAATCAATATGGGTTATACTGAGTGAAGCAGTAGTGACTAGTGAAAGGAAGAAAAGCCCATCTAATAATATGTATGTCGAAGAACAATAGTTGGACATGCTGAAGCAAGCCCACCTAATAATAATAAGTATGTCCAAATACAATAGTTGCTGAAGCACCCCCACCTAATAAGGAGCTAGCGGGTAGGATTTAGTTCCTCTGTTTCAGGCACACACTCCAACACAGTAGGTGGCGGCAGCAATAGCGTTGGATGCAAACGGCCATACAACTCCACGGAAGAAAAAATTGGACTTTTTAGGCAATAATGTAAATTGTTTGGATCTGTTATCATGTGAGTTTACAAGAAAACAATCCTGAGTGACCTGTCTATGTTTAGTTTCGGTTTACAACTACAGCGCAGTCTAGCTGCCAACTGACTATGACCATATTATTTTTACATTTTGGATGTTGTATATATAGGTGGGACTAAGTGCAGTTATGCACATGATCAGTAAGACCTGTGTGGTAGTTTAGCTTGCTAACATCCTCTGCTCTATGCCATGGCATAGGCTTTATGGACAGATAAGAGTCGGAGACTTTCTCTTATATCGAAATTAAAATAACCCCGAATACACAGTTTAAAATCATTCTTACACTGACTGATGCAATGGTTCGTCGGGTGGTTGTCCAATTTTGACGGCCGTCAAGTTTCTCAAATTGCTCTTGCAAAGTAATTTAATAGCAAGTAAAGGGAGTTAGTGAGCTAACTTTGACTAAATCCCGAGTTGTAGCTAAAGTTAGCTCGCTAACTCCCATAGCTCGCTTCGTGGTATACCCCTCGAAAAGTTTTTGTGTTTGTTTGTTTTTTGCAACTCAAGGCACATTTGGTTAGCTTGATGTCCGTCAAATGGACGACAATCAGTGAAAGAATGATTTGATCATAAACTGTCTTGGCGGAGTCATTTTTATTTTGATACATGGCAAATTCTCCGACTGTCTGCCCGTAATTGATACATGAGACTGCATAGAATGCTATGGTATCTGGCTAGCTATTACCTAGCGGATTTAATTCCATGCTACTGTCTGATACTACTGCACTGATAGCTAGCTACGCTAATTTGTGTGCTTTAAGTTTGTGATGGCTCTCTCCAGTGTTGTTACTAACAGGGGTCGGGGTATCACGGTTGATATGAAGTACTACGGGAAGGAGAGGGTTGTGGCGTTGGTGGATATGGACTGTTTCTACGTGCAGGTGGAACAGAGGCTGAACCCAGCTCTGAAGAATACCCCTTGTGTGGTGGCTCAGTACAAGACGTGGAAGGGAGGCAGGTGAGTTCCCAACAGAGAGACTGATTTGGATGGCTAATGCAATTGAGAGAGCGATCTATAGTAGAGTATTTATCTAATTAAACATTAGGCAGCCATAACTAATATAAAGCTGTTCAGCTCGATCATGAAAAAAGAAATCACTTAAATCCACCCAAAAACATGCTGCAAGCAGGATCGACCCCTACAACTCACGCGTGAAAGATCAGGGACATCTCTATCATGCTACACGAACTACATGAGAAAGGGAGACATTACATAAAGCTAGCTCGGTACAAACGCATATTAACTAAATTACACCTAATTTACTATCCATAAATACAAACGCATATTAGCTAAATTGCAGCCATTAAACACAGTCCAATAAATACACTTGCTCTCATACTTCTGATTATTGCGCTAAATCAAAACCCGGAAATGTCCCGGAAGTAGAAGCTACCTGAGTAGCTATTCATAGAGAGTCGGATTTCCCTTATACCGGTTATTGTCATTCAGAGAACACAGCTTACTTGCTAACTAGTATCACTCACCACCACTGGTACCATATTCTTCCTGATTCAGGACACGGTCAATTGTCATCATGAAAGATTAGGTAGTTTGCTAAGCTTCTGTTCAGTCAGGTTGGTGTACTTTTATGACAAGCTGTGTAAAGTAGCTTGTAAATTGAGGTACAGATTTGCATGGCCAATGCTGCACAGCCCGTTGTTCACAGAGTATGTAAATAGAGGACACATTTTCATTTACGATAATGTCCTGTCTGACCAAGAGACAAATACTATGTACAGATGTACAGTTCAAATCCGCACATTCAGTAAACAAAGGTTAACACTGCACACTTTTTATACAAGTTGGTTTCCAGTGTTATTCTGTGATTGTGAGGTCTGATTTTAGGAAAGCGAATGATACTGTCCATGTGCCCTGACAGAAGGCTCTGGCTCCCTTGCCAGGCACCCTAAATTAAAGCATGGTTCAGGAGGTCTAACTTCATAAGTGCATTTAAAGCAATAAATTACCTATTTTTCAATTGCATTGGCCTCTCAAAGCAGTATCTGTGTTGGCAACTCACCCGCCTGATCAGCCACTTGCTAATTCACAACAATTCAAAATGCTTGTATTAATCCCGCAAGGGGCAATTCATGTGTGCGCTCTCCACAGTGGTGTGCAACACTCCACTATAGCCCTACTATCTTGATTGGAATATGTTGTTCTTTATCAGCATCATAGCTGTCAGCTACGAGGCCAGGGCCCATGGGGTTACCAGGAACATGTGGGCAGATGATGCCAAGAAGCTGTGCCCGGATCTCCAGGTAGCACGGGTTAGGGAGTCTCACGGGAAGGCAGACCTCACCCAGTAAGTGCTGTCTTCCGTCCAGTGTTTACACCTATTTTACCCCTACCTGATCCATCCCATGCAGGATGATGTCACCACACAATAGAATAGCCAACACTGCTCACCTGATAAATGTTTGCTGACTACATGCACATTAGCCGAATCTTTGATGGGGTGGTTCATAAAGATATACTACGCTGAACTATGGCACTAGTACCTGCTGAGAAAAAAAACAGTGCTAACTAGCTAACTGTCTCCCTTTGTGCAGTTACCGTGACGCGAGTGTGGAGGTGATCGAGGTGATGTCGCACTTCGCTGTAATTGAGAAGGCCAGTATTGATGAGGCCTTCATGGACCTGACTGCTGCCGTACAGCAGAGACTAAAGGGCATGGCGGACCAGAGGATAGAGCCTCAGCTACTGAAGACAACCCATGTCCAGGGCTACCCACTGCCTCTTGACCAGGAGGTGGCAACAGAGGACACAGTTTCTGCTAAAGGTGGGTTTTTAATCTCCCTAATTAATAAGTCTATGATTTATCTATCTCCAAGGGTGTTGGATTTATGAGAGACTGTTTGTGATAGCGCGTCCAGTGGATACAAATGTGTATCTATATCTTAGGGCTGGGCAGTATATCAACATTTGTTATACCGATTTGATATACGCTGTGATATGGAATTTGACTATACTGTCTAAACACGACACATGCAGATTGTGTGCTGCAACAGTTTGATTCATAATTTAACATTATGAAACATTGAAACATTGAAACATTTTAGCTCTCATGAACAGCTTTTCATACATGCAACAGCAGAAAATATAATTTCCCATCCCATGCCATCCTCTGAATGGTTAACAGACTTCATGGCTATGGTGCCACAGGCACACCTATGCAGTGCATTGTGCCTATCAAATTTGTGGCTGTTTGAAGATTCATAATGACAGCTTAAGGGGCACAAGTTCTTGTTAAAGGCTTTGAGGTATCCCCTGTATCTTTGGTGGAAATGTTTTGAAGTGAGCTGTGCATTGAGTCAGGTTATGCATAGTCATTAAATATATTTAGGACATTGATTATTAAGAAACAAAAAATACCATCATACCAAATATCATATCAATTTAAAAAAAAAAAGAAATACTGTGAGATGATATTTGGGCAACATCGCCCAGCCATACTATATCTTTCTTACTACATTTTGGATTGTGTTGCATCCTGACTTTCTGTGTCAGTATCTGTTTGCATCCCTCACGTCCATATGGAGGCTAGCCGTCAGGGCTATGTCTCTCCATACGTGGTGCTCATCTCCATGTCTTTCCCCAGAGGAGCGGAGGTCTCGGGGGCTGCAGGAGTGGTTGTCCTCCCTGGAGGGGGGTCCAGGCTGTGCGGAGCTGCAGCTGGCTGTGGGGGGCCTGATTGTGGAGGAGATGAGGGCTGCTGTGGAGCAGTACACAGGCTTTCGCTGCTCAGCAGGGATATCTCACAACAAGGTGTGTCCTTTACCAAAGTTAGAGAATTGCGCCAATAGTTATGGCTACTCCATTGCTTACACTAACTGTTACTGATCCATACTCTTAACTAATTATTTAAATTATTTATTTATTTAGAAAGTCTCCCTCACTTACTTCATACCTGCCCTGAGTGCCTCTGTAGTAGTCTGAGACCTCTCTGTATAATGTTAGCCATTGGATTGGCTAGCTAGCTAATAAAAAATATTAATACTTTTGCATTTGTCTAGATGATATTCAGAATTCAGTCCTCTACTGGCAGCCTTTGTTACCACCTCCTATCTCTCTCCAGGTGCTGGCCAAACTAGCCTGTGGTCTGAACAAGCCCAACCGCCAGACCCTCCTGCCTTTAGGCTCTGTCCCAGGGCTATTTAACTGTCTCCCTGTCGGCAAGATGTGAGTAACTGTTACTGTTAATGAAGACCAGCACTTTATTGTGTGACACAATGGCTGAACTGCTGTTTGCATAGAAGCATTTGGTGTCCTAAATGGAATGAATTAATGGTAATATTGATAATGATGAATATTGATAATAATGAAGTAAGCTTATCGCATGATGGGGTGTGCATTAACAGCCGATTTCTGCACAGTGTAACAGTGCTTACTGCCCAAAGTGTGTGGATATCGGCTGTTGTTTACCCCGGAGTGTGTTAATGCATTTATAAAACAGATCCCAGATTTTTTTTCCTGTTTTTTTTTTACTTGCTATTTTAGTACTTAAAACTTGACTCCTGAAACGACCAGAGGAGTGCAGATGCCAAGGAATTTTTATAATTAGAAGATGGTTGAGTTGCTCAAAATCCAAAGGTAGCCGTTGTCCACCACGGATACTAGCAACGTAGCCACTGCAGGCATGCGACAGAGTTTTGTCAGTGATGGGTTTCATAGTTCGTTATATCAATTTGTGACAAAGTGCAACGTAGTGGGGACATATTGTAAGTTGTCACAATTCGCAATTATTCACAAGGGCAGAGGATCTCGTCAGACTGTGCATGTGCAACAGTCACTCTCTTTAAATAAAGTAATTTTTTGCAGGTTGGCGCTGTCAACTGAAATCCGACACAATGTGCCCAGCTACTCGGGTAGCGTCTATTTCCCGGTCATTTCCGGGTTTTGATATTGCTCAATAATCAGAATTATGAGTGCATTTCGATTTTATGGATTTTTTTGGGTGCAATTTAGCTAATATGCATTAGGCCCAGACCTTCTTTTACCGCTACTGCAGATGGAAATGGTTGGCAGATGGCTTGGAAAGCTGTTTTAGTCAATCAGATCACATATTTCTCTGAACACGTTTTATAATACATTTTATTCATAAAGAACTTTTTTTAGAACATAGACACATTACAATGATGTAATAAAGAGTAAATGTCTATTAGACTGTGTTGTATTGTATCAAGTCTGTTGTTTCTCTGCAGTCGTAACCTGGGAGGGAAGTTTGGAGCCTCTATCACAGAGACGCTGGAGGTGGAGAACATAGGGGAGCTCACCCGCTTCTCTCTGGCCCAGCTGGGACAGCACTTTGGGGATAAGACTGGGTATGAACACTTTTGTGATTTTGGCTGGACATTTAGAACTATTCCATTGGTTCGATTGTGCCAGGCAAACTCAATCAAGCATAGCTACGTATTTTAAATTATTCCAAATACTATTTGAACCCAGGCCTGATAGTTACTACTATGTACTATATCCTTCAGTCAGTGGCTGTATGACCTGTGTCGTGGGATTGAGTTTGAAGCAGTGAAGCCCAGACAGCTTCCTAAGTCCATCGGCTGCAGTAAGAACTTTGCTGGGAAGTCCTCACTCACCACCAGAGAGCAGGTACTTCTTTCTCGCTATCCTTTGACCCCTGCCTACCAGTAGCTGTCGCTTCAGGTGCATCTCAATAGTCTAGAGTGGCTTCCTCCTTCTGCACTGATGGTTAAGAACTGGACAGAAGATAATTGTTCAGAAGGTATCTATTTTATTATGTTTACCTGTACTGCTACTATACTGTGTTGTGTTGATCAATTCAGTTGAGAAGAAGGAGACAACAAGAGGAAGCTACTTGAGACTATTGAAATGCACTCTGTCTCTTTCTCTGCCCGTCTCTCCATCTCTCTCTCTTTCTCTTTGCTTATCTCTTGTAATTACCAGATCATGTGTAGCCCTTAGTGTTAACTCCAGTCAGAGCCCTGTGTGGTGGTAAGTCCGTTGATGTTAGAGTGATGAACTAAAGTATGTGTGTGCAGGTGCAGCACTGGCTCTATCAGCTGGCACTAGAACTGGAGGAGAGACTGTCCAAGGACAGAGAGATGGTGAGGAGACACTCCAGCTTACCTTTCTTCTCTTATCGTAACTCTCCCTGTCTGGGTCGTCCTCTACAGACACTGATGAGGTCATCTCCCTGCCCACTCTTGACCCCTCCCTCTCTTTCCCTCTCTCGCTCCACTTTTCCTGTTCATTTCTCTCTCTCTCTCTCCTCTCAAGAATGGTCGAGTGGCTAAGCAGTTGACGGTGGGGTTACGGCAGTTGGGGGACAAGAAGCCGAACAGTTTCTCCCGCTGCTGTGCGCTAGCACGCTACAATGCTACCAAGATCTCCTCAGACAGCTTTGCCATCATCAAGAGTCTGAACACAGCAGGAAACCACCAGGCAGCATGGTCAGTAACATGGATTATAATTATAACCCTTACTGTCACACTGTAAAACTAACAAACTAATTCAGGCATTATGTGAAATATAGCACAAACATTTTATACATCTACACTCACCTAACACTTTATTAGGAACACTATACTAATACTGGGTAGGGCCTCCCGCTCTCAAAACAGCCTCAATTCTTCGTGGCATTGATTCCACAAGATGTTGGAAACATTCCTTTGCGATTCTGGTCCGTGATGACATGATTGCATCACGCAATTCCTGCAGATTTTTCAGGTGCACTTTAAGCTGTGTATCTCCTGTTCTACCACATCCCAAAGGTGTTCTATTGGATTCAGATCTGGTGACTGGGAAGGCCACTAAAGAACACTGAACTCATTGTCATGTTCATGAAACCAATTTGAGACGACTTTTGCTTTGTTATATGATGCATTATCATGCTGGAAGTAGCCATTAGAAGATGCGTAAATTGTGGCCTTGAAGGGATGCACATGATCAGCAACAATACTCAAATAGGCTGTGGCTTTCAAGCGATGATTGATTGTTATTAACCGGCCCAAAGTTTGCCAAGAAAACATTCTCTACACCATTACACCACCTCCACCATGAGAAGGTGTACAGGTGTTCCTAATAAGCTGTTTTGTTCTCCATGGTTATATAGTATGCTTGTGTGTATTTATCTCACTCATCATATTACCCAATTCTCTCTGTCTCTCTCTCTCTCTCAGGACTCCACCCCTCACCCTGCTCCATCTCTCTGCCAGTAAGTTCAGTGATGCCCCCTCTGCTGGCGCTGGAGGAATTGCAGGCTTCCTGTCCAGTGATGTCACTTCCACACAGAGTCTATTCCCCCTCATCCAGTCCTCCACCCAACCCTCTCTTGGCTCAAAGAGAGACTCCACCCTTAAGAGACCTAGTGCCATCCAGTCCTTCTTCCAAAAAGCAGCTGAGAAACAGAGGAAGAAAAGAAAGGAAGAGGGGGAGGAGCAGGTAGAAGATGAAGAAGAGAATGATGGAGGCACCTCAGTCGTGGAGAAGAGGCTATCAGAGTGTGCAACCCCCACATCTAGCGCACCTTCTCTCAGATCGCCCTGTCACTCTTCCTCTGTTGTAAGTCCCTCAGCCAGCCCTGCAGGCATCTCCTCCCTCTTTCAGAGGAAGACCCTGGAGAAAAATCTGCAGCCCCCGGCCCCGGCCTTGCACAACACTGCTACAGCAGGAAATGACACCAGAGAATCAACCAGACACTTTACAGACACAGAGGGACATGACCTATCAGGAAATGACATGGTAGGAAGAAACACAAACATGGAAGCCAGACTGTCTGAAGAGCAGGCTGGAAAACACGCGTCACTCTCTGCCTCTGACCAAGCATGGTGTTTATCCCTGGGGTTTAGGGAGGGACCAGACCCCCAGTCAGAGGAGAACCATCCTAGGACATCAGATTCACCCCCGTTCAGCCTCAACATCCCTCCTGACCCCCTTCAGCCCCACAGCCTGGCCACTGAGGACCTGCTCACCTGTGAGCGCTGTGGCCAGGCTGTGCTGGCCTGGGAGATGCCTGAACACAAAGACTTCCACTTTGCCCTGGACCTGCAGAACTCATTCTCATCTACAGCTTCTTCCTCCTCCACCTCCTCTGTTTTGGCTACCCCTCGTCCCCCACCTCTCAGAGCAGGAGCAGCCCCCCTCCAGTCGTCCCAGGGGAAAACGCGGGCCAGGGGAGGGCATTCAGGACCCCAGCCTAAAAGGTCCCGCTCCCAGGGGGGCAAAACGGGCACACTGGACTCCTTCTTCAAGAGGAGCTGAGGAGGAGGTGAGGGACAAGATGATAGTAGAGAGTATACAGTAGATGATGTATGATCAACCACTGAAAATGCTTGAAATTCACTGCAAAATCAAGTATTGAGTTGCTGTGCTATGATGCCATTTTAGTAATAATAATTGAGTAATATAAGACATATTTGGACAGCAGGCCAACAGTCCATAATGGTTGTGTGATATGAGTGTGATGATTTTGTGACATGGCATGTGATATTTCTGCAATTGATGTTGTGTGAGGAGCCTGTTGAAGCCATATGATCCTAATGGGGCACTGTCATGAGGGTGTGTTGTCTTCTAAGTGTGTATTATATTTGATATTCATATTTTCATTAAACAAAGAAAATTTGTTCTGTGTGCGCTCTTTCTTTGTCATTAAGCACAAGCATAATGCATACAGCCTACGCATGTTTAGAAACATGGAATAGAATGGATAGAATGGAATAAAACTGAATTAATACAACTATTAGATGAGGCATTCTGTGAGTGTATCTTTGAAGTTGTCTGATACACTTTGACACTAGATGGCAGTGGTGTCTCACACTTCAGCTTATAGTCAGCCTTACATACTGTATTTGCATTCAAGGAAATTGCTTCCACCAATGCACATCTAATGGTAGGCAGAAATTGTGCTGCGAGGTCATGCCTGGTGAAGTCAATCAACTCAGTGCCACTGTGGTGTGTTCACCTTGTTATTGTAATGGATGAGTGGCACAGTACAGTAGGCCTACAGTAGCGATAATCAGTAGCTTAGGAGTGTATGTATACTGTCAATAGTGGCACCATCTCTACAGTCAATAACCTGTATTTAAAGCATTTCATACACACATTCAATACAATGCACTTTACAGAAAAAAAACAAAGGGAGACGTCATGGTGCTGGTTTTTGAGTTTTACTTAATTCTATCCTTATTCTATTTTATATTGAACATCACTAGCTGCCCCTCAGTCTACGTATGTGTCAGTGGATGTTATTGATAAGAGGAGGCCTTTTGCTAATCTGACAGACACAGAGCACTAGCCTCAAGGTCATAGGGAGTAACACTATATCTCCCTGTTTCACTGTGTAGTTGTATGATTTCCCACCAAAACCACAACAAACATTTCATAGAGGTGGAAAGAGTACTGAAATATCGTACACAAAAATAAGTACTGTTACTTCAGTGAACATTTACTCAAGTAAAAGTTCAAGTCTAGGAAACAATCAAGTAAGAGTAAAAAATGTAGTATTGCATTTCATCATCATGGAAATTAAATCTCATGACCAACCATCATTCAGATTTTGTGTGCGGTTTGATTTGATTGACCTGTTTTGGCGCAGTGCTCACTTTTGAATATGATTGGGCAAACTGAGCACAGTTTTGGCACTACTATTTCTTTTGCTAAAAACCTGCCCATAATAGAGATGATTCTGCTATGAATATCATTGTACTCAATAATGGATGATTAAAAAAAAAAGTCCTTTAGTCCAAAAATACTCAAATAAGTACAAATCTTTGACAAATTTATTTATTGATTGATATATTTGACAAATTGATTGATAGTAATATTAATTAGTTACTTTCTACCTCTGATTTCATCCCCTATGCAGGTTCTTAAAGCAGTCTGCTCAGTGTGGTTTTCAAATTCAGACAGGTCCAAAATCGGGTCTCTCTGGCCATCACACCATGGTTGCCTCTATGATGTGTATTATTGCACCATTCTAGGCTGTGTCACATGCTTGTGTGTACGTTTTCTCCACATGAGAGAAATCAAGTAACCAACACCCATACTGTTTCTGTTGTCTTGCATCAGCTAAGTAATAGAAGGGGAGGAGGCTAACAGGATAATAAAGAGGGAGAACAAAAGTGGACTTGAGTCATATTGATAGTCTACCTTGGTAACCATAACATAAACAAAGTAGATGGCTATGCCCTTAATGGAGGAATCTTCTAATGGAGTGAGGTGAACACGAAGACCTTATTCATTGAGGTGTAAAATCTTTTCAATATGGAAAAAAAAAACGTAGACAAGTTTCATTCATAATAAAACATTTTATTTTATTTATGTACACCATAATATGCAAACTGGATCTGTACATAAATATATGGTACTTCACCTGAAAATATGATTACAATATTATAACATCATTTAAAAAGAAAAGCCCTTGCATCTGTGGTAGAGAAAATGTGACACTTTGTGGTGTTTGTGAAGGACTAAAACAGTCTGAAAAACAGGTGAAATTTGTATAATTTAATACAATTAGAAACCTCTACATATCTATAAAACCAGAAAACTTGCAGAAATCTACTTTAAAAACATCGGATCAGCTCTTTTCTTCAAATAGAAAATAATTTGTTTGAAATACATTCGTTTGTTTTCCCTCAATGAGTGCACAGAAACCACACAACAATAATATAGAGAACATAACTCTGAAATACTATCAGTGAGGGAGCAATGCTTACATTTTTAAACATGCAATAACTTTAGACAGTTGATATGGCCAAACAGAAGCCTTGAACAAAGAATAGCAACAAACACCATTTCCCAAATCATCTGTGGTCCTCTGTGGCTCAGTTGGTAGAGCATGGCACTAACAACGCTTAGGTTGTGAGTTTGATTCCTGCTGGGACCATATATACTGAAAAATGTATGCACATTTACACTGCAATGCAGTCGCTTTGGATAAAAGTGTCAGCTAAATGGCATTTATTTATTTATTATTATTATTTTCTAAATATCAAATGTTGTTTCAAGGAGTAGCACCAAATCAAGGTAATGTGTTTTGCCTAAAACATTGTAAAACCAAGTTAGGGTTGTGAAGTTCCACTTGGCCAGCGGTTCCCAAACTAGGGGTCGCAACCCCATGTGGGGTTGCGGAAGCCTCAATTAAAACTGAATAAAAAATAAATCTTTGTTAAGATGATGATTATAAAAATTAACATGATTAAAAATATAAAGAATATAAATGATGTCAAATTTGGCGCCCTTAGCTCGTGAGAAAAACTGCAGTACACCTCATTTTACCGTTGCACTTGACTGAATGGCTACGTCCGCTAGGCTGCTGCAAAATTGACCATTTTCTCAACAGACCACCATGCTCGGCTAACTCAAGTGAGGCTGAGGCAACTGATCAGGACAAAAGCAGAAAACGTGCTTGAAAATACTACGAAACCTACCTGGAATATGGCTTCATTAGCATAACTGAAAACAACAATGAAAAACCAAAATGCCTCGTGTGGAAATGTACTCTCACATGAGCATGATGCCCAACAAGCTCAAACGGCACCTTCCACAAAGAACATGCTAACAAACCCAAGGCTTTTTTCGAGAGAAAGCGAGATGAACTAAATAAGCAACAAGTGCAATTCAAAAAGGCCATGTCTGTCTCAGAGAGAGCCCAGAAGGCATCATTCCAGGTTAGCTATTGTATAGCACAGGCAATGAAACCACACACTATTGCAGAGACTTTGATATTACCCACTGCAATTGATATGGTGAAAATAATGTGTGGGGAGGCAGAGGCATAAAAACTATCGTCAATATCTTTGTCAGAGGCTATTGCCAACAATCAAGAGGAAACATAGACTGAACGACTCAAAAACTCCCCAGCTTATGTACTCCAAATGGATGTTAGCCGTGAGGGTAGAGATGCCCACGCATTGACTTTTGTTCTTTACATGTCAGGGGATGCTATTCAAGAGGACATATTGTTCTGTCTCATGATTCCTGAGCATGAGACAGCACATGGAATGTTCTGTGTGCTCCAAGGCTACATAAAAGACAAACAGATCCCATGGAATTGAATGGTGGGCTTCTGCACTGATGAGACTCCGTCTATGGTGGGAAGGAGAGCAGGCCTCCGCACTCTGGTCAAGAATGTGTCCCCCTCTGCTGTATGGACGCACTACATGATCCACAATGAGCAGCTGGCAGCAAAGGAACTGAGTGCAGAATTAGCAGACATACTGCAGCAGGTAAACTCGATAGCGAACTATATAAGACCACATCCACTGCGCACCTGTATATTCGTAAAACTGTGTGGAGATATGGGGTCAGAACATGATCACTTGCTATTTCACACTGAGGCTCGGTGGTTGTTGAGGGGAAGAGTGTTGGAGATTTTTCGAATTGAGAGAGGAACTACTGTCTCTCAATGGATCTTAAAAAAGCAGACTTTATTAATTTTCTGTGTGATGAAAAGAAAATGTGTCTTCTTGCCTATGTAATAGACATATTTGATAAAAACTGAACTAACTGAACGCAGGCATTCGGGGGAAATACAAAAACATTCTACAGTTGAGCGACCGAATCAGTGGATTCAGGGGAAAGATTTCAAATTGGAGATAGTCTTTCAAAAGCCAACTATGCCCCCTTCCCTTGACTGTGCAACGAACAACAGCATCAGTGACTGTCCCACACGAGTGATAACTGATCACCTCGGATGCTTGGAAGAGCACCTTGGGAGCTACCTCCCAGACTTGGACATGACAAGGTTTCACTGGGTGCAAAATCCGTTTGACTGTGATCTTTGCTCAGTAGTTGACATACCGGCAAGCGAAATCGAACAGTTGATCGAGCTGTCATGTGACCGAACGCTGCAGACAACACATTCACGGGTCACTATGGAAGAGTTCTGGTTCCTGACTCAGAGGGAATACCCTGCCGTCTCTCTCCGAGCATCACAACTCTTGGAACCCTTTGTCAGCTCATATCTGTGTGAAGCTGGATTCAGTGCACTTGTCTGCCTGAGATAAGGTATGCACTGTCGACCACGTCCCCTAACTTTAAGAAGCTCTGAAAGTTCATCTCATTAGTAGTGGTGAATGAGATAACAGACAATCGTAAATTATATTATTTTCAATTGAGTGTCATAGCCGCACATTAAAAGTAGCCTATGTGCGATTGAGATATAGACAATTAGAAAGTCTGTCAGAATGTTTTGCAACTGAATGTCATAAGCCGAATGAAAAAAGTCAATATTAACCTACATAATTGTTTTCATATGGTTGGTGTCACAACATTTTTCAGACATCAAAATGGGGTCATTGGCCAAAATAGTTTGGGAACCCTGCACTAGGCACTGTGTGTTTATACCCCTTCATAATCATAGAGTGATATCAGTAACTCATTAAAACAAGAAATACCAAATAAAACAACAACTGGCAAACATGGCAGTTCAGACATAGCGGCACAAAATGGCAGCTTTACCTACACAATGCATAATCAAACACACAAAGAAGCAGTCATATTGCTTTGGAGAAATTGCTATTCAAAATCAACACTACTCAAACCAGCAACAAAACCTTATTTCTTTCTATCATTGGAGTAGTTCTGTGAGAGTGGAATGCCGTCTAAATACACTGACCTGAGTTAACTAAAGCACTTGAAAGGTACTGTAGGCTGAAACACCATACATTGGTTCATTGGTCTATCAAGAGACATTGCTTCACGTCACAAAAACATAATCTTCAAACTGTGCCATAAATAAAAGATAGTGTTACTGAGGTGTCTACCAGTGCGATGGCCATTTTGGCCAGTTGATACAGATGGCACAAGGCCAAGACTTACCCATACAGTATATCACAATGCCTTGTCTTCATAAAGTGCCATTGTCAATGACATATTCAAACAAAAACACTGCCTTTGAACGCCTTCAAAATGCTTCCTTCCCTTTTCTCAGAGACCTTATTTGAAACAACAGGATTTTAAAAAGAAATAATTATTTTAGACTACCAGTTTTACAGTGACAGGCTGTTTAAAGGCTTGCCCTTTTTAGTCAGGCACTCTGTAGGTTTAACTGACGACATGGTATGTGGTGATGACGATGTTTTAAACAGTTTGACATGCTTGTAGCTGCAATATAAATAAAATCTTCTATTCTCACATAAAATCTACAATCAGTCTTTTATGTTGTTTGGTTTGTAAACATTTCTAACTGCCCGATGCCTTTTCAGGTGATAAAATACAGGCCTTGGTTTCAGTTGATCTGCCTGCATCAGTGCACATTGGTTTTGAGTGTATGTGTGAGTGTGTGTAAACTCCATGTCCAAGTACTTCACCCTAGTGTGTGTGAATCAGCTGTGTGTTTCTAGGTGACTGCTTGTTGACATTTGCACTCATATTTTCATAGTTCTCATTGATAAGATCTCTTTTTTTAACCATGTCATTCTTAAACTAAATCTCACTATGGTGACTGTCGCTAGGAGAACAGGTTAAAAGTGGAGACAAGAGACCCTTCCAAATTTTTTTGAAAGGCAACACTGTAAGATGAACATTTAAAAAGCTTGAAAGAGATGTTTGGTGGCAACAAGTGTTGTGAAAAGCAACAGAAAAAAAGAAAGAAAAAAAAATAGTTGAGAAGGAAAGTCTGTGCTAAACCACAGGATAGGGGCCTTTGGATGAAGCAGCGATGCTGAGGATGACAAGAGCAGAAACCCATCTCTTGTATGATGTTTTTGATCCTGGTTCCAGCAGAGTCAGGTGTGGTTCTACTGTGGTTCTCCTGTTCCGCCAGCCCAAGGCTGGTTCTAGGTCCTAGGCCTCGTCGTCCTCGCTGTGGGATGGCTGGTACTGAGACACAGGCTGTAGTTTGGTGACCTGGCCAATGCCTTTGGTGACCCCCTCCCTGAACAGCAGCTTGGCTCCCACCTTCAGGTACTCCGGATGCTTGATGAACTTGAAGCACACCACTGCCTTCTCTCCTGTCCTCAGCTCCTCCTGAGACAAAGATGGATGGATGGAAGGAGGTATGGATGGATGGAAGCAGAGGTGGAGGGATGGATGAAGAGTTAGAGGGTGAGAGAGAGAATGAAAGAATATATTAGTTTAATATCAAGAGTCACTTGAAGAATGCACTGAAGAAACCGGATCACTACAGTGGTCCCTAGACAGGGGGCTGGCGGCCAGTGGAGGACTAACCTTGCCGTGCACGGCCTCCACGGTGGCTGTCTGTCTTACGTTGCCCACATGCATAGTGACCTGGAAGCCCTTGTGGAAGGTCTTGGAGTGGAAAAGGAGGACGATCTCAGCCTCAAACAGCCAGCAGATGGTCGGGTTCATCTCTGGACTCACCATCACCATTCCCTGGGACAGAAGAACACATGTATGTGAGACTCTCTCTCACACACTCACACACAAATGTTGTATGAGTGTCACTCTCACATTCAGAGTTTCACACACTCTGTGTGGCTCACCTTGCGTAGCAGGGAGCGGTCAAAGTTGCCCAGTGCGAGTGTGGCAGCCTGGCCGGCCCTCAGTACCCTGCATGCCGAGCGGTTCCTTTGGATACTGCAGACAGTCAGCCTGTGGAACTCACCCGAGTCTGTGGGTCCTACCACCAGCTCATCTCCCTCACGACAGATACCACTGGAGAAGTAAAAGAAAGACAGACTTATTTTTCTGGGGAAATAAGTCTGACTTAATTGTGTCACCGTCAATGATTATATATATATATGCACATGTTGAGTCATCCTTAATGAACTCATCTATTAATCGAATTGAATTGAGAGAGAACCTGTACAGAGTTCCTCCCACAACTGTCCCCACATCAGGCACCGTGTAGATCTCATCCACCTGAAGAGAAAGCAGACACAGCTAACAACCACCAGCTATTTACAGTCTGTGTGTGAGTGTCTGAGAGAGAGAGGGGGGTGGGGGGGTCAACCTGAAACTCTGAGCTGTGGCTCTCGTTCCTCCTGCTCTTTGCAGTTGCCTAGTGAGTATGTTTTGTGTGTGTGTATATAGTGCATTCGGAAAGTATTCAGACCCCTTCACTTTTTCCACATTTTGTTATGTTACAGCTTTATTCTAAAATGGATTAAATAATTTTTTCCCCTCATCAATCTACACACAATAGCCCATAATGAAATATCACTTTTACATTAAGTATTCAGACCCTTCACTCAGTACTTTGTTGAAGCACCTTTGGCAGTGATTACAGCCTCAAGTCTTGGGTATGACGCTACAAGCTTGGCACACCTGTATGTGGGAAGTTTCTCCCATTTTTCTCTGCAGATCCTCTCAAGCTCTTTCAGGTTGGATGGGGAGTGTCGGTGCACAGCTATTTTCAGCTCTCTCCAGAGATGTTCGATCGGGTTCAAGTCTGGGCTCTAGCTGGGCTACTCAAGGACATTCAGAGACTTGTCCTGAAGCCACTTCTGCGTTGTCTTGGCTGTGTGCTTGGGGTCGTTGTCCTGTTGGAAGGTGAACCTTCGCCCCAGTCTGAGGTCCTGAGCGCTCTGGAGCAGGTTTTCATCAAGGATCTCTCTGTACTTTGCTCCGTTCCTCTTTTCATTGATCCTGACTAGTCTCCCAGTCCCTGCCGCTGAAAAACATCCCCACAGCATGATGCTGCCACCACCATGCTTCACCGTAGGGATGGTACTGGCCAGGTTCAATCTTGGTTTCATCAGACCAGAGAATCTAGTTTCTCATGGTCTGAGAGTCCTTTAGGTGCCTTTTGGCAAACTCCAAGCGGGCTGTCATGTGCTTTTTACTGAGGAATGGCTTCTGTCTGGCCACTCCACCAATCAGGCCTTTATGGTAAAGTGCTACAGAGATGATTGTCTTTCTGGAAGGCTCTCCCATCTCCACAGAGGAACTCTGGAGCTCTGGCAGTGACCATTGGGTTCTTCGTCACCTCCCTGACGATGGCCCTTCTCCCCCTATTGCTCAGTTTGGCCGGCCGGTCAGCTCTAGGAAGAGTCTTGTGGTTCCAAACTTCTTCCATTTAAGAATAATGGAGGCTACTGTGTTCTTGGGGACCTTCAATACTGCAGAATTCTTTTTGTACCCTTCCCCAGATCTGTGCCTCGACACAATCCTGTCTTAGAGGTCTACAGACAATTCCTTTGACCTCATGGCCTGTTTTTTCCTCTGACATGCACTGTCAACTGTGCGACCTTATATAGACAGGTGTGTGTCGTTCCAAATCATGTCCAATCAATTGAATTTACCACAGGTGGACTCCAATCAAGTCGTAGAAACAGTGATCGTAGAAAGAATGATCAATGGAAACAGGATGCACCTGAGCTCAATTTCGAGTGTCATAGCAAAGGGTATGACAAAGGGTTTTCGCTTTGTCATTATGTGGTATTGTGTATAGATTGATGAGGAAAATAATTAATTGAATCCATTTTAGAATAAGGCTGTAACATAACAAAATGTGGAAAAATTGAAGGGGTCTGAATACTTTCCGAATGCACTGTATGTATGTATGTATGTATGTATACTGTACTTGAAACTCAGTGAGCTGTTGCATGAGTTCCTCCTGCTCCTTGCTGTTGCTGAGGGGAGGGATGATGTTGAAGAAGACCTTGAGTAGGTCCAGACTCTCCCCAGACACACTAGACAGGGTGAAGATTGGCGTGATGCTGCACAGGAAACACCAGTCACATGACCAGGGGAGTGAAAGGAAATAATGGACAATAATTCCAGTAATTGTATTGACATTAATTTTCTCCCACTTTCAAGTGTTTTTATATTTGCCTCAGGTTGTTTTTTTATATTCTGTACTCCATTTGTGACAATAATAAAGTATGTCCTTGGGGATGATTTTTTTTTTTTTTTATAGAAATAAAAAGGTGTCACTTCTCGGGTTTGAGAAACAAATACCCATATACAAACAAAACATAGCCTATAATTATCATTACCTGGGTGACTGGGCGAACTGTTGTGCTGCAGTGACCGCATCGTCTGCGCTGGACACAACCAGGGGAACCTTGTTACAGCCGGGCTGTTTCAGGATGCGTTCCAGCTGTCTAACGGTGCGGTCAACTGTGGCTCGTGTGCACAGGTCCACCTTACTGACCACAATGAAGATGGGCACCTTCAGAGCCATGGCCAGACCCAGGTGCTCCCTTGTCGTACCCGCTACAGGGGGGCACAGAGCGAGAGAGAAGGGGCACAAGTTAACATTAGCAAGTATTTATATAAAGGAAGTCCATTTCTGATGACACTATTTCAGTTCAAACAAGTCAGATGGATACTTTCATATGCCGGGACCCGAAAGGTATTAGAACCCGACAGTTATCAACCCATATCTGTATTGGCACATATTCCTCCAGTCTCACATTCTGAAATTATAGACAATCAGTTTAATTGGGTTTTTCACACAACAAGATATTATTTACCAATCATTTATTTCACCAGTTTACATGGCTAGCTTGTATCCATGAGCCAGACGTTCTAGCTAACTTTTGTCACAAGCAGCTTGGTGTGTAGTTCCAATGAACCATATCAGCATGGACTGCATGACACAGGTTTGTTGTCTCTTACCGATGAAATTGGAGAGGGGACTATGATTCTGTCTCTGTCTGTTCCTGTCACAAGCTTTTTCTCTGACACCACTGGGACAATTTTGACAAAACTATGTTGAAAGATCATTTTGCCATAGATATTGTTAAGGAGTTTCCAGGTGACACCGGATCATTTTGTCGCAGTATATGTGCATGGGGCATAGGAATGTAACCTAATGAAGTAGGCATATAGCCTTACGATTATTATTTTGGCAAATCAACACAAAGCTGTAAAAAGCAAGACTGATAAACACACAGACACACACACAGAGACACACAGACACACAGACACACACACACACACACACGCTTGTGTTGACTTCGCAGACTTGAAGATGGATCAGCTGGTGGAAGAGATGCAGGTTATCTAAGGCATGTGTTAGTGCATGCACACACTTTCCACTCAGGGGGAGGGGTGTTTATTTGGCAAATAAATGGAGCACACTCATGCTCGCTCTGTCCCCACAAAGAGGTGTCTTGACGGTGGAACAGTGTGGGCAGCTTTTCTACACTGTGACGTGTTTCTGAAACTTCTACTTTAGTAACAACATGTTACAAGTGCAGGGGGTATTCTAACAATATGTTTTAAGAATGTTTTTCACTGTGCATTTTTGTGTTTTTGAAAATCAAATATACTGTAACTGAGTAACAAATAACAACAACAAAATCAGTGGATAATCAAACTGTCAGATCAATTTCGATAGAACAGCAAATCACTGATATCAATATGCAGTGCACTGAACATGTGAAATCCTAATTTGGCATAGTACAAGTAACTGCGCATAAAATAAATAAATGTTACTCTATTTATCAATGGAGATCATTTAAGGTCATTATTGAGATATAGATTTTTGCCTAACCAGCATTGAGAGCATAGTTTTTACATTGTTTTCTTCTTATGAAAACTGTGCTAAAAAGGAATTCTGTAAACATTTTTTACAAAAATATCGGCAGATATATTGGTTATCTGTGAATTTTGCTCCCCATAAATCGGCATCGGTCCAGTAATGGCCGGGCTCTAAAAGGTATGAAGGGAAAGCTATTGTGAGAGTCGTGACTTTATTCCATCATACAAGTTCGCCTCTGAGGTACTCAGAATTCACTGATATCCTAGCAGTAAGGTGAGGGGGTTGGGAGGGCCAGGAAAAGGAGACAACATTGCTTATCTTGAGTTTAAAACCCTGCGAGAGGGAGGCTTGGAGGGGCATAAGGGCTAGGTTGAGAACAGCAGGTGAACCAGCCATGACGTGTGATGGTTGTGTCATGGAAATAAAGGTCACAAAAGGTACAACATAGATAAGGAAACACAGGCCTGCCCTGTGATGTAATTATCACCTTCACTCTGCAACCCAGCAATTTGAAATCCCTGTCATTAAATCCCAGTTCTTCCTGACTGCATGCTTAGTAACAGGGGTCAGGTTATGGGTTGGCTGTGACATTCAAAGCAAACGTGAGTAGGGAGAAGAATACTATGCGTCACGTTTCTAAAGAGTAGGTATATCTCCATCTGACCACACATCTAAACACACAGGCAGCAATTTTATTAGCTGACTGCTCGCAGTCTATATTTTACATACTACAGACCATCGCTTCTTATCACCCGGCAGTTGAAATAATCAGAAGGAAAGAAAGAGAAAGGGTATACATGAGAGAGGGAGGGAGCAGGTGTTCAGGAGCTGACAGTGTGGATATTTACATATTTATCACCTTAGGTTTTCTGTAGCATGTGGGAAAACAAACACTGTTGCACATACAGCTGAAAAAAGAAAAGAAAAAAAAGAACTTGCCTTCCTGCGGATGTACTACTGTAACCTACATATTTCTCTAAGTAAGAATATACCACATGTTTAATATAAATGAAGTTCAGCCAGCTGCCAAGCGAATTATATGCACCTGCTAAAGGCATTCAGTGAATTCAAAATCTGCATTTTTCTAAACCCAGTGACTTTTCCAAAAGAATGCACTGGTTATAATGCAATCAGAAAAAAAAGAATGCAATCAGGTGTCCTTCTTTGGAAAAGGCTGCAGAGAGACATGTATATGTAGTCTGAGTCTGGATATAGACTGCAGGCAGGGGGCTGAAGGGAACTGACCCACACTTATTAACAGGCTACTGGCAGACCATGAATACATCTACTCCATCAGCTGAGTAACGGATTGGCTTGCCAGTATGCAAATATAAACATAACACCACCTTTCACTCAGGACAGATATCTGTGTGTGTGTCTCTGTCTGCCTGTGTGTCTGTGTGTGACACCTCTTTGTGGGGACAGAGCAAGCATGAGTGTGCTCCACATATTTGCCAAATAACCCCCCCCCCCCCCCCCAAGTGGAAAGTGTGTGCATGCACTAACACATGCCTTAGATAACCTGCATCTCTTCCACCAGCTGATCCATCTTCAAGTCAACACAGGCATGTGTGTGTGTGTCCATGTGTCCGTGTGTCTGTGTGTGTGTGTGTACACATCAGTGGACGTCTGCAGATCGAAGTCTACCCACTTATCCAATGTTAATGATTGACGATGTGGAGCTGTCTGGGCTAGCCTATATCTGGGTCCTGTAGCCTTACAGAATGAACCAAGCCAGTTTCTCTCTAGCCTTTTGGCTAGTCAGAGGAACAGCTCCAGACTAGGCCTACACATTACACAGATCTATTACTCCGTTTCATAATTAACACCTACTCTCTCGGGTTGCAGGGACACTATTGCCTGTCTGTGTGTTCCACGTTTAAGACACTCCTCATTCCTGACCCATTTCCCCCATGACAGGTCCTATTTCAGACACACTACCGGGGCTGACCCATTGGAACAGGGATGGACGCAGGTGGTATGGCAGGTTGTGTACCCTGTAGCCTGTACACATACCACAACACAAGTTAACACATAGCAGCAGACAGTTTTTTTTTCCAAACAAGAGGACATCAGACAGACAAGCAGTTAAAATGCCTGTGTCTGGTTACGAGTTATGATATGTACCAGTAAGGGCATGACACAGTGAGAGTGTTTTCCATGTAATGGCTATGTCTTGATCTGTTTGGTGATCGATTCTTTCAGTTTTTCATTCAGATACTGAATGCCAAGTGGTCTAAAGCGCTGCGTGCAGGTCACAGTCTCCCCTGGAGGCATGGGTTCGAACCCCACTTCCGACAGAAACTTTATGGTAAAAAAAAATTGATGTATTCAATAAGCACCTCATACATGATTCATGTGTGTGTCTTGAGAGAACACAAGTCAGACAGTCAAACTGCAAACAACTCTAGTTATCTAGTCTAGTTATTCTACTTATAAGCATGAAAAACGCTTACAACAGTAAAAGTAAAACTACAGTCTTTTGAAAATATTGTATTGATTTCTATCGATGGTCAGAGAATTAAATTATTGGTTTTGGAACCTTGGAGCCAGAAGTCGATAGCTTGTTACATCCACTCTCTCTGCGTATGGCTTTGTCTTGATTTAGTATTTGCTGAAGACCTTGTTTAGTTCTTAATTAAACTACTTTTCAAATCAAGCTACAGATAAACATGTCAGGATGGCTGAGCGGTCTAAGGCGCTGTGTTAAGGTCGCAGTCTCCCCTGGAGGCTTGGGTTCAAATCCCACTTCTGGCAGTAAATTTATGGTAATTTCTATTAACTGACAGATAACTGAAAAACAAGATGTATTCAATAAGCACTACATAAGTGAATAATGTGTCTTTGGAGAATAAAAGTGAGACAATCAAACTGCAAGTTAGACTACTTATAAGCATGAAACAATGTTTACAACAGTAAAAACAAGATTACAGTCTTTTCAAAACATTGTATTGATTTCCCTCAATTGCACTAAGAACTTCCGCATTTTCCTACCTCTATAAATTTGTTTCTGGATGGGCAACCACAAACATTCAGACTTCCGATTCAGAAAAATTCTGTATTTTTCTCCCGCTGTCTTTAGAAATTGCCTAAACTGGACATACATGAGGTCCATCGGCTTAATAAATCTACAACAAAAGTTGCAAAGCGTTGGAGAATGGTTTATGTTTAGAGTAATTTACAATTATGAAGGTTTGTATTAAGTTTTGAGCTAGCTTACCAGGTGTCCATTTGCGTTCAGCACCACGCAGGAAGTCTGTCAGGACAGAGACACATCGATGTGTCAGCTAGCTAACTTACTAGGTACATAACTTCACATTTAGTGCAGCTAGCTCTATGTTGCCTGAAATCTGGTGTATGACTAATTAACTAGATAGCTGTATAAGAACATTTTCTGGTATAGTCAAAGACGGAGATCACTGCTTCAGATCAATGAAAAAGTCTGAGAAACTGCACAGTCTAATGGTAGGGCTTGCTGCAGACATTAACTACAATAGGCCAATTATGACTCATTGTCTGAACTTCTGATTTCTGAAGTATGCTATACTGGCTTGTTGCGGACTTCACCTGGAGTCAAACTAGCTAAAGTTAGTGATAATTCAATGCCACAAGCAGGGAGTAGTAATTGCACAGCTGGCTGAGGATCTCTCCCTCCAGGTGCATCAGCTTTCTTGGCACACGATAGTGCCCGTCTGGTAGCCTAAAAGAGCTACAAAATACCATGATCAAATCAGTCTCTTACACAATTACACAACCCAATACAACATACCGACCTAGAGAAATATACCCTGAGCACCAACTAAGTTACATGCTTTCCAACGGTTTGCTCTGCCAACGAGAGGCGCATCTCTTATTTTAGGAAAATCTAAGACACAGCTGGTGCTGTTTATGCTGTCTAGTTGTTAATTAATCAATTGATTAACTGAAAATGATTTAATAGCATACAGGAGAGACAGGCTATGTGAATTGCACAGTTTTATTAGGCTATAGGCACACATTTCCATGCACCTTGATGAGCGCATTACTTGTTTGTAACCCTAGTTGGGACATTCCCTATGTAGGTTGTCATGATTGTTGTGGGTTGTCTATATGTCTATGTTTGTCAAATAAATGTTAATGTTTCGGAATGGTGCCTGCCTGTTGTTTATTGGATAACAATTTTCTATCGTGCGCATCCAGATCAAAAGTGTAGAGGCTGATGTTCAAATCACTGAGAAATCTCTGCAGTGGCATAGCCTATATTGTGCATCTTATAGTTTAAATTATGATCAATGCGAATGTGTAAAAGATGTTTTTAAGCAGAGAAAGGGGTAACAATCTTGAGGAGATTAAGCTATAGCCACGAGTTTCCGGTAGAAGGTGCCAAAGTCTTCCGCAGCAAGGTGCAGCTGGCCAACTCAAATGGGATGCTTAGTCACATGAAATAAGTTAGTAAGTTAAGGGTGCGTGAGTTAAAATTATTAATTATTTTAAATGTTAAATTATTCTATATAAATAAAGAATGCATTAGACATTGTTGATTATTAGGCTATATTTTTTTAGGCTACATTTGGCTATAGACTAGGCTAATAGGCCTAACCCTCGCCTGGTTCCCAAACAAACTAGCCAAATACGCAATTTGTTTACTACCATGATAATCTAGGTTGTGCTTTTCACTTTATGGTCGCTATTATTCTATTTCATATTATTGCCTCATCTGAACTGGGGGTCTAATCTTTCTGCCATGCCTGAGGATCCGTTAACACTAACCCAGGATGAAGTATCAGGATGGCCGAGTGGTCTAAGGCGCTGCGTTCAGGTCGCAGTCTCCCTTGGAAGTGTGGGTTCGAATCCCACTTCTGACAGACTACTTTTGGCAAATCCTACCAACAAAAAAAATCTATTGCAGAGCCTCACCACACAGCTACGTTTTCATTTATTCACTGCTAAATATAAATAAATACATTTTAAATAACATGATAAGCAGGTGAGCTGCCTTCATCACCATTTCCTTAGCTCAGATTTTAGCTATGTTCCAATAGCTTTAAGTAAGTCACTTTCCTCATCTTCTCTCCATCATGACCACTGATCTGAAAAGACTATAGGTTAAAAAAAGAGGTTAAATCAATATGGAGGGTCATGTGAGTCCTTTTAAGTATCAGTGATCAGCAAGCAAAGGATATATACTACATATACTATACTATACGGGCATGGGTAGGAAATGATTAGGGAGAATTGGGACAGCCTCAGTGGTGAACTTTAAAGAGTCTTATCCCTCCAGCCAAGTCAGCACTGACATGACCACTCTCAGCTTACTGACCTAGCTAGTCTCACATTCACTGCCTAGAGGTAACCCATTGGACTAGCCACAGGCCAACGTCGGTCAGGGGCTGGGATCAATTTAAGGTATTTGAGATATTCTGGGACTGGGGGAGGGGTTTGGAGGCAATTGGAGCGGGAGAGGGTGACTAGGGAGAGAGGGGGAAGGGCGACTGGGGAGGAGAGGGTCAGTCAGTCAGTCACATAAGCTTAGATATCAGGTGTTTGAACAGCATTACTGCCCAGCTGGACTGGGAGCTGCACTATTCTGCCAACTTCACAGAGAGAGGAGGGTTACAGTTGAGCAGATCCGAGCTAGACTGCCCTGACAGTGTTATTCAGTGACAGATCACAACTCATGAAAAGCACCTGAATAGATAAACAAGTTAATTCAGTGGGGAAAATAAAGTTTTACTGTGTTACCATTAGGGATGCACCGATACAATTTTTTCATAGCCGATTGTTGAACGTTGAGAAACGGCCAATACTGAGTACCAATCCTATAAAAGGCTTTTTTTTTTTTTTTTAAATAGCTGTATACAGTGCATTCGAAAAGTATTTAGACCCCTTCACTTTTTCCACATTTTGTTATATTTTATTTATTTATTCTAAAATGGATTCAATTCATTTTTTTCCTCATCAATCTATACACAATACCACATAATGACAAAGCGAAAATGTTTTTTTAGAAATGTTTGCTAATTTATTAAAAATAAAAAACTGATATCACATTTACATAAGTATTCAGACCCTTTGCTATGACACTCAATTGAGCTCAGGTGCATCCTGTTTCCATTGATCATCCTTGAGATGTTTCTACGACTTGATTGGAGTCCACCTGTGGTAAATTCAATTAATTGGACATGATTTGGAACGACACACACCTGTCTATATATGGTCCCACAGTTGACAGTGCAAGTCAGCAAAAACCAGGCTATGAGGTCGAAATAATTATCTGTAACCTCCGAGACAGGATTGTGTCGAGGCACAGATCTGGGGAAGGGTACAAAAA
The DNA here is from genome assembly GCF_951799395.1 of Argentina silus. Lineage (NCBI taxonomy): Eukaryota > Metazoa > Chordata > Actinopteri > Argentiniformes > Argentinidae > Argentina > Argentina silus. The sequence goes on from NC_139653.1 coordinate 36,391,885, forward strand.
ATTGTTTGCAGTATCGAAGGTCCCCGAGAACACAGTAGCCTCCATCATTCTTAAATGGAAGAAGATTGGAACCACCAAGACTCTTCCTAGAGCTGGCCGCCCCGCTAAACTGAGCAATAGAGGGAGAAGGGCCATCGTCAGGGAGATGACCAAGGACCCAATGGTCACTCTGATAGAGCTCCAGAGTTCCTCTGTGGAGATGGGAGAACTTTCCAGAAGGACAACCATCTCCACAGCACTCCACCAATCAGGCCTTTATGGTAGAGTGTCCAGACGGAAGCCACTGCTCAGTAAAAAGCACATGACAGCCCACTTGGAGTTCGCCAAAAGGCACCAAAAGGACTCTCAGAATATTTTTATTTTTAATAAATTACCAAACATTTCTAAAAACCGGTTTTGGCTTTGTCATTATGGGGTATTGTGTGTAGATTGATGAGGGAAAAAATAATTTAATCCATTTTAGAATAAGGCTGTAACATAATAAAATGTGGAAAAAGTGAAGGGGTCTGAATACTTTCCGATGCACTGTACAATCTCTGGGTCTGGATGTGCGGTGGTTAGCAACATTCTTGTCCATTTAAATTAATTTAAATCATTTAAATGTTTCCCTTATTCTGTTTTTTCCCCCCTGATTTCCGTTCTTTCCATTTTATTTTTCCCAACTTCGGATTTATTGGAATGTTTCACTTGGAATGATTAAAACATGACAAAAAAGTATACTATGCATATTATTTCAATTCTATTTCTCCTAGAATATATATTGTAGAAGAATAGAGGCTGCAAATGAATCATATAAACATTCACCGTAAATAAGAAAATATTTAAAACATGCAACACAGGCCCGTGCTATTGAACTGGGACACTGAAGTGGAATGGCTTGTGATCTTTGTGCCACAGGTGCACACGGCACAGTCAAATGAGCGCACCCAGACTCTGAGCGTACCAAGTGACAGCAGACGGAGAGGTTTCCTCCATTTGTTTACTGCATGTGCATATGCTAAATCTACTGGCCTATCGAGGAATCAAGCTAGTATTCTGTCATGTGATTTGCAGTTACTGGTAGTTATTGAATTACGTTTTCAAAAGCTGTTGTTTTCACCTATGTAAGACTAGCCTCTGCATTCGTAAGGTTCGCTAACAGCTACACACATACAGCCAGCAGCTGCAGTTGGTCCACAATGCACAGACATACACATGGTCCAAATACATTTCTGCAAAATGATTGGGGTGTTGCAGGTTAGATCACTAATTTGTACTCTTCATAAAATATAATTACCATGGAGCAAATTAAGTTGTTTTCTTATCATTTGAATTAAATTGTCCATATTGCCTGCCTAATTACGTTTTTATGTCTGAATTCTGTGATTCTGTCCGTGTTTTCCATATCATGGAAATCATAGGACCCTACCCTACATAACCCTAAGAAATACATACAACATGACTGAATTATGCCATACAACTTATAGTTTTTAGGACAGTGTGTGCTATGTCATCATATCTGTAAATAGCATTCCCCATCTCCAATTCCTGATCCAGCATTTTAGGCCAATATCGGCCCGATACAGATGCTCAGTATCGGATTGGTGCATCTCTAGTTACTGTGTTACAAACTGACTCACCGATGCCCGTGTTTGCACTGACTACCAGCATGGCAAAGTCTGGGCAGTAGCTGGTGAGGCCAAAGATGGTTGTCTTCAGGTACTTATGGTGTCCGGCTAGGTCAATGAACGTGATCATCTTGGAGGCGCTCTCACAGATCTCCTCTGCTGTCCGAGACTCACTGTAGTTTACCACCTGGATATGGAAATAAGGACCAAGTCTGATAAGACATAAATTGAAACCCCCTAATGATAACGGTTAACATTGTGATAAGCATGACATAACAGATGGGTTGTTGACTGCCTATGATGTCCATTTATAACAACACAGTGCAACACAGGTATGGCACATATACAGTGCATTCTGAAAGTATTCAGACCCCTTCACTTTTTCCGCATTACATTATGTTACGGCCTTATTCTAGATTTTTTTTTTTCCTCCTCAATCTACACACAATACTCCATAATGACAAAGCGAAAACAGGTTTTTAGAAATTGTTGCTAATTTATTAAAAATAAAAAATATAAATATCACATTTACATAAGTATTCAGACCCTTTACTCAGTACTTTGTTGAAGCACCTTTGGTAGCGATTACAGCCTCAAGTCTTGTTGGATATGACGCTACAAGCTTGACACACCTGTATTTGGGGAGTTTCTCCCATTCTTCTCTGCAGATCCTCTCAAGCTCTTTCAGGCTGGATGTGGAGTGTCGATGTGCAGCTGTTTTCAGGTCTCTCCAGATATGTTTGATCGGGTTCAAGTCCGGGCTCTGGCTGGGCCACTCAGGGACATTCAGAGACAAGCCACTCCTACATTGTCTTGGCTGTGTGTTTAAGGTTGTTGTCCTGTTGGAAGGTGAACCTTCGCCCCAGTCTGAGAAGCTGCTCCAGAGCGCTCAGGACTTCATCAAGGATCTCTCTGTACTTTGCTTCGTTCATCTTTCCCTCGATCCTGACTAGTCTCCCAGTCCCTGCCGCTGAAAAACATCCCCACAGCATGATGCTGCCACCACCATGCTTCACCGTAGGGATGGTATTGGCCAGGTGATGAGCGGTACTTGGTTTCCTCCAGACGTGACGCTTGGCATTCAGGCCAAAGAGTTCAAGCTTTGTTTCATCAGACCAGAGAATCTTGTTTCTCATTGTCTGAGAGTCCTTTAGGTGCCTTTTGGCAAACTCGAAGTGGGCTGTCATGTGCTTTTTACTGAGGAGTGGCTTCTGTCTGGCCACTCCACCAATCAGGCCATTATGGTAGAGTGCTGCAGAGATGGTTGTCCTTCTGGAAGCTTCTCCCATCTCCACAAAGGGACTCTGGAGCTCAGAATTTGGCGTAAACAACATGAAAGCATGGATCCATCCTGCTTTGTATCAAAGCTGGTGGTGGTGGTGTAATGGTGTGGGGGATATTTTCTTGGCACACTTTGGGCCCCTTAGTACTAATTGAGCATCGTTTAAACACCACAGCCTACCTGAGTATTGCTGACCATGTCCATCCCTTTATGACCAGTGTACCCATCTTCTGATGGCTACTTCCAGCAGGATAACACGCCATGTCACAAAGCTCAAATCATCTCAAACTGGTTTCTTGAACATGACAATGAGTTCACTGTACTCTAATGGCCTCCACAGTCACCAGATCTCAATCCAATAGAGCACCTTTGAGATGTGGTGGAACGGGAGATTCGCATCATGGATGTGCATGTTTCCAGCACCTTGTTGAATCTATGCCACAAAGAATTAAGGCAGTTCTGAAGGCAAAAGGGGGTCCAACCTGGTACTAGCAAGGTGTACCTAATAAAGTGGCCGGTGAGTGTATATACACATACACACAGTGCGTTCAGAAAGTATTCAGACCCCTTCACTTTTTCCACATTTTGTTGTGTTATAGACTCAATTTAAAATGGATTAAATTAAAAGAATTTGCCATCAATCCACACACAATACCCCAGAAAGCGAAAACAGGTTTTTAGAAATGTCAGTAAATTTATTAAAATTGAAATACAGAAATACCTCATGTACATAAGTATTCAGACTCTTTGCTATGACACTCTTAAAATGAGCTAAAATGCAAAAATGTCATCAACAAATTACTCAATAAGTTGAATTGAGTCCATCTTAATGCAAGGATAATAGTTCATGTAATTTTGGAATTAATATCTTTGTTTTTATTGGGTCTCTGATTTGCATAGGAATCAATTACACACTGTGTGGATTAGGATGTCACTACCAACTCAGCAAATTTCATTTACTCTTGATCCTGACAAACTCCCCAGTCCCTGCCAGTGACAACCATACCCATAACTTGATGCAGCTACCACTATTCTTCACACAAGTGATGGTGCGGAAACTGCATTGCATGTGCTGGATTTGCACCAAACTTTTATTTTTTTTATCTATTTCAACTTTAATAAATGTACAGAAATTTCGAAAAAACCTGTTTTCGCTTTGTCACACACATATATACACACATACACACCTCTCCTTTGCTGTTGAAGCCGAGGATCTCAAAGCTGATACTGGAGGTGCGTCCTGTCTGGATCTCGTGGAGGTGTCTGAAGAGGTTGAGCCTCGCCCGGCCTCGTCCATTATCCAGCTCACCTTGTGTCAACACGCCCAGCAGGGTAGACTTTCCAGAGTCCACATTACCCAACACAGCCACCCGAAGGTCCAGGAACTACACTCACACACGCACGCGTCAGCATTGTCATTTAGCGGAAAACGTCACCATCAGTATGTAACTAATCAACTGTAACTCCAACATTAACAGATGAATCACCAAACCAAATTTCAACATTATAAATCAACAACGTTGTGAAAATATCCACAAACAAAAACATCCAAGTTTAAGACAGATTTCTCTCACAGGTTGACCACCTCCTCAGGAGACTCACTAACCTGCTGGTCATCTGGAACTTTCCGTATGAGCACTTCAGCGATCTTACGAGGGATGTCAGAGTCGTAATCTACCTCTCTCTCTCTAAGGACAGCAATGTCAGCTCCAACCCTGAGAGAAAAGAAACAATGACAAGAGCCATTGGATATACTCTCTGGTAGGGGAAATGGTCAATGCACAATATTCCTGTCATTATGTCACTTTGTCTTCCGAAATAAAAAACTAAATTGTGATCCAGAGATGTGTGAAGTGTTTTCACAATCTAACTGGGGCAACAACCACATTCCGATAGAATCTGCTAGTGCCTCTGTGTTACTACTTGAATTTTTTTTTTTCATGGAAAATAAAGACAAGACAATGAATGAAAGAAGTGGCGTTGATTGATTGAGAGCCGTACTTCTCTGCCATTCTGCGCAGGGTCTTCAGCGATGCCCTCATGTCCTCCTCTGGTAGGCCCACCAGCATGCCGTTGTCCTCGACGCCAATCTGATAGACAGCCTCGCCTCGTCCCTCTTGCAGCCGCCATTTCATCTGCGTGGCCAGGTGCTCAAAACGGTACTGTGTGGGGTTCACTAACTTCAGCTGCAGACAGGGAGGGTCATATTCAGGATACAGGGCAACAAGAACGATAAATCATAAGCAATGACAGCACAGTCCTGGGGATGAGCATAGACAATAATGATGAAACCATATAAATAAATGCTACAAAACCCCTGATGTCTCATTCATATCTCTACAAGCACTTTAAAGGAGATGAAGTTAACAGGTAGTAGTTATCTACTATAGTACAGCTGGCTATAACTTAATAATGTTTGGCACGGTAGGCAGTTAAATAAAGCCTAAGTTATACCCTATGTATGTACACAACACAAGAACATAATTAGCTATGCAAATCCTGTGATCATCCCTACTTGCGTTGCCAAAATATGCAGAAGTGTACAGCCCAAAATTTGCTAATTGCATTGCGTACGAAGAGAATACATTAGACCTTAGACACCAGGAGGTTATTGTTAACTTGTTTGGAGACATCAGCTGTCCAGGAAGGGATCCTACAACTGGCTGTGTTAATCTACTGCGGTGTTGGTTTGCAGGGCTGCTGGACATGTTTGACGAGTGGCCTGGTTATACATTGTTCTTCAGTCAGAAATAGCAACCCATTTACAAAATGTAGTTAAAATCTACTGTAACCAACATTGTGGTGAACCAAACCTGCATCACTAACTGTGGCTCACCTGGTCATGTAGCCTTTCTGATAAAGGCTAAAATTTAAAATGACCAACGGAAGAAAGAAGTCTCTGAGATAACGGATAGTCTAACTTCCAGACCTTTTTTTCAGCAGACAGCTCATCAGTAGTGAGTAAATGTGTGTGTAGTGGTAGTACCACTGTAGTAGTTACTTTTTCGTAAGCACGATAAAAATAATCCCGATAAATCAAATTCTTACAAGTAAAATTTTCCGGGAGAAAAATAAGAGACCCGAACCTGAACTGACCCTTGGACAGTCCGACCCAGACCAGAACGGACTCCCGAAAACCTGAAGGGTCCTGTTGTAGTCCAGACCGAAGTGATACAAAATATAGGCTAATTCAGCGAGTATAGACCGATAGGTATACAGTCTCCCCCTCGTAATTACATGAGCTCTGATGAGGTAGCCTGCCGGTAGGTTATGATGCAGGCAAGAGTGTGCAATGTAGTGTTGAATGCGTCACTGTCACCTTGATTACTCCAATGTAACTCTCCTCCTGTATCATGCCTGGGGGCCTATGTAAATAACATAAACCTATCGACGTTACATGAGCTGGGTGAATGGAAAATGAATGACAGTCATCCAATATGCTGTAATAGAGATAAAAATCGTCCTCCCTAATCTTGAACAGCACCAGCCGCCACTGGTACATACACACATGAGTAAATGAGTCTCTGTAGTTGTCTGTATTTTAGCTTACCTTGTACTCTATATTGCCCTCTTCGACCTGAAAGAGAGAAGAGGACAGCACTGTTAGAATGAAGAGGACTGAAACAATAAGTCCATTGTTCTCCAAAAGGCACAAAGAAGCACAGTCTGACTGAAAGAGCAGTAGGTATTGACAGACAATCCCTCAGTGAATGGGATGGATGGTTAGAAGAACTGTTTTAAGCTGCCCATATTGTTTGATGCAGCTGTAAAACACATGCAAATGAATCTGTAGCTGTAAGGTGATGCAACCCTTTCACTTTTGTTCCCAAGAGGGGAGTTCATGATTACTCTTTAATAACACGATAATAGCAGAAAACCGAAAGTCAATCTATTCAAAAGACTAGGCTAACATGACTGAGGGCAACTTAACAGGCCATATAATATCACTAAAATCAAAACATAGCCTAGTACAACCTAGGTTAACAGATTATCTACAGAAAACAACTCTTAAACCCCTGCGATGGGCCAACATTGTGTTTCTCATCTGATGTAGATCAGTTTTGATCTCAAAGAACAGTCAGGGGCATGTTGAGGCATATATAGGGGCACCTAACCAACCAACAACACCTTTGTCGTCTATAACTTCTGTAATTTCAAATTAGGCCTAGTTAGGCCTGATTTTTTATGTCCCATGCACCAACCTCACCAAGTCAAAGAATTCTGATTCCGATTACTTGTTTCTATGTTAACGTCTCTGTCTAAATTATAATGTAATATTGTTTTATTGTGTTTAGGCTGTGTGTGGTCCCAGATAGTAGCCTACACCAAGCTGTTATAAATCAACAGCTCATGATGAGTTTGAGAGAGACAGGAATTCTGTCTCAAGGTCAACTCCTTGAAAAGAAATCACTACCAGTCTACTATGGTGCCAAAATGTCAACATAAATTCTCTAGCTAACTTAATGCTGTGGCATTCAAGTTCCAGTATAAGCCTAATTAATTTGCACCCCACTTGAAAGACAGTTAAAAGTTCGCTAAAGAGTCAATACCAAAATAGAAATTCATGCGCTTTGGTCTTCTCTGCAGAACTGAGCAAGACATTTCAAAGTATCTCAAGGTCATGACGGCAACGACTACCTTCAGCCAGGGTGGTATACCTACCTTCAGCCACCTACTCCAGCGCACTGAGCGCAGAAGGCGAGCCATCCCCGCCCACTTTAAATGATGTCAGCACTTGTTATTTACAAACACAGCTGTTCCAGATCGTCTAGTAAACAAAAGATACAAGCTACAAAATGACTGTTTTGTTAGCTAACGTTAGCATTTCCGTATATGAACATGACAAGCGACTTTAAGTCCGCTTTTTTTTCTCTAATTTCTGTGAGAAGAAACACTTCTGAACCAGCTTGGCTTGCTACTAGCTACGTGTCACTAGCCAACTACAAGGTTGCCGACACTCATGGAAGTCAATTCAACGAAACTTTCCTCCTGATGTTTTTGCAATGCAGTTGGGGAAAATACATGCATGTATCTAAAAAATATGGTGCACACACAACTTTCAAGAATAGGTGATACAAAATTGGCGGGTAGCTAGGTGCTTCTCACTCTCGTCTCTCGACAACTTGCGCTGGTTACTACTAGCTAGCCAACGACGTTAGGCTACGGAAGCTTAATTAGTTGGGTGAAATTGTTCTTACCTCTGGAGGTAGATATGGGGGGTTATTACTTTGTTTGGAGTTTCGGGATGACCGACCCTTTGCTTTTTTGCCATTCTTTGGACAAGATTTTTTTGAAACCATCCCGAAGCCATTACCCGAGCTAGATCCAACTCCTTGGGATCCAGACTTCAGTCCAGAACTTGCATCGAAAAGCTCTGTTACTCGCGTATCCATTACTTCGGAACCCTGTGTACGCTAGTTTTTAACAACGGCCTAATAACTACTTAAAACCGAGACATTCAAGCGTGTGTATCAGTTTATAATAGGGGACTTCCACAAAGAGCGAGCAGCCAAAGGCAATGGCATCAGCCGGTCGTATCCACCCCCACTAGTACAAGACCCCAGACTGGACAACAACTCGGCTCCCGTAGCTCGACAGCAAATCTACGTCAGACCAACTTGATTCATGGCCTACGTGAGTCTTCTGTATGCAAATTAATCGGAGAAGCAATGTTGCTTGCATCAGTTGCATCTTTGATTGCATCAGAACGCAAACTATAAGCTTGTTTTACTCCATTGTCTGCAATTGTAAACACACACTGTATAGCTTCAAAACATGGTTAAAACTACAAGTCTACAGTAAACATGTCCGCCAAGAATGATGTAGCGCCCCTCCTTGTGTGAATTGGTGAGAATTATTCAAACGTATGTTTTGTTGATTAATGAGAAAGAGAATAAACACAATGAATTATTGTTAAAGACAATGAAGTATTGTTAAAGACAATGAATTATTGTTTCCTTTGTTGGATATACTGTTATAAGTCTTGGACTATACTGTTAGTAACATTATAGTTGATGTCAATGGATTGAAATATGTTAATCTATCCATTGTTTTCTATCATTTACTTTTGAAATTAGTTTACTGTGTCATTACTCACCTTAAAGCTCAGCGATTCTTGACTATAGCCATTGATAATATACACTCACAGAGCGCTTTATTAGGAACACTATACTAATACTGGCTACTTTGCGCTCAAAACAGTCTCAATTCTTCATGACATTGATTCCAGAAGATGTTGGAAACATTCCTTTGAGATGCTGGTCCATAATGACATGATTGCATCATGCAATTCCTGCAGATTTTTCAGGTGCACTTTCAAGCTGTGAATCTCCCGTTCTACCACATCCCAAAAGTGTTCTATTGGATTCAGATCCGGTGACTGGGAAGGCCACTGAAGAACACTGAACTCATTGTCATGTTCATGAAACCAGTTTGAGATGACTTTTGCTTTGTGACATGGGGCATTATCATGCTGGAAGTAGCCATTAGCAGATGGGTAAATTGTGACCATGAAGGGAGCACATGGTCAGCAACAATACTCAAATAGGCTGTGGCATTCTAGTGATGATTGATTGGTATTAACAGGCCCAAAGTGTGCCAAGAAAACATTCCCCACACCATTACACCACCTCCACCAGCTTGGACTGTTGACACAAGGCAGGTTGGGTCCATGGATTTATGCTGTTAGCGCCAAATTCTGACCCTACCATATGTGTGCCTCAGCAGAAATCAAGATTCATCAGACCAGTTTATGTTTTTCCAGTCTTCAACTGTCCAGTTTTGATGAGCCTGTGCCCACTGCAGCCTCAGCTTTCTGTTCTTGGCTGACAGAAGTGGAACCCAACGTGGCCTTCCGCTGTTGTAGCCCATCCCCCTCAAGGTTCGACGCGTTATACATTATGAGATCCTTTTCTGCTCACCACAATTGTACAGAGTGGTTATCTGAGTTACCGTAGCCTTTCTGTCAGCTCGAACCACTCTGGTCATTCTCCATTGACCTCTCTCATCAACAAGGCATTTCCATCCGCAGAACTGCCGCTCACTGGATGTTTTTTCTTTATTGTACCGTTCTGAGTAAACTCTAGAGACTGTTGTGTGTGAAAATCCCAGGAGATCAGCAGTTTTAGAAATACTCAAACCAGCCCGTCTGGCACCAACAATCATGCCACAGTCAAAATCACGATCAATTTTTTTGATCGTGATTCTGATGGTTCTGATGGTTGATGTTAACATTACCTGAAGCTGTTAGCCCGTATCTGCAGGATTTTATGCATTGCGCTGCTGCCACACAATTGGCTGATTAGATAACTGCATGAAGGAGAAGATGCACAGATGTTCCTAATAAAGTGTTCGGTGAGTGTATATGACCATAGCTGAAAAAGGACAGGAGATATCCTTGTTTGGAATTCAGTTGTTACTATAACATCCCCCTGGGTCAATCAGTGTAATCTCTACATTTCAGTTGTTTACTATAGCACCCTCCTTGGGCCAGTCAATGTAATTTTGTAAATGTTGTTGTTGTTTGAATTACAGATAGCACCTTTAAAAATCATGTTCATAGTCCTCTCACAGAGTGCAGCACAACAAATTTTACCGTGGATGGAAGAAGGGGCGGAGGTGCATATCTCGCTTCACATGTCTCTCTCTGCTTCGAGGAAGTGTTTTAGTGCAGACACTTTATACAATACTACCATCATGTGGTCATGTTGACAATTACATTAAATAGAAGGGTTTGATGGTGGGATCTAATCATGTCCTTACTACATTTCCTAGCAGTAGCTTACTGGACCTTGCATGCATCTCACTGCCAAGCAGCACACCCAGAACAGGTTCAGACATCACAGGGCTGCTGCGGTTCCGGCTGGGGCAGATAGCAGATCTTAGGCTGCAGGGCAGGCTGGGTCTTCTGCAGGGCAGGCTGGGTGTTCTGCAGGGCTGGCTGGGTCATCTGCAGGACCAGCTAGGGCTGCTGCAGGACTAGCTGGGGCTAGTAGCGGATCTTGGGCCGCGGGTAGAGCTGGGGCTTTTGCAGGACTGGCTGGGGTTGGTAGCGGATATATTTATAGGTGTTCTCCAAGGTAACCATATACTTAGGTACTATACACTACCAAGAGGACCTGATAGGACAACATTGTAACCAGAGTTGGGGAATGATGAAGTGGACTGGATACTGCAGGGGACAACCTTCTTGTCTGTGCAGAGCTCCAATTCCGTCAGCCCCCTTTGATTTGGGAAGCAAATTGTTAGGCCAGCTGCTGGACTTACTTGTATGTAGTCTGCTGGTGTTGCAGGACCTGCATGGGTTGATAGCTGGTCTGACGGACCTGTTGGGCTGGTAGCTAGTCTGCTGCTGTGGGACCTGCCTGGAATGGGAGCTAGACAGCTATGGGACCTGTTGGGCTGGTAGTTGGTCTGAGGGACTTGCTTGGGATGGTAGCAGATCCGAGGCTGCAGTGAGACCTGCCTTGACCTAGTTGGGACAGGCTTGTAACTTGTAAAGCCTCCTTTTTGGTTGTAGCCATGGCCATGGTTAGTGATTGAGCCTGACAGGGCAAAATCAAAGCCAGAGCTGGTAAATGCTTCATTCCAACGTGGGCATATCTAGAACCATAGTTTTATTAGGCAGTGTGGGAGTGGGCTTATAGTTACTGGAGGCTCCACTCATAGGCTTATTGCCTCTCAAGATATCCAAAACAACTGTCCCACAGATCAGGAACACTCTCCAGGAGGTAGATGTGAATGTGTCAGAGACCTATCATCCACAGAATACGTCACCAGCCATACTACAGACGCTTCACTGTAAGGTGCAAACCGCTAGTTATCCTCAAAAAGGATTGTCAGGTTACAGTTTGCTAAAAAGTACCTAAAAAGCCTACAGGTCTGGAACAAGGTTTTGTGGACAGATAAGATGAATATTATCATGGTCTGGAGTGATTGCAAGAGGAAAGTTTGGAGAAACAATTATCTGCCCAAGATTTACAGCATACATTACACCACCTTATCTGTAAAACATGTTGCAGGGGGTGTTAGGTTTGGGCATGTATAGCTGCCACTAGAACTTGCTAACTTGTGTTAATTGATTATTGTAACTGCTGACACTGTAGAATGTCTTCTGAAGTGTACAAAAACATATTGTCTGCAAGCAAATGCGTCCAAATTCATTGGGTGGCACTACATCATACAGTAAAATAATGACCCATGACATATTGCCATAGCAACTATGGATTTTTTCAGGGCCAAAAAGTGGAAAGGTCTTGACTGGCCAAGTCAATCTTCAGATTTAAATCCAACATACTTATACAAATTACTGACAGCCACTCACTAAGCTAATTGGCTGATTGAAAGCAGCTTGGAATTGTTACAAGGTGTGGAAAACAATTTGAGTAAGGTGTTTTCCAGGGTTGGGGTGAATTTGATTTCAATTCAGCCAATTCATGAAATTATTTGTATTTCGAATAAAAAAATGGAGAAACTTCTGAAATTGCAGTGACTTTACCATGAGAGGGCAGCATTACCATGAGAGGGCAGCATTACCATGCTTATTTGAAACAGAACTGAGGAATAAAGAGAAGTAAAGAACTAAAGGAAAAAAAGGCTGAATTCCTTCTCCTTCAGCCCCTCACCCCATCAATTTATACCAATGTTTATTTAAGTCTGAAAATGTTTGTGTCAAAGTTTGTCACTGCCTGTCCCAAGAAAAATAATTTCAAAATCCTCTCTTAAAAAGCCCCTTTGCCCTCTTGTCCACTCCCCTGCGTAATGTGTACACTTTCTTTAGATTTGATCACTTTTGTGTTTGTGTTCTTACAACAACCAAACTGCAACCAAAAATACAAAAATGAACAATAAATAATATGAATAGGTTCCTAGCTGTTTTGCACTGAATGGAGATTATGTGTTTGTTTACCCTGTAACTCTTTTTTTTCCGTAACTTTTTTCTTTTTCTGCATGCAAAAGTTCTAGAATGTGTTGCAGGACAACTCTGATTGGTCAGAGAGGCTGTGATGTAAGGGTTCTGCCCATTCCGCCTGAGAGGAGTGAGATGTGTGGGGAATTTTGCAGTGAGTTATATCACACACCCTCATACCCTCTCAACAGGATGAACTATTCACTGCATTTTGCTCTCCTTTTCCTCTCCGTGGGATCTCTGTACCAGACCACTAGTGCTGTTCTCATGGAGAAACTGGCAAGGAGAAAACTCTGCGCAGATGAAGAGTGCTCATGTGAGTTTGTTCATCTGAATAGGCACCGATGGCAATACATGGCTGAGTGTATTCACCCCTTTGCACAATATGACTGTGTGGAGGAGCATGCACCTGGAATTCAAGTCCAAGTCATGTCATACGTGTGATATATTATGTCCAATGTTGTATTGTTTTGTTTTTGTTCTTTTGTAGATGCTCTCTCCATGGCCATGGCTGAGGATGACTTCATCGCTCCAGATTGTAGATTTATCAACATCAAGAAGGGTCAGATGATCTATGTGTACTCCAAACTTACGCCAGCAGAGGGCGCCGGAGTCTTCTGGTCTGGAAGTGTACGTCGGGCTCTGACAGGGTCTTCAACACTTTGATCTTATGATTTCACCATAATTGATATGAAACCTGCATTTAAACATTTTTTTTTTCATCCAGTGTTGTCAATGCATGTTTAAGCCTAAATGAGCGAGTCAAATTATATCACATTTTCACCAATCAAATCTGGCTTCATGAACTTCTTGTTGGTAACTATTCTGGGTGAGACTCCTCGTGCTGTGTCTGTAACATCCTTTTGTCGTTTTGGGCTGTGGAATGTGTGAGATTCAGGCAGAGCTCTCAGATATCTGAATGGCTCATACAGATGCATCTGTTCTGCCTTTCCTAAACCCAAAAAACGCTGGATCTGTTTTTTGTTACTGTAATGTTAAACACCTGCATACTATGTCTAACTAGCACCGTATCCATCTCTGTCGCAGGTTTATAGTGAGCGTTATGTGGACCAGATGGGTATTATCGGCTACTTCCCCAGTAACCTGGCAAGGGAGACACACACGTTTAAGAAAGAAACAGTCGATATCCCCACGACCGTGAGTATTACCACAATAAGATGCTATAGAACTCAACACTCTGAAGCAACTAACTAAGCAACTAACTAAGATATTGTTGATGTGTGTCTCCATTCATTTGTGTGTTGACTCAGCTGCTGATAATTCCTGTGTTTCTACTATCTAGTCAGAGAGTTGTCCACAGTTACAGAATCCTACAGGCTTGTATGGTAAAATAAAAGGTTATGTTCTCATAATTTTCTATTTTATTCTCTCTTGCAGGACATGGACTTCTATTGTGTTTAAATTTGGGGAGGATGTAACACCCATGCCACATACATGTATGAGCCTGGTTTTGATAATCTGCTTTGCTTTATTCTGAGATGTGAAGAACTACAATGGAAATATGGTTGTTGTGAACATTTAGTTCATTATTCTCTGTGGTACAAGATAATTTTGAAAGCTTAAGTTTTGGGCATTTTGTTAAAAGCATTTAAACATTTTAGTAATTTTCTCTAAAATATGTGTATCTCAATTACTCTTGAAATAGTATCAGCTAACCTATTGTATAACACTTACTGTACTTTCATAAAGCCTACATTTTCACCAACAGTGTGTACAATAAGTTTTTGGAGTTGGTGGAAATCTACATTCTCAAGGACCACAACAGTACAGTGTCGATCGAATATGACAATATTGGTGTTGGTTGGAACATGAAAATATTGAACATGAAAATATATCAAACTGTTGGTTTGAACTCTCCAGTATGTTTTAGCTATGTGTTCACATCATTAGTAAACAAGATGGGAGAGTAAACCTGAGTGCTATGAGTGGTGTTATGAAAAGCCTGAATGAAAACATTCCACCTGTAGATGTAGGAAATCTTGTAATATTCAAATCAAATCAAAGTTTATTTGTGATATACACAGAATACAGCTGTAGACGGTATAATGAAATGCTTTCAGTAATGTCTGCAATTTTCTGATAAAGCAGCATATTTTAAACACATTTTCATAATGTATTTTGCTGCCCATATCTGTACAACTGACAGCAGAACATTTGTGGAAGGCTATATCAATTTGTATGATATTTGGGCCTCAGATAGAGGAGACAGGATGAAATTGATTATAGTGTATCATCTAATCTTCTCTTTTGGCATTCTGTGCAGAATAAACTGTGATCCAAACACCTGCACTGTGTGACTGTGAGGAGTTCAACTCCACGATAGCATCATTTTCCTCTGGGGAATGGAAATAACCTAATCGCATGAAATGTATGAAATGAAATCTGCTACACAAATAATGTCTGATTGATTGATTTATTGATGAGTTTTTATTAGGTCAACGAGTGAACTGAATACCCTAATAGAAATTCCAAATATGATACAGTATGTAGGTAGAATGTATAATACTGTAAACATAACCAAATCAAATGTGGCATCTGGTATATCTGGCCCTAGAGCAAGTGAAAGTCTAGTACTCTGTGAAGAAGTGGATCTATTTGTGTTGATTTATCTCTCTGGGGTTACATTCTGTACTTTGGGTTATAAATGGCTCCAAGTGGAAGAGCAAATTTTTTCCCAATGGTATTAATGGATATCACCAAATTAAATTTGTAATTGTGAATGGAGCTTTTGTGTGGGAGAGTCAACACTTCAATTACTTAATGCAAGGGCACCAAAAATATGAAATACAGTATAGTTATATATATTTTCTATAATATATATATCTTGTTGAATAAAAACTGTCTGCGTGTGACACAATGGACAAGATAAGCTAAAGTTGATGGTTATTCAAACAGAACATCGCTTCATCATTCTTCATAATAAAACTTTCATTTTGAGTATGAATTGCCTG